>NC_138781.1:137542333-138038861 GCF_965178545.1 Coloeus monedula | reverse complement strand
ATTCTGTTTCCCCTTGTCTCCATCCACAGCTTCCCAAATGCATTCAAGTGCACTTGTAAAAGGATACATCTTTTTGTCCTTTTCTTGTACATTATTCTGTAGCCACATTCTCTGCACCTGATAGGATCTCTTGCCTTTATTTCATTTTCCGTATGACATTCTGATGTTATGGAGGAAGACAAACGAAGTGGGCAAAAAAAACCAGCATTGTTAATGCACAGATAACTTTGAAAAGTTGTGACAGTCAAATTCCTATTTGTGGCAAACACACAGAGCAAGTGTAGTGAATCTGTATCAAGAGCTGAATGATAACAAGATACCATGAAAAGAAGAAAAAGAGAAAATAAAAAGCAAGCTTCACTTACATTAAGATAAAAGAGAATCTTGCTAAAAATCACCCAAATACTACTGCACATAACACATTCCACACTTGATACTGGACTGTTTACTAATGAAAATTTCAGCTCAGCCCTCCAAAGCCCAGAGTCTGTTTTCTTAAAATACAAAATATTTCAGGGATTCCTGAAAATCACCTATTTTTAAGTTGTTGATTTATCCATAGGTAATAGGTAGAATTTGACTACAGTATGTCAGTGAAAGCTGAGTGCCCTTACAGCACTGTCAATAAAACATGCAGAGATGGAGGAGCTCCACACAGCAATAAAAGCTGTAGGGAATTACTTCCACCACTGCATATGTACCCCATATATGTGTTATCATCAATGCATAAAGCTTTAAAGATCGTCAGGATACACACTGCAGGATACTATTTGTACCTATGTACCCTTCAGTATAATAACTAAGCATTATTCATTATTAAAACACCAAATCTCCAGTAACAAATAATAAAAAAATCACTAATGTCTTTTCTTTACCTCCACAAATGTAAATCATTGGCTGCTGCTTTGGAGGCTGAACGTCCTTCTGTGAATCCATGTTCTAAACAAAAAACACACAACATACACATTAACTTGGGTTTGGGGTCTTTTGGTTTGTTTTTTTTTTTTTTTTTTTTTTTTCAAGGCATACACAATCATTTTAATATCTCAATCTAAAGCTAACAGAAGATGAAATCACTTCCTTAAAAGTAAATACAAACAAATTCCATCTATATTTGATACACAGGACATGGGTTAATTCACCTTGAAAGAGACTTCAGAAAGTGATCTAGTTCAACTTCTTAAAAGCAAAGTAACATCAGGTTTCATAGAGCTTTACCAATCTGGTATAGAAAACCTCCAAAGATGAAAACAGCATGATATTTTCTATTAAACAGTATTTTAAACATTAAAGCCCAATGAGTAACATTTTCTTTCCTCCTTCCTGCCAATGTTAAGAATTTCCTTGCTGGAAGTGTAAAATTCAGTAATTTCTTTAATATCACTCATGTAACAATGGTGCTAACAAAGAAGATGAGCCTTGTCATCTTTCCTCTCCCTCTGACACACTAGCTAACCCAATGTACTTTTCATTGTTCTAAGTTACAGAAATCCTGGGAACAGACTGTGGGTAGAAGAGTAATAGGAATTAAAAAGTAAAACAAAGCCCCAAACAATGAGGGGCCAGAGCGATGAAATTCCAGCCTTCAAATTCTACCAAATCAAGAGTGATAATTCAAGGCTACTCTTCAAACATCTCTTAATGCCCTATAACGGTTTTGATTGTTCAGACTTATTTGAAGACAAGTGTTTCTTCATAGCATCAGACTGAATAGTTACATATATTCCACAAACACTCTACCAAGCTTTAAGTAATCCTGTCCTAACATGTAAATGTACTTGCAGCCATGAATTTTAAGGTGATTACTGTACACAGATAAACACTTCTTTTTCCACCCAATGCAAGTCTAGAAAAGAACATTAATATTTCCTTGTAGGTTTTTTGAGGCTGCTGTTTTCTGTATTCCTGTTCTGTCTGACACAGAAGACAAGAATTCCTAACCCTTATGCCAGTAAATAGCCTTCTTGATGCTTCCTTATGAGAATGGCTCTCAGATGCTTTTGCTTAATATGACAGCAAAGATTATTTCCCTGATCTTCAGAGTTTGTTTCAGCATAAATTCAGCTGGGAAAATTACGATACTGAAAACAGGACAGGGACAGCTCATACTTTAAGAGTCTGATCAACACTTATAAACACATCTTGTTAAAACTCCCACATTATCACTCCATTTAAGAGAACTGGAAAGAATCCATTAAACTCTACAGCTTTCAATTATGCTACACCATAACCATAGTGGCACCTTAACTTGCATGCGCTACAGTTTTTTTGTGTCAGCACATTACAGTAAGATATGAGCAGTCACCCACTGGCACTGGAAAACAGCAGACTCTTCTAAAATACAGAGCTAAACTAAGGTGGATCACAGCTGTAGCTACATAACTTGGGTTAGTGCTGCTTGTGCTGCAAAATTATACTGCTGTTAAGGGCAGCAGTGAACTACAGTTATGTGTTTTGTAGGGAGGTGATATAATTTAGCTGGCCTTCACATACCCTGCAACCCTAAGTGCCACCAAGCTGACAGAGCCAACAGGCACAGCGATGCACCAATGTGTGCGGGTCATCCGGTCCAACCTCTGCTTAAGCCGGATCATTCTAGAACACATGACACAAGAGTGCACCCAGATGGTTCTTGAATATCTCCAGTGAGGGGGAGTCCGCAACCTCTCTGAACAATCTGTTCCTGTACACAGTCACCCACACGGTAAAGTTCTTCCTCCTACTCAGGTGGAAGTTCCTGTGCCTCAGTTTCTGCCTGCTGCCTATTGTCCTAGTGCTTGGCACCACCAAGAGGAGCCTGACTTCATCTTCTTGGCACCCTCCACTTCAGATATTTTTACACATTAATGAGGTCCCCTCTCAGAGCATCTCTTATGCACCCGTAAGAGAGGCCAACCCGCTCCTTCACGTCCCGCAGAGCCCACGAAGAAGGGCAGACAGCCCTTCTCACAGCCCACGGGTCCCAGGCTCCCCATCCCGCCCCAATTCCGACCTCCCCCACCGTCCCGGGGGTCTGGCACGCAGGAGCGAAGCCCACGAGGCTGGTCCCGGCCTTTCCCTACCCACCACAGCCACGCCACCACGGCCCAGCAGCGAAGGGAACACACAAACACCCGGAGCAGCCCCGCGCCGCTCGCCTGCTGCCGCAGCTCCGCCGGCCTCGCCGCCTCCCCGGCGCCCGATGATGACGAGCGCCCGGCGCCGGCGGAGGCGGACCGTGCGTCACCCCGCCATCAGGTCCGGCCTCCGCAACATGAATAGTAATTAGGTGGAGAAAGTAATAAATATTCAACTATGGGTGTTAACCACCTGAGAAAAAAAAAAAAAAAAAAAGGCACACAGCCTATTTTAAGGTACAAGTTTCCATATGAATAGCAGTGTTAGTTTCCAATGAAGAAAGTAGGCAGTTGCACGGTTAGGTAAAATCAGCCCCAAGGTAGCCGGCGTTTTCATTCTTTTATTTGGCTGTACCCAACATACTCGGGATGCAGAATGCCCCGCGCCAGGTCTGGTCATATGGCTCCGGAGTTTTAAACCACCGAGGTGTTTTACGTCAAGGTCCTCTCTGTTTTCAGAACAAGTTTACCTAAAATTCGTGGATAAACCCGGCATCTTGGTATTTTGATGTCGTGGTCGGTATCATATATACCCACATGAAGCCAAACATACATATTACACATTTTAAGTGCAAGGTCCTATCATGAAAGAAATTCATATGTTGGTATTTCCCGATGTGCTGAACTAAAATACTGCAGGCAAGGTTTGAAATGACACCGGTTGCTCTGTCACTGGCTCCACGCCGCTGGCGGTAGGAATTTTGAATCTTCGATTGGCATTTTGTAGAATCAGATATCTTTGCTTTATTCTCCCCCCGCCCCCCCCCCCCCAAATGTTTAACGAATAGTATGTTTTGCGAATATTCCAATTTAAACTACTAGAATATTCAAAGGTTCTCTAGTTTAAGGAAAGGTCTCCTTCTGTTCCTGAATACTGAATAAAAATTGTTTCCTAAGCACTCAAATTAATACGGATGAGGTTTTATCAGTTGTAATTCATTGATGTTCTCCTACCAGCAAACCACCTTCATATATGAGTTGTAGCTTACCTAAAACTAACTCGGGTAATAATAAATAGTTTTAGTTTTCCTAATTTTGTGTTTGAATTAAACGTAATGAAATCACAGTAATGACTTTAGACTTGCTTCTTCACACTGCTGTGTAAGAATAAAGCTAAGCATAACTTTTGGAGTGTCAGAATAAAGCACGGGCAAGAAAAAGAGTCTGTAAAAGGCAGAGGTATTAGATTATAGGTTAACTACTTGCATCCTCTTCTCCTCCACGGAGCCGCGGGTGTGGGTGCGTACCAAGAGGTTGAAACAGGAGAAAAACAGCCTGAACTCTATCTTTCCTGGTAAACGCATGCTAAGAAATTACCAACTCCTAAATAAGCAAAGAAAAAAAAAAAAAAAAAACCCTGGTATTATTTCTCTAGGCTCTCTAGTATTTAAAAAATGCGTTTGTCAAACCGATAAATTTAAAAGGACTTACTAAGAATACCTCCATGAAAAATTTAGTTAATCCTGTGAAAATAATGTCTCAATTATTAAGAAAGAAATAATGTAATTGCTTTATTATTGGCTTCCTTTAACCATTCCCTTGGAAAAATAAGATGCTTTACCAGATCTTGAAGCTTCGGTTACTTCAGCCGTTTCCGATAAACCTGCCCCTTACGAGAGGAGCGCTTTAGTAACTCCCATTCCCACGGGCTGGTAAATTCTAGCCCTAAAGATGCTCCTTTGGATTTAGAGTAGCAGAAAGTGTTGAGACTGTGTGGGAGACTCCCACTGCTCTGTAAAGTGAAACAGGTCTTGGGGAGTTGGTAGGCAAGTGAGAGGAAAGGCTTGTGCGTCGAGATGGGGCGGGCACAGGGGCAGAGGTACTTTTGACATGGGAAGCCGTAACGGAGCGCAGTGCGACTGTTGCAGAATGTTTTGCCTCTTTTTACTTGTTAGAAGTAGCGTTCTCAGGTTTTGGTTGGGGATTTTTTTCTTTGTTTGCTTGGTTTTTGTTGGGGTGGGTTTTTGGGAGAGGGACTTTTTTTGTTAAATCACGCTTTCTAATGTGACACTTCTGTGTATTGCATAAAATATCACATTACGACATGTTACATTTCTTGGATATTTTTAATCCAACTCGCATAAGTCCATCCAGGTTTGAGTGACGGAGACAGAGCTTGCAGCCGTTGTGTCCCTCTAGTAAGCTTCCAATTTTACTGAGAAGGTATCTTATAAATAAATATAAATATTTGAAAAACAATTTTGTTCAAAACAGACGGTACTACAGAAAGCACTTTCAGAAAAGTTCTATTACATTACAGAAAGTTTCTAGTGTTTTCTCCTTTTAAAAAGGAAGGGGAAGATACCCCAAGAGTCTTTCTCTTTTTAGCCATAACTGTTACCTTGTAGTCAAATAAACCGATATTCTTTCCCTAAAAATGACGATTTCCGCCGGCTCTGGGTCGGGAATTTTTAAGCCCGTGTTTCCTCGGCCGCCTCTCAGGCTGCCTCACGCCAGGAGGGATGCGAGAGGCTGGAGGAGCGGAGTTGCCAAAGGGGAAGGCTGAGAAGTTGTCAGACCCCACGTACAGGGATGACGTTACTTAAGCCTGAAGTTTGTTTATTTAAATGTAGGTGTCGCTTTTAGAGTCGGTTTTAGGTCTCTCGTTCAGGTCTGAAATTCCCCATCTCGCCGGTGTGAAGCCAGCAGATAGGCGAGTAGCCTCACGTTATCCTTGCCGAGCCCAGGAAACACAGGCATCCACGTACTCGTAGTTTTGGCAGTTTTGTGTTTGTTTGGTTTGGGTCGATTTTTTGGTGGGTTTTTTTGTTTTGGTTTGGTTTTTTTAGTATACGGAAAAACTAAAACCACAGCAAAACCCAGGCGCCAGGTTCTCAATAACTACAAGGTTTTAAACAAATTTAACAGGAGTACCCCTTAGGCCGTTCACGACAGGACAAGATGTGAAAAATGTGCTCTACTAGGTAGCCATGGAGAATGGTCCTTCCTGGAATCTCTGACAAAAAGTACCGGGGGAGACTCGAGGACGATCTGTGCAGTTCTGGAGTCGAGGATCCTCCACGATTGCTTTGAAGGCAATGTACTTGACAAATGCTCTGTGACTGTTTTGGTCCTGGGCTGTCGGTTAAATAGGTGTTAATTAACTCAAATTAACTAGCACCCTTATAAACCAAGCTTAAAGGCTGTGGTGCAGATAAGGCTTATTATCCGTGAGTGCCTCAGGCACCCCTGAGCCGTCCCTTAGTGCCGGCGCCCCTGCCCCTCATTCCCCCTCCACCGGGAGCGGAGCAGCCTCTGGCAGAGGCGGGAAAACCTCTCCCTCACTGGGTGCCTGAGGAGAAGCAGAGCAGGGGCAGGAACGACTCAGGGGCGCTTAACAGTGGGCTGGGTGCGGCGGGGGCCGCGGGGCTGAAGTATAAAGCGTGAGGAGCGGGGCGAACCTCGCCAAGTGCTCCCTGGCGTCCCTGAGGAGCGGGCTGGGCACTCCCGGTATCCTCAGGCTCCCGGGCAGGGGCCGAGCGCGGAGGGGGCGGGGAGGCAGCGGTTGGTGAGGGCGGGTAGTTCAAACCCGAGCGAGGGAAAGCGGCGGCGGCCGCACGCGAGGGGCCGGTGTGGGTGGGGAGAGGCGAAGCGGCTCCTCGCCAAGGGCAACGGGCCTAGGACCGAGCGGCGAGAGCTGCTGAAGTCACTCCAGCCCACATTCACTCCTGCTCCTCGCCCTCAGCCCTGCTCGGGGAGCCCCGCCGCCGCCTCAGCTGCACCCGCTGTAGGGCGGCCTCCAGGCTCTGCTCCTGTGCCCACCGATCTGCTAGACGAGGGGGTGAAGAGGTTGCTTTGCTCGTGTCCGGCATCCCAGTGACTGAGAGACCCTCGGGTGCTGGTCCTCAGCTACACCTCAATTATCACCATCGCGGGGTAATTAGGCATTGCAGTTAACACATATATATGTGGACTGAGAACTGCCTCTGACGGGTAATGTTTCTCTTGTACCTCACTCTTTCCTCTCCACATCCTTTCTCACTTCAGGTTATCACTAGGGGTAAGCAGTACTTTGAATACAGCACCTTTGCACGGGAAGATCTTGATTTGCTTCACAAATTAGGGTAAGTGACCACATCATGTGGATAGGACTTGGCTATGTCATATTCAGTATTTTTACTTTTGAAGGTATCAATTACTTTGGGGTCAAAGAGCAGAATCTGTTTTTCGGTAGATCCATATCTGTTTACATGGCAGAGAAAATACTTCTGTATCACCAAAACTTTGTCTTTATTTGTTTTGTTAGCAGTGGTGAACAGTGATTTAAAAAAAAGCAAAAACCGTCTTGTTCAATATGTAAGTGTTCAGTGTGGATTACTGAGGAATGTAAATTACTAGGAATAGGTGTGACTCTTCCTAGAACTTATGTCTAAGTTGGAGGCACCATCTACATTGCCTTCTAATAACCAACATTCTTACCTCTTTAGGGTGCTTGGTAAGACTAAACTTGTTAGAAATTATTCCTTGTCTAAACTTATCAATCTGTCCTAAATTTAGTTTGGGTCTCTGAATATGAATTATTTTGTCCAGTAAACTCCCAGAAAGTTTGCAGCTGATTTGTAAACTGATTTGAAAACTGCAAAATTAATATTAGATACGTGAAATGCATAGAGCACATAAATCTACACTTAGTAGATATGGATTTTGTTGCTTCCTCTGTAACTGACTAGTAGTGTGACCAGCCTTTTCTTCCCTCCATCTGTTTGATGACATCTAAGACAAGGTTAAAAAAACTTTCAGAAACTAATTAAAAATCCCCAAATGAAAAAGGTGTGGTGTTATGTATCAAATTTAGTAGATGAAACTTTTCTCTTGATAAAAAAGAAATGCTTATAAAAAGCAGTTGTTATAAGAGGTTTTACTAGGCATCTCTTATGAATATAAGTAGAATCTTGCTCTATTATGAGGGATGTTCAGCACCTCTGAAAGGCTTTTCCTTCCGTGTTTGTAAAATGAGACTTCGTGTTAAATTAAATCTTAATTTGTACAGGTAGTACATTTTGGGGGAAAAAAAGCATATACAAGCTTGAGGTGTATTCTGGGGTTTGCTGTAAATCATAGAATTGTTCAGGTTGTAAGGCATATTAAAGATCATCTAGTTCCAAGCCCCTCCCATGGGCAGGGGCATGTTCTACTAGACCAGGTTGTTCTGAGCCATATGCAAGGTGACCTTGAACACTGCCAGTGATGGAGTTTCCACAACTTTTCTGAGTAACCTGTTTCAGTGTCTCATTGCCCTCATAGTGAAGAATTTCTTCCTAACATCTAACCTAACTTACCTTCTTTCACTTTAAAGCCCTTATGCCTGGTCTTACCACTAAATGCTCCTGTAAAAAGTTCCTCTCTAGCTTTCTTGATGGCCCCCACTGGGTACTGAAAGGCTACAATTATGTTCCCTGAAGCCTTCTCTTCTCCAGGCTGAGCAACCCCCTCTGTCTCAGACTGTCTTCAGAACAGAGATGCTCCAGCCCTCTGATTATTTTAATGTTCCTCTTCTGGACTTGCTCCAACATGTCCATGCTCTTCTTATTTTGGGGGCCTCAGGGCTGAAGGCAATACTCCAAGAGGGATCTCACAAGTGTAGAGGGTAAAGAAGTAAAAATAAGTATTAAAAAGTATGAATTAATGGAGAGGTATAGAATGAGGCATAGAAAAGAAGTGAAATGAAGCTTAATGGACGGACATTGTTCACTTAGTGTCAATGGCAATTTTATTTATCCTGTCATATTTTCTAATATCCAAATCAATGCAGTGAGCTCACACGCTCCCCCTGCCGGACGCTGGCCTCTGTACAGCATTATGTTTGGCTTTTACTTGAGTTACCAACATTTCTTTAACTCTGCTATTCTGACCTCCCTTGTAGCTGCAAAATCTTGTTTCACCGTGATTTTTATGTTATTTGAAACACAGGTTTGCTTATTTTATACCGAAATATTTAAAATTTTTTCTATTTTCAGTTCTCTGTTGTCCCATAGAATGCCTGAGAATGAAACTCCGAGCATGAGGTTTTCCTTTTGTTGTTTCTTCAGCACGCTCCCTGATTATTAATTTCCTAAGCCTGGAAGCCTTTGGGCTTTTATTAAGTGTGTGGTTAGTTTGACTGTGTTTAGGAGAAAGGTTAATACTTTTAAAGGCAAGTGTGGGTATGTGGGTTTGGTTTTTTTGGGGGGGTTGAGATTTTGAACAGGTGTCTCTAGCATTCAGTTTAAATCTGTCTATCAACATTTTTGGAAGTAATATTTACTGGCAACATTTGCTAACTAACTGCAGTTCTCCAAAATTCAGCATAAAAATGAAGCTTCTATTCTTCTTGTAGAGTACATGAAGATAATGCCCTCTTTTTATGACAGGTTTCTTATAGGTCTTCCTCTTCTTACAGAAAGAAAAGCTACAGTCACGTGGTCCTTTGCTTATAGCATGAATAATTGTGCTGCATAGAGATTTAAAAATATAGGAAAAAGTTATTTTCTGGTTCATGATAAAGCCTTTTCAGCCTATTGCCTAAAACCATGGAATCACAGAACGTGTAAGTTTGGAAGGGACCACTGGAGTCCAACTTTCCTGCTTGAGCAGGGTTCTCAGAGCACATTACTCAGTGCTGTGTTCAAGTGGCTTTTGAATATCTCCAGAGAAGAAGACCCCATGAACTCTCTGGGGAGCCTGTTTCAGTGTTTTGTCACCCTCACAGTGAAGAACTTTTTTCTCATGTTCAGATGGAACTTTGCACCAGTTTCTGTCCATTGCCTCTTGTCCTATCACTTGGCACCACCGGGAAGAGCCTGGCTCCATCCTCTTGACACTCTTCTTTCAGATACTGATAGATATTGATAAGGTCCTCTCTCAGTCTCCCCTTCTCCAGGCTAAGCAGGCCCAGCTTCCTCAGCCTTTCCTCATAACTGAGGTGTTCCAGTCCCGTAATCATCTCCATAGTTCTATGGGACTCTCTCCAGTATTTCCTTGTCTTTCTTGAATTGGAAAGCTCTGAACTGGACACAGCACTCCAGGGCTGAGCAGGGGGTCAGGATCACCTCCCTTGACCTGCTGGCAATGCTCTTCCTAATGAACCACAGGATACCCTTGGCCACAAGGGCACACTGCTGGCTCGTGGACACTTCATTGTCTACCAGGACCCCCGGATCCTTCTCTGCAGAGCTGCTTCCCAGCAGGTTGGCCCGCATCCTGTACTGGTGCCTGGGGTTATTCCCCAGGATCAACCGCTGGGGGATACCAGTACTTACAGATCTACTAAAACATGGAGAAGTGATGCAGATGAAACCTTAAATGCTGTTTGGAGTTGGTACTGCAATAGCAAAGAAGTAATCTCTATTCATTAAACACTAGCTTAAAGCTATGCCCTTGTGTTTCCTATTTGTGCTGTCACTTATTTCATTGTTTAAAACAGGGAATAAGGAAAAAAGCAGAGACAGAAAACAAATGGGAAAGTTAGGTACTTGTAGAGGTAAAGGGGAGAAGGAAAGGAAGCACACCAGACTTCAGAGTTTGTTGTCTTGCAATAATTTTCATGTACCTGTCTTTCCTGGAAGAGCTTTTCTCAGTTATATGTATGGATTTTATCTGTTTAAGTCTGTTTCATTTCATACTGATATTAGCAAGATTGTGTATGCCTTTAAGCCAAGGTATCATTCTGCTGTTTAATATCCTTTTCCTTTTGAACTTCTTGTGTTGCTGTCTTCTTACAGTAGAAAACAAAACATTTTTTTTATATTGCAATAATCTTAAAAAGTGCCTTCTGTATGGGGTCAAAAAATGCTAATTAATGACCCAAGATCATCAAAGAATTGTTCTGCCTCACCTCAGGCAGTTTGGGTTCCCACTGCTTGTATTTAGTGGCTTAGGGCTAGATTAAGACAGGACTTTTGGGATATTAGCAATGTCTTAGTATTTGGTGTTTAAGCCTCCTTTAAAGATTCCTACTTCCGTCTGTTTTGAAAGTTCAGTTGCTATTTCTAGGCTTTATGTTCCAGAATATCAGTTTTAGAGGCCAGTAACATACCCCAGTAAAAGGTGCTGATACAAACTGTTGAGACTTGCAACCTTGATGTGAACTACTTTGGTAGTGAGGGCTACCTGGTAGAGGGCTGTGAGAACAGCCCTCTTGCTGCATTACTCATAACATCTTTTGTACAGTTATTGTGCATAGAAAGCAGTGACCCAATGTCACTATGGTTAGGGTGGAGTAACTCTGCAGTGTACGAATGGCAAAAGTAAGCCTGGTTCCACACATCTTTTATTTAAGGGTGTGCATCAGCCACTTCTAACTTTTCTAGGAAAATACACTGTAGCTCTTAAATGCTATGTACCTGGTAAGTGTGTTTATAGTCAGTCATTTTCTTTAAAATGTAAGCCTTCAGAACACTCGGTTTACCCACAGAGATGAGCAAAAGCAGAGAGCTTCTTTACAAAATAGCATTTAAATGTTAAGGCAGATAAAAGAGCACTTTTCATTTTGTAACTAGAGGTCAAATTAATTCCCTCTGGGGACTCTAGGGATCTAAATAATAGGGAGACTTGTAGACTTGTGACTTCATGATTAATCCTCCCATTTTACTTAAGGAGAAAATGCGTTTTGTCTAAACTCACTTACTTACCAGAGCTTCTGCATTTCTACACAGTGCTAATAAAAATATTGCCCCTACTGGAATGATGGGGAGTTTTGTTGCCAATTTCAGCACCAATGAGCCTCTAGTTGCTGTGTTGCTTATTTGAAGTGTTTTTCCACAGATGAGGACTGCCAGGTCAATTAGCTAAATGGATGTATATTTGATTTGCTTCACAGTATAATATGCATTTTAATCACTCATTCTAACCATCTACTTTTGTGTTTGTGTATAAGCACTGTTTCTACTGAGGCTAATGAAAATACTTTTGTCATGACTGCATCTTGATAGACTTACACAAGGTTTCCTCACTAATCTGAGGGGTTTTTGGTGACTGCTTTTGTCTGTTTCAGAAACAACGGTGGTATCTTCATTTACAAAGTCAAAGTGTCAAGCAGAAGATGTCAGACAGTAAGCCAGTGAGGTTCAATATTCTTAAAAGAAATAGATTAACACCTTCCAGCAGCAATTTTAAATACTCAAATTTTAAAGAAACATGTTGCACTTCAGCATTTCTGGACAGCAGAAGCAACAAGTCAGTAAAAGATCCTGATGCAGAATGTGAAGAAGCACCAAGTGTAAGAAGTATATCATTGCTACAAGAGCATTCTGAACACATTCATCCAAATGCCTTCTTTCCCAGGTCACCATCTATTGAAAAAGAATTGAATTCTATGTCCTTATCAGAAGAAAGAGAAGCAAATAGAAGTGCAGATTTCTTTGAAACTCCTAAATCAAGTAGAAAAGGCTCCTCACTACGCAGGAGGCTGCTTCTACCCAAGACTGTTGAAGCTGGCACAACTGTAGGATCCTGTCAAAGACAACCCAATTCTTCAGGAAGCATCAGGAAAAAAATATTCTCTTGTGTTTTGAGCTCTGAAGAAAAGCTTTCACAAACTGCTGCAAATTCTCCAAAAGATAAAAGTTACAAACCTCTGACAACTAACACTTCAGAACCTGAGGACTGTAATCCTGATTCTCCAAAACGGAGGCTTTCCTTCTCACAACAAAGGACTTCTACGCTAGATGAGTCCCAGTGTAAGGACCCCGTATTGCTAGAATCAGAAAATTTATCTCCAATTCTATGTAAGGGTGTCACTGTTAGTAATGCTAACAAATTCAATGAAAATGTTCTTATGAGTGTTAATGATGGGATGCTTAGGACTCCTACTTACAATGTGTTACCTGAGGCCAGTGAGGGTAAATTCATGACTTGTATCACCAGTCCTGTAGAGAACTTGAACTTTGGACTATGTGACATAAACTCTCCCCCTGTTAAGGCAGCAAATTACCCAGATCTTTCTACACCTGAGGATAGTGGATATAATTCACTTCCTTTGGACAAATCAGGAGACTCATTGTCTGATTATGAGGGATCTTTCCAAGAGCTCTTCCAAAAGCACAAAGAAGAAGCCAAAACTTTAGACAGTAAAAGAAAGACAAGAAAACTTGAACGAGTCAGAAGGTTATCCACTCTTCGGGAACTAGGCTCTCAGTCAGAGACAGAAGATAATCATGGCAGTCCTACTTCAATGCATATATTAACAAAAGAAAGAAACTTTGTCAGTGAAGATCATGAGTTAGTTCTAAAAGAACACCCTAGTAGAGACCTGGTTGTAAGTCATGGCGATCTCTCAAGAACTCCAGCTCTGAAAATAGTTCATGAAATTTGCTTGCAAAGACAAAGATTGTACCAACAGCAAATCTCAGAGAATACTGATGGAACAGAAACATTTGCATTAGATCATGTTCTTCCTGGACTTATTGGCAAGAAAATGGGCCTTGAAAAATTAGATATTTTAACAGAATTAAAAGATAGAAATTTAAAACATGTTCTTGCTATAGTTTTAGATGCTTTGACAGTGGAAAGTCTATGCAGGTAAGTACTATTGCTTCACACAAAAGGGAAAAAGACGTGCTTCTGCAAATGAGTTAGAATAACTTCTGGAATACTAGGTGTTATCAATAAAATTTGTTTGTTTCTGAGAAAATTGAAAAGTTTTCTCCCTGTTAATTAAGTAGGTCCTTCTGTGTAGATCTAAAAATAAATAGGGGAATTAAAAAGCTAAAGAAACACAGAAAATTAGTAAACTCAAAACTAAATCACAGTACTTGTAAATTTTAAAGTATATTAAAAATTCCTTTAAGCCTAGAAAGTAATTTAGTCTCATTACAAGTTCCCAGTAATGCATAGCACTCAAAACAAGTTTTTTATAATTTTTCTTGTGTATTTTATTTCCTCAGTTATTTCTAAGCACAAAGATGCTCAAAGAATTTTGATTCATGGGCAGTATTCTAGATTAATTCCTAATCAATAGGAACTGTTACATTTCACACAACGCTCTTGATTTATTTGTTGTTAGTTACAAAGGGAATGGGCGAATAGATGAAAGTATAAGGGCACAGATGTTTTCAGAACTCTTAACACTAATGTGACTAGAAACAATCTTGGTAAGTGGCTTGCATGGAGGAAGAAACTATTTTTTAAGTCAAAGATATGCTGTGCTATTTAGGTTGCTGTTGTTCTCTAGACTCTTCTGTTATTCTTATACAGTGATATGTAAAGTACGAGATCTGTGTTTCATAGCAAAATTATGCAATAGTCTATAGCAGCAGTCTGTAAAATGACCAAGAGTATATGAAACCATGCAAAAATCTTTACCAGGTAGTCTTGCTATAATGACTTCTGCACTACCTGGGAAATTTTGAGAGTGGATAAATTTTTTATTTGTTCCAGCATTTGGAAAGTAAGCAAAAGCTGGCGTGAAATCATTGTACAAGACAGAAGTGCAGATAAGAGGAGAAAGTTGTACACAAAACAGCTGAAAGAAGCAGCTCGGGTAAGGTGGTTCTCAAAGGTGGGGTTTTTTTCAAGTGTGAAGGAAGATAGAAGGAAAGATGAAATATCTTGTAAAGCTACAGAAGGGTAACTTGACTGAGACAGTTCCAAAATGAGTAGGTGACAGATTCTAACAGGAGAATGTGATGGCTCTTACTGCTTTTCAGTTGTCTGCAGTTGGACTACTAGTCTTTCAACCATGTAAGACTCTTACTTACCCTCCTGCCCTGTCTTGAGAATCCTGTAGGATCTCTTCCTTGACTAATTCTAGCTTTAGATTTTAAGTTCTGCTCATGCCATTGTGCCATGCTGTTCCTCATCGTCCATTTTACTCTAGTCTGCAGTGCTGTAGGGCCCACTCTAGACTACTTCCTGATTATTTTCAGGTCTGCTTGTGTCAGTGTATTGGTGAACATCAGAAGGATATATAGAAGGTTTTTCAAGGGGCATCTTGAAAATCAAGCATATTAGTAGCAGTATATTTTTTTCAGGTCTTCCACATGATACATGCCCACTTGCTATTGAGATGTCCTAATTTGGAAACATGAGCACCAGTAGAGTGTGCTAAAAGACAGTTGGCTTTTTATCCTGCTCATGGGACTTGGTTTTTAATGATTTCTCTCTTGAACCCTTGCTAAATATAATCATTTAATAGTAAATACTTGCAGTATATATAATTTTCCTTTCTTATGTGTTGTTGCAGAGGGAAAAACCCAGTCAAGTAAAATCCAGCTGCAAATCCCAAATGAAATAAAATCCTCATTTGCTCCCCTTTTTTTTTTTTTTTATAATTATAAATTAACAGGAATACTTATTGAAGGCTGAAGATGCTGCTACAAGACTTAATATTCTCAATAGATCTGCTCTACGGCCTGTTCAAGCTCAAGCCAGAACTCCTATTTTACAGACACCGCCTTCATACACTGCACTTACACCTAGGAGATGCAGTTCTGTTCCCCACTCAGCTAGTAGGCAGGAAGAATACATGAAAGTAAGTATCTAAGAAATGCTTCACTTTCAGTTTTTAGAAAGTTTTCATTTACAAGACTTAATAGCTCTTCTCTCTCTCCTCTTGCTACAGGTTGCTAAAACTCTGTTCACAGATGAAGCTCTAAAACCCTGTCCAAGATGTCAATATCCTGCTAAATATCAACTGGTAAAGAAAAGGGGGCTATGTAGCAGAGAAGCATGTGCATTTGAGTTCTGTATTTTATGTCTGCATGCATTCCATGGGTCAAAAGAGTGCAATAGTTTATCTGCAAAACGGAAGAATAAAAAAGATGCTCCACCAGGAAGTGCCCAAAGCAAAAGAAATTTAAAAAGACTCTAAATTTGTAAGGCATGTAACTCCTTAGACTTAGTTCCTTGTCCCCTCCCCCTAAATTCCTCATCTTGTTCCTATTCTTCCTAAAGGTATACATTTTGAAAGTATCATCCCATTTGTTCTTGCTGACTTACCAAGATAACCTCTCATGTATATATCTTAATTAACATAGTATATTTTCGTTTTTTAAAAAATGAACATTTAAAAATATTTTATGTCTTGTTTTACCTGTTGTGTAGTAGGTAGGAACTTACTAACATCTTAATTTTTAAATAAAGTGTCTTAAATGTAGTCTTCAGTATTTAGCTTACAGTACCTCACAGATGTCTAAAAATGTGATTCGTCTTAAAGACAAATTAAAATTATTTCTAAAAAAGTCTTTGAAATTGGATTTATTTATTCACTTTAAATTACAGTAACTGTTTTTAAAATGTCTCAAAGTGGGGCAGTATGTACACTTGCAAAAAATACATCAATTTATATGAATGTTGATATGTCAAAACCAATATATTAGTTGTTTGAATTTTTTACTGGAATAATTAATTTGTTGTTCTCTTAGCCTCTGTAACAGAATTCAATAGAATAGTAATTTATAAACTAAACCAATGCTTTGTGGATATTCTGTTGTACTGAGTTTTACAAAGTTTTCATCTTGAAAATGTCAGGTAATACTGTATATATTCAAATATCTAAAAATGCTGTGGCATCACCTTTGCTGTTGTTAATTTACCTTTATGCTCAACTTGACTTCAGCTCACAGATACCAGATCACCTTCACACTTCTACTTGAGCTAAAGGATTATCTACAGCTGGAAATCCCTCTTTCGCTATCTCTAGCTTTATTAAGGGAATTCACGTATTTTGCTCTTGAACTAAATATGCTGATCTGTTATAGAAAACTAACTCAATCTGTCTCTTGGACCTCAAACAGTCTTTGTGGTTTTGGTTTGTATCCTAGCAATTACAAACAGCTTGAAATACAGGTGACAGAAATGGACACAGTACTTCTATGAAGATATAATATCAATTGACTTCTACAATTGATATTGTCCTACTTGTCCTTTCAAAAAGTTCATTTGTCACAAGCATCTTGCAGAACACTTGTCAGCTGGTGTTTATTCCCCACTTTCCCTCTGATGTTGTCTTTTGTGTTATATTATTGATGTTGTTATTTTACTGTGTATTTGTAGGTAAGCCTCAACACTGAGCTATTTTAAAAAATCTGATAAAAAAAAAAAACCAACCAAAAACGAGCTTTCAAGTAAACCATAAGCTTTGTATTTGCCTCTTTTAATATTTATTCACACATCCCTTTATTTTTAGTGTCTAAAAATTTTAAGTAGCATCTAAGATTTTTTTTCTTCTTTATTTCTTTTTACGCAATGTGTGGATGTTTAAGCCCAGTGGACCAGGATAATACACTTCAGGATGTTCTAGAGACATCACTTCTTATTTCTCATCTATAACTGTTGTGATCTGTAATTTGGTTAGTACTTTCACCATTCTTGATTTTTGGCATAGTAGTTTTACATAGTATTTGGAAGGAGGAGAGACAACACGGTTAACAAAATGGTATAGAAGTTTTAACACTAACTCTATTAACCAAACCTTATTATTAAAGAAGGAGTCAACCCAGTATATCTGCCAGAAGATGCCATGTTTATTGCATGAATATAAGTATCAACACTTTAATTCCATACTTATCTGTGTTTGCTGAGCCTTTGCCTTGTTCTTAGGTTAGACTGGTAGCAACTTGAAGACTGCTGTCTATTCTAAGGGAACAATTGAGGTGAAGGGTTTGGGGGCAAGCTAGGGAATATAGAGTATATGTGCATATAGGTCTGGATTAGGAAGAATGGAATTCATTACAGAGGAGGAGACTGCAAGTGGGACAATGGTTAAATGATTTGATTTGTTTAATATTTGCATTTGTCTAATTGTTTAGACTTTAGGTGTTCAAGGTCTACTTAAAAGTTAGTCAGGTTCAAAGAACCATTGGATTTGTTCTTTATTCCTTAAGTATATAATAAGTAAGTATACAATTTTAGACGTGTTTAATACTTTCTATTAAAGGTTAAAATGAAGAGCTTTCTAGACAGGAAGTTATATTACACAAGAATCTGAATATATGTCATTTATCTTCATAATAATTTGGACTAGTTTTGTTTCTTACTGTTGAATTACCAAATAAAGTAGGGGATGGTAGTAAATGCAATGCAGATTAAGTACTACATGTCATAACACTTCAGACTGCCATTGTCATCCCTGCATGTTACCTAAATGCCAGTATCTCTAAAATGTCTCAATTTAAAAAAAAAGCTTTAAATGCGTTCTTGAAATTTATGGGCAAGTTATGGTAGGCAATGAGAGTATCTAGCTCGCCTTCTGATGTGGAATGTTGCAACCCAATCCAGAAATACTTGGGATTCAATAGCTCTGAAAGTGTTGCTGAAATAGGTGCACCTTTGAGTGGAAAACTCAGTTCAAGAACCAGTTATTAAGTATCTTTTCCATTTGAGAAAACTTGGTAAAGAGCTGTGTTATCTTTTGCTAATATCAGAACAATTCAGGGAGGATAGAGTAAATTGGTTCTGGTACAGGCATTGTTTGTTTTTAAAGGTAGTATCTTTGATGTCTACAGTATCCATTCAACAAGGAGTAGCTTGAAAGGAAAAAAATACTTAGATCCTATTTCACAATTTTAAACATTTTTCTCTTCTTTTGGCATATTTAGAAGTTTCTTGGTTTTTTTTCCTTCTCAATCTCTCTCACAAAAATATCATCTTGAATCACATGTCTCTTGCTCAATTGGGTCTATCACAAATGTAATCTAGTGATTACAAATGTAATCTATGCTCTGGTGACTGGGTGAAATGTGTTTTGTGGTTGTTACTGCTCTACCAGAGGTGACGGAAGTGAGAAAGCTAGACTTCTCATCTCTGGGTAAATATACTCCATGACAGTGATTTTTTTTTTTTTTTTTTTAAGATTTCTTTTAAAATAAAATTAGCTTTATGCCCTGATCCAAGGGAGAAATAAAATAGTGATGTTATTCTTTACCTCCACACTAAGTATATCTAATAGAACACAAGGTATATGATAGCTATCTAATAGTCTCTAATAGTTTGGGTGAAAGGAATAAAAATTCTTTCATTATATGATTGCTTTATTGACAGAAATTAAGTATTTGTGATAGGAGAGTGGAAATAAAGAGTCCCTGTTCGTATGCTTTTTTCTCTATACCATATGTCTCAATTAGTCTCCATCACACATCACGAAGCATGAGTCTGGCCTTAAATGAAACAGCAAAGGAGGACATAAGTTCTTCATACGAAAACAAACAGCCAACACAAAACCAAACACACTACCCCAGCACACAAACACCACTCCTAACCCCCCGCAATGACCCCCACCCCACCTCTCTTCCAACAAAAAGCCCAATCAGAAAACAGCTTTCAAGTATCAGGGAATCTAGGGATTCACATCTAGTATCTTTCTTTTTCTACTGGGCTGAATTAATTCTTGGAGACCTGATGTCAGGTGCTAGCACAGATAAGAAGAATGAAAAAGTACTCCTGGAGTAGAAATTACAATGATCAAGAGTACTCTAAAATATCTTGCCCATGGTTATTCTCCAGCTCAAGATTTCTTCTTACAACTGACAACAGATTTTTTGGAAAGGGAGGAGTGAATTGTCTTTCATTCTGGAACATGGGGATAATGTTCAAGATAATATTTGTGTTAGTATAGGACTGCTGAAAACTTTATTTTTGCAATCCTGATTTCCCTTCAGACAGACATGATCTATAGTGGGAGGAGTGACATTGCCTACAAATGCCCAGGGACTAAATTCAGTTTTCTGACCATGATGGTTTAAGCCAGAACTGTGGGCTTAAATTCTAAAATAGAATTATTGGAAGTAACCTTTTGCTGCTGACAGATGTTGCTGCAAGAATTTTACTTCATAAATCTTTTTTTTGGAGCAGCAACCATAAACCTCAAGTGCTTTGTGAGAAGGAAGTTGAAATTACTTAAGTCTCTGATCATTCTTTCCTTGGTGACAAGTAGGGAAGAGCTTAGGCAAAAAATGGTTATAAATCTTTGGAATTGTTTATAGGCTAGGGAATGTTAGTACATTTTATCAGTAACTAGCCAAAAATGATAAAAAAATTTGTTCATTAAACTAAGGAGCTCAACAACATACATCAGATCATTTTCCTGTTCCTTATATTGGTTATTCTTTGGAACACCTTAGGCAATTGAGGCCATGCTGGTTAATTTTAATACAAGAAGTAATTTCTTTGACTTCTGTTTTCATAGGCACATGAAGAAATACAGCAGAGTTAGATTAGAAGGGGACTCCTGGACTCTAGTGCCAAGCTCTTATGTCAGCTCCTCAAGTTCTGTCTTAAAACTGGTTAGAATACTGTTCCATTACCATGTTGCTGACCTATTTCAGATTGCTCTACTAGTCACTTAACCTGTTGCCTTTTTTTTTAGCATTGCTATTAAAATAGCTATTCTGTATATCTGATCCTTCTCTTAGACTTTTATTCCCCAATATTATGATCTTTCACTGACAAAAATCCTCTGAATTCAGACTCATCTTTTAAGACAATCCAACAACAGATGTGTCTAACAACTCCTCACTGTTTCCACTGGAATCTATTATTTGAGTCAATTCAACCAGTATTCCAAGTGAAACCTCCTCAAGACCTTGAATAATATGGCTTTCTTTTCTCTTTAAGAAATACTTTGACCAATGCATACTAAGATGAATATTTCTTTTATAGGTCTTCTGCATGTTCACAGTTCAGTCGCTTGGTGTAGTACTCCCACATTCTTCTCACAAATTTTGAAAAGATCCTTATTTTTTGCCATTAATTTCTACTGAACCTTAAATGTGTAACCTTGTACTTTGTTCTTTTAAGCTTCAAGCTTTTTCCTTTCTCTTCTTGAGTCTTGTGATGATGTAGTATTTGATGTGATTATATTTTTACAGGTGCAAATTTTTTGTCTGTACTGAATCTTACAGGAATTTGTCAATGCAAAGTATCTAGCAGGTTCTGTTACCACTTGTCAGATGCCACAGCAGAACCTGACTGCTTTCTGGGAATGATGTGTTTATTTTTAGTTAAACAAAAACAAAGCTTGTTTTCATTTTCTTACTTTCTGAGCTCTGATTAGTTGAAATACCCATTACAAAAAGACTTAACACATTTTTTCTCTTTGACAAGCTTCTGAAGATTGTTAGAACCTACCCAAGCTTGTCAGAAGCCTAAATGCTAGTACGACCTTATTGAGCTGGGTGCTAATGGATGAGTAGTAATGAAATCAACTCTTCAGCTGAAAATATTGATGGCATGACGTTTTTAATGAACTTATAAGCACTGTTGAACACTCAAAGTTTCATATAAAAGTGGATTTCTGACTTGAAGACTGGAGTTCAAGTGTTAAAATCCCCTCTAATTTTTCCACTCTGTGCTTTAATACTCATTCTGAAAGCAATTCTGCCACAGTGCTTGTGTCTTAATTCTGTAGGCACTTCAATCTCTGTAGGCAAATGGGATGTGGAAACTGTGCACGTATTTCAGCTGCTGCTTTTCACTCTGGACTTATAGAAAAAAACCTATTTCCATAAACTACTTAAACTTAGCTATTGTGTCATGACTGGAACCAGCTGAAGTGGTAGAAGGACAGTAGCTTTGGAAAAAGAGGGACAGCTAGTTGGGAAGCAGTAGTACCCTAGAAAACATAGTAAAGCTTGGTAAAAGTTACTGTTTGGAGCTGCAAGATTATTGCTGAATTACTCAGCAGCTGTGCAGCAGTCTTCCACTTCAGCAAAAATGTTATCATCCTGAAGTACTGCTGGTGCCTAAATGGAGGACTCCTATCTCATGTTCACTGAGCAGACACTAAAGTTCCTGAAGTCCTGAATTGAGTGTAATACATTATTAGGGTCTAAAGAACACATCTCCTACAAGTTCTGCCAGGACTCAGTACCACGGTACCCAGCCTATATGTAGACCACTGGGATACAAAATGAAATTTACCTCTGGTATGAATACATCACATTTTCCTGGTGCACATTTTGATAGATTAGATGCTATGGAGATTGTGGCCATAGCAACCTTTTCGGCTTTTAAAAATGAGTTCTGCTTGTGTTGCAAACATTCTTTCCTCTTTTGAAAAGATTTGTACAAAAGCAACACTCCTGTGAATACTGTAATTTTAGTCTTCATTTTCCTTTTTCCCTTGTGTACTGTATTATGATGTACAAAAACTATTATTGGGATGCAGTTACCTTTCAGCATTTCTGCTGGAAGTGTTTCTGAAGTTGTTCAAGACTCTGTATCCCAAACAGGCATAATATGACAAAGTATGATGGGTCCTGTTTTCTGCTTCAAACAGAAATGCTCACTGGGACACTATTTAAGTTCCTGTTCCAGACTTTTTCCTTGGCTTAAATAATTGGCATAAAGTAGTCCTGGGAGAATGTCATATAACACGGAGTAGATACCAATAAAACAAACTAATTCTTGAAAAGCTTGCTCAATTAACTTACTTAGATGTGAAACCATCTTAATGTTGAACTGCTTTCCTCACTGAAAATAGCCCTGAACTTCAAATGCTGATGATAAAATATCACAAGGGGGCACCAAAGGTTTTTCTTACAGAACAGAACTCTAGTTTTCTTTCTCTCTTTAACCCATACACACTGACTCAACGTTACAAATGCAAAATATTTTGCATGGCTTAAAGCACTGGTGGCTATAATTCTTGCCCCCGGGAGCTGCATACCAAAATCTACAAGAGGAGAGAGCATCCTGGGAAGCAGTTCAGATGGTATTATTTCTCCAGGGCCTCCTTTACAGAGTGAAGCTGTGCTGGGCCTGCAGCCAGGTCCTACAGCAACCAGGCAAGATCATGGAATTATAGACTGGCCTGAACAGTGCCTCCTGGCTCAGTTCCTCTCTCAGCCAGAGACTTGGATTATCCAGCAGTCTCCATGCCAGTCTAGAGTACAAAACCTAACTCTTTCATGGAAGTGTTGCATTTGAAGCATTTGAGAATTGGTAGTTTCAGGAGTTGCAAGCTCTGGACTTTATTCCCCAAGTACAGAAAATATATTTGATAATAAAATCCAATATGGTTTTATGAAGTATGAATACTGTAAAAGTGCCTCCTCTATCATGGTTTTTAAATGATTACAGGAAAAACATCGTATGGATTTTATTCATACTTAATTGATGCTCTGAAGGCTTTAGTAAACAAGAAAGGGAAAACATTAACTTTTTTAAACTCAAATTGGAAAAGACTAAGTATTCCCATGTAACATATTTTTTTTTTCTTTTTTTTTTTTTTCTTTTTTTTTTTTTTTTTTTTTTTTGTTTTTGTTTTTGTTTTTGTTTTGTTCTGGTTTTGTTTGTCTGTTAAATGAAGACGGGGTGGGAATTTGGTAACTTAAAGTGTTCTTTATTTTTTTAACTAGGTACTCCTGTAGTCTAGCAGAGCAATAGGTAGTTAGGAAAGTCAAATATCTACAAAAGAAGACGGCTGCAATTTTTAGATGCTTTTCTGAAACATTATTGAAACCTTAAGGAGCACCTATTAGTTATGGATTCTCATACAATTCTCAGCACCTGTTGAGTAGACACTGCTGTGTTCTTGAAGTGGAGGAACATGAAATATTTTTCTTTTTTTCCTCCTGATTCTTTTTTTCTGCTCAATGAGTCTCCCAATCTATTTCATTATAGAACTCCACAGCAACCACAGCAGTGTAACAAAAACGTGGGAACTGGTGGTCAGTGAGATGTTTTGTCTCAAACAGCTCTGCTGCTGTCCAGACTTGGTGCATCAGTAATATTTCACTTGGATAACTCAGCTGGGGAATCCTGGCTTTGGGGACTGCTGTCAACACCTGTTTGATAGCAAGGAAGGGAGGACATGCATGCGTTCAGTGTTTCTTGTTGGTATTTGACACCTACTGCCAGGAGATGATCTACTAAAGGACGTGTCTGATGTTATTGGCATATGCTATTCCTGTCTGCTGAAGCTTCTTCATTATGCCTCTTGCATTGGACCTTTGGTGGACTGGAATTCCTGTTAAGCCATGATCAAGAAACTGACCTGACATAAACCAAGCTGCGAGTGACTGCAAAAAAAAAGAAGTAATGAAATTTACTATTTACTTGCGCAGCTAGAAGTAGGAAGTGGTAATAAATTTGAAAAGCTTAAATTAGCGCAGCCAAAATGTATTACAAACCATGACTCCAGTTTATCTACATGGAAAACAGATAATAGACAGTAACAATGCAATCTTTTGTACATAGTGCCAAAACTTTGGCTACATCCTCTGACAGTGAAATCTCTGTGAGAAATAACTGTCACAGTTTCTTCTGATCTGTATCTATGTTTCAGCTGAAAGATATGCTACATAAATCTGGTAAGACACTCCTACATTGTCCTGATAGAATAAGATTTTTATAGGAATCCTTGGGCCATTGGCAACATGGACAAGTCCAGAAGTATTCTCCAGTGACTATCCGAATAAAGACTTCTGTAGAGGTAAAGCTCTTTGGACTTCCCTCTGAGATTCTCCTCCAGTAGTTAAAGGTTTTTAATGTTGATAGCCCAAAGCCAGGTTACATTTCTTCCTTTACTGTTTCTGGAATCATAGAATGGTTTAGGTTGAAAAAGCCCACTAAGATCATTGAGTCCAACCATTAACCTGGCACTGCGAAGTCCACCACCAAACCATGTCTCTAAGTGTCACAAGTTCCTTAAACACATTCAGGGATAGTGACTCAACCACTTCCCTGTGTAGCTTGTTCCAGTGCTGGACAATCCTTTTGGTGAAGTATTTTTTCCTAATAGCCAATCTAAAACTCCTCTGTCACAACTTGAGGCCATTTCTTCTTGTTCTATCACCTGATACCTGGGAAAAGAGACAGACCCCCACTCACTACAACCTCCTTTCAGATAGCTGTAGATAGAGAGTGATAAGGTTTCCCCTGAGCCTCCTTTGCTCCAGGCTAAACACCCCCATCTCCCTCAGCTGCTCCTCCCTCACAGGACTTGTGCTCTAAACCATTCCCCAGCTCCAGTGCCCTTCTCTGGACAAGCTCCAGCACCTCAATGTCCTTCTTGTAGTGAGTGGCCCAGAACTGGACACAGAACTTGAGATGTGACCTCACCAGTGCCGAGTACAGAGGGACAGTCACTGCCCTGGTCCTGCTGGCCACGCCATTCCTGATACAGGCCAGGATGCTATTGACCCATCCTATTTTATTTTTAAGCACTTGCTTTTTTTGCTCTTCACCTAGACTATCTTCAGGAATATTTTCTCTCTCCTTTTCAAATTCTTTTGACTGTTCATATTCCCAAGAACAGTTTCCTCAGGTGTTTGCACTAATTTTTTCTGACAGCCATAGAATTGCATTAAACCATGCCTGTAAACTGGGACTATCAGATTCAACACAGAGGCCTTACCATCACCACAGGCAGCCTCTGTGCTTTTGCCAACAGAGTAATTTAAGGCATTTAAGGGCCAGCTATCTGACACTGGGTTTGTACTTCCCTCTCATGATCTGACTCCCACTTTGGCACTTCTGCAGTCAATATTTAAATAGGTTTCCTAGCACCTGTTTTCAGTGTATGTGACTGCAGCTTTCAGATGCAAAACTAAAATCTCTGTGGTAATCATCTGAAAAAGAAACAGTAGTTATATCCAACTAAAGTCAGATTTCTGTAAAAATATTTAGGTATTAAAGGTGTCATAGCAGGAAATGCCCCCTTATATCTGAGATGCAGTGTTTCTATGGAAAATCAATAGCTGCCCTTGAGTATCTCTCTAGAGGCGTATCTGCATTTTTGTTATTAGTATTTGCTACCTTTTGAAAATTACATGAAAATTCATGACTTCACTATGACCACTGCCAGGAATCAAGCACAGGTTAGCACCTACAAACACAACTGTGCATTTGGATTTAATAAAGCAATCCAGTTTATATTTTGTCTTTACCTGAGCAAGTCCCAAGGAGGCTTGTTCATCCAGCAAGCTGGCATAGCTTATACATGTGGTTCTTTGACGGCAAAGTTGTATCAGCAGTTTTGATCTGCTTTGCCTGGGTAATACTTAGAAATCCTTACCCTGATAAATGGCAGAAAGCATAAATGTCAGAGATTTGTGGAGGACAGATTAAAGGCTTGACTGAAAGTTCACCTCTCCAAATGGTTCTTCATTAATACAGATGAGGGAAATGCCAGTAGGTATGTAGTGGACCAGCTGATGTTTTCCTTCCACTTGCCTTCCAGTGCAGTCTCTGTCTGTGATGGCCTTCTGATAGATTACCATTTTCTAAAATTTCTAACAATTTTAAACCTACTTTTAGTATTTTTGCTTTCTTTTGCCTAATATTTTACAGGTGTCACCTTTTTTAGAACTTTTTCCCCATCCTGTCTAGCCATTCATCTTTACTACAGGATAAGATGCTTTTTGGGATAGATCATGGCTTTGACTATGGTTATGAAACACCCTGTAGGCCTGCAGATCTGCTAAGCTAAATAATAATAAAAATTAAAACAAAATAAGAGCATGGAAACAGAAATGTGAAAAAGGAGGAAAATGAGCTTTATCTTTATATCTCAGCTTCACTAGCTAGTGTACTTTTAACTGACAATATAAAATCAGGACTGAAATGCACACACACAAGCTATTTGACCTAAATGTGTGTTGTTAACTAGGATAATGAAAAAGTGATGATGACCGCTAATAGATACTCCATGAGAGAGTACAGTGTGTATTTTTTGATGAGCTTAATCCTAAATGTAATCTTTGAAGCACATTGAAACAGCACAAAGACCTAAGAATTTTATGTCAAAATATACCTGATGATAGAAGGATAGAAAAAGGACCTTTTAAAGTATTATTTTTCTTAATTGACTCATTCCCAGATTTCAGTTGTTTCTGAGCTGCCTTGTAGCTTCCACTTCTAATAATAAAAAAAAAAAAAGCTCATTCATCATGTTCCTGTTGTATTTTCTTCAAAAATTGCAAGCAATTAGGGAAGTTTAGGAGAAAGTTATACACTGCAGACTATGTTTATACCTACATCAGAAAGGAAGAGGGGCGGGGGAAAATGAGTGGAATGAACATTAGCTTAAACATTTAAAATCATATTAAGTAGTTTGGTTATGAGACAATCCAGGCTCATAATACAATGCAGTGCCATTCTTCTACCTGTTGAGAAAGTTTAACTTTGCCTTTTATGGGCTGTTATGCATATTTCTCTTACATATACATTAAGTATACCTCTTTGAAATATTTCATAGTGACACTAGAATATGTCCTGATACATAGCACTAGGAAATTTGATGTTAGCTTACTGTTTGTCATGTCTTATTGAATAGAATCTGCATATAGAGGATGTAAGAATAGTTAATACTTCATCAGAATACTGATATTTAAATTGTCAATAGCTAACTTGTCAGAATCTTTATATTTTATTCTTTACTTTTGTTGAGTATGCTCTCTATGAAACTTTTGCCTGAAATGTGTATCTTGAATAACTATTATTCAGCATATCTCTTAGGTCTTTGGAAATACTATAGTCCCCTTAAGGGACACCCCCGCCCCCCACCCCGATCCAAACCACCCTAAAAAGCTAATCAGACAGCTAACAATACTGCACTGAGACAATTTGAAGAAGCATTATTCTGGCATTTAGCAATTAGATCAGTGATTGTATTTGGACAGGCATCCTCAGGAGTGAGAATGCATATCTGGAGTAGAGGGTGCAAAACATCATGTGTTTCTAGATGAAGCCATTTCCCCTGCCTCTATGGTAACAGATTTGCTGCTCGTTCGTTATTAACGCTCATCAATTCCTGGACTTTAAGCTGCAGTCCCTGAGCATGTGCATTTGTTCTGCTTTTACTTAACCATGGTTTCCACCAAAGTCATGTACAAGTTAAAATAAAACTTTTTTTCACAACTGAGCAGTATAACTGAATATACTACTCTGTGAAAGGGGACGCAAATGATAATTATCTGGGAATGGCAAGGTCTTGGTGCAATTTGGGCACTTCCCAAGTCCCAAGATTGATTAGGCTTCTCAGAGGAGCCCTTCATGTGCCTTGCATACATGACATTTTGTACAACTGATCCCAGTGGGATTTTTGCCAAGCTGCTAAAAGTAGTGCTGGTCTGGAAATAAGCAGCAGTAATCTTTAGTGAACTTTCATGCCAAAATATCCTGAGGGATTTATGCAGTTCTAGGATAAGGTACTTGCTAGGCAGGATGGTTTTCAGATTCCAGTTGTGAAATACCTAAATCCCACTGAAATCCTCACACAGGAGCCTGAATTCCTTCTTTGCACACAGCTTTTGCTGACCCCACCAGAAACGTGACTTTTCCTTACATCTTGGAGCCAAGGCAGAAACTAACATTCTCGGAGTGTTTAGTTTCATTTCTGGCTACAAGTATCCTCAGATTTCTAGCTCTCGGGCCTTTCCTTTGGGACTGTCCTCCCTCAGGGAGCGCGGTGCGGGCTGGGCGCTGCCCGAGCCCTGTTTGCAGCGCCGTGGCAACGGCGCGGCGGCCTCGGGCCCCTGCCGGGCCCGGCGACCCTGGCGCTGCTCCCGCCGCTCTCCGGGATCTCCCCTTTGCAGCTGGCGGCTGCGGGACCCAGGATGCGGTCCAAGAGGCTCACCACCGGTACGTCCCCGCAGGGCTGGGCTGCCTCCGGGGCGCACGGGGGCTCGGGCCCCACGGTGGCGGCCTCAGGTACAGAGACGGTGACACAAAAGAGGGGCATTTTGAACCGACGGGTTTAAGCTTGCCCGGCAGAATTCATCAGTCCGAAGAGAGAACTTTACTCCCTTCAAACGGCATCACTAAAGACAGGATATTCTCCTAGAATGAATGAGATTTGATTATTCGGGAACACAATTGCATCTTTTTAATTTTGTCACATGATTTGTAATTGCTGTTCAAAGCTTTGCAAGTCTCTTACAAATCTGTATTTTCATTAAACCACCAAGCTTCTAGTTGTCAATTTTGCAGAGGAAAGCTGACATGAAGTTAACTGATATGTATGAGAAATAATATAGTTAAATAGTACTTGAATTATATTTAAATAATTCTTGTGCACGGGTCAACATTACTGCATATTCTTAGTTTATTTTATTTCTTCAGACTAAGTTATTTTATTTCAGAATACCCAGGATGGTTGTCATGCCTCACTACTTTTTGTTTCTGTATTGTAGTTGAACCAGCTTGACTGTATTACTTGGATAACATATTTAATATCTTTTTTTCAGAACCTCCATGTATAACAGAAGAAATGTTAGTAAGTATGCTTATAAGGCTTGGTCATTATTTTCATCCTGCAGCTATGGAGCAAAAAAAGCAAAAAAAACCATTTTGGTAACTGTTGTCTGTTTTCTCATTTCTTTTCTGTAAGTATGGATTACTGAGCAATTTCTTAAAATTTTGTCAGACAAAATACTTCATTTGAAAATAATTAGTGAAAAAATAACAGAAGACTATGGAGAATAAAGATGGAAATGAAAGTGAATTAAGATGAAGGAAGGAAACAAATAACTAGAAGATTCAACATGACAGGTTTAGTGATCTCTGTACTTTACTTTTTCTGCCCTTTGCTCATAACTCATTGTAGGATTTCCCTGATGTTTGTCTTCTTGTTTGAAAGGTATACATGTTTGTCTGTTACCTCATAAGAAATGACACCTTTTATGTTGCAGCTCAGGTAATGTTTACCTATTCCCTGTTTTGGATGCCTTTGTCACTGTGTATTTTAAAGTATAAATTTGTTGATACTGCTTTTGGGAACCTCTAGATACTGTTTTATTTATAGTGTTTATTACCATAAACAGAACCAACATAAGTTTTGGACCAATTTTTAGCACACCTTAACCTCCAGCTGCAATTCTAAGGCAGCTTTTTTTAGTCATAATTTGGACTATGCAGCAGGAGAGATGGTATGGGAAGAAATGAAACTGAATGCTTTCTGACACAAAAATTTAAGCTATAGTATTGTACATGCAACTCCATAACCTATAATGTGCACATACAAAAGTGCAACTATGATTTCAAATGAAAATAAGACTGTCTACAAAAAACCTCCAAAAACCAGGGGAAACTATATTGTGTATAGATACAGTAAGTAATAAAGCTCACATTAAGAAGATCATAAATATTTTATCTATTAATCAACCATTGTGTTTACATTTCTTGGTGTTATATGGGACTACAGAGAATTAGATCTTTGGGAAATTAAAAACATATTACCTGCATATTCCTAAAGAGCTTAGACTTCAGCCAATAATAAATTAATTGTTTTGAATAAGTCCTTTGAAAAAATAAAATATTTTCACGATGTATTACCGTATCTAGTCCTATCTCAAGATTCATCCTTGTCAGTGTCAAACCAAATATGAGGCTGACTATAGCTTGTTTCTAATTAGTTTCTTTTCTTGATTGTGTTAACACTTGCAGAATTGATATTTCTGGATCTGATTGCCTATCGACATTAGTGAGAGGATCTTCTGTTGATCTCAAAATGGGTTAGGCACTCTGGTAATTTCTGTTTAATCAGCGCTCAAACATCTCTAAGTCCATGGCACTGCAATTGCCTTGGGCCACAGGCCTGTGATGCAAATAAAGCACGAAAGCCTTGCTTTCAGCACTGGCAGCATTTTCTAGTGAGTGTGAGCTAGCTTGCCTGTCCTGTATCAGTCATAACAGCAACCACAAGTGCTAAGGAATAAATGCTGGCAGACTAGGGCCAGACAAACGCCATCTAGGTCTAGTCCTGACTTGTCATGCATGTTATCCCAGATTTCTTCCTTATCTGCGCACAAGCTATCTGTATTTAGGTTAGACCACTGGGGTTTGGATCAAGATACTGCCTGCCTGTACTCCGTGCATAACCTCTCTTTAATGCTATTCCTCACTAGCACAGTTCAATGCCATGAATTTAAGAAAGAGAAAAAAGATATGTGTTGCAACACCTTTGCTGCTATTGGCAAATACATTAGATTTAAATGCATTCTCCTTGCCTTGCAAGGCTGAAATTATAGAATATTCAGGAAAATGAAACTATTAAAAATTATTTTAGTGTCTTCATTATACTGAAGACACATATCTGAAGACCAGTGGAATGATGTTCCAGTTTTCCCCTCTGTTGAATTGAAATGGGCATGGTGGAGATACTGAGTACAGTAAAAGTAAGATTTGGAGCCATACTTTTGTATTTGTCAACAGAAAAAAAAAGTCAACTTCTAGTCCACAGTTTTGAGTCAAGTTAGCAGGATTTAAAATGCAGGGGGTCAAAAAGGATACAAAAACACCTGCAGATGCAGTCTTTACTTTGGGTGAGGTCAACAGGAAGCCTCCCACTTCTGTCAGATTCAAAGTATGGCATACACTGCTTGCTTGCTGAGCCAAATTATAGGTTAGTGAACTCCCTTTTTTTCCTCAAACATCGCCAAGTGGCAGCATGAGAGCAGAAGGTGGCCCTGGTGAAATATACTCTCCTTCTTCCCAAGTGCAAGAGAGAAAGGTACAATGTGGGGAATTTCTAGATTGTTAGCTTATGCACATTTTTTCAAAAGTAAACATGCAGACTTTCAGCATCTAGAAGCTGTTGGGTTTATGAAAGCTTTATCTATAAATTTATTAGCAAAGGATTTACCTTCATGTGTGCGTTTTAAATTGCTAAGGACCTTGGCAGTGTGCAATGGCTAGAATATAACAGTGATGCAATGACTATATTCTCAAAAATGGGAAATAATATTTTGCAAAAGCTTCTATGTCATATCTCATGGAAAAAATACTATTTGAGGCAATAGTGCATTCAAACCATGTTAGTGCAAGTTATTACAAGCCATGCTTTGTGGTTTTGTCTCTATAGGAAGAATGCTTAGCCACAGATGATATGCTTGTGGATTACTTTAATGAATTTTTGAGTCTTCCGGTAAGTACCTTACAGAAATCCATTGAAAAATACAAGAAATGCCTTACTAAGATTAAGAGTAACTTAATCCATCTTGGAAAATTTTATATTTTGCCACTTGCTACTTAAATGACTTTTACAATAAATCTGTATTTTAATGGTAGCAACTCTTAGTGCTCAGTGTTATTATCAGTAAGAACAGCCCAGCATCTGGACTTCTGGAGACAGATGTTATCTTGCTAATTTACAGAATCACAGAATGAGTCATGTTGGAAGGGAGCACAATGGGTCATCTGGTCCAGCCTCCCTGCTCAAGCAGGGTCATCCCAGAGCACATGGCACTGATTTGTATCCAGATGGTTCTTGAATATCTCCAGTGAGGGGGACTCCACCACCTCTCTGGGCAGCCTGTTCCAGTGCTCAGTCACCCACACAGTAAAGAAGTTCTTCCTCGTGTTCAGGTGGAACTTCAAGTGCACCAGTTTCTGCCCGTTGCCTCTTGTTCTATTGCTCGGCACTGCTGAGCAGAGCCTGGCATCATCCTCCCTTCAGATACTGATAGACATTGATGAGGTCCCCTCTTGTTTGTCTTTTCTTGAGCCTGAATGTGCCTGGCTCCCTCAATCTTTCCTCATAACAGAGTTGCTTCAATCCCTTAATCATCTTCATAGCTCTCCACTGGACCTGCTTCAGAAGCTCCATGTCTCTGATGTACTGATGAGCCCTTGACCTGCTGGCAATGCTCTTCCGAATGTACACCAGACCTTCTTGGTTTATGTATTTAAACTTATGTAATTAATAATTTATGCATTTAAATCACAGTGCACTAAAATAAAATGAATAGGAAATGAAAAAAACACATAAATACTTATTTAAAAGGTGTCTGCCTCTATTACAGTGTCACAGCATGACGGCATAATGAATGTTTGTCCTTTTACAGTTTTCTGGCAATGCATTCAGTGATTAATTAACATTTGAGCTCAAGAATGGTTGAGCTTTTGATGGGATATCCTCCCTTTTTGGATGAGGGTGAAAGACCAGAGAAGGCTGCTGTCCTGCTAAAGTTCTTTATTTCATAGTCTCATAGTTTTCTGAAGGTAGAGTTCGAAGGGGTTACATGATAAGGCCAAGCAGCAACAGCAGCACCAGCAGGCAAACAGCAAGTAGAAAACAGCTTCTTCTTCTTCTTCTCTAAACTTACAGAAATGTGGATTATATTTGTTAATTGACCAATAAAATTAACACACGATTCTAGTTTTTCTTTTCTTAACCTATCCTGGTCTAATTCTAGTAGTCGTAAGTCTTACACAAATGTTACATAGGTATTACACAGATTTGCATATATAGTTTCTATCAGCTCTTATTGTTTATGTGAACACTCTATCTAAAAAATGTGAACAGTATAGTTCCATCTATGTTTGTCTAAAGTAAAGAACTTCTGTGAAGGTTACACTGCTGCAGTAGGAACTGTGTTTAAGGTCTCTGCTGCAGCTTTTCAATGTTTAAAGCACTTAGCATATATTTCTACTAAAAGTTAAAAATCTATATTTCTATTTCACTTTGGTGTGACTTCATGTATCTCAGCTTATCCAAAGGTTTTAATTCAACCCCTTTGCTTTGGCTTTCCTCTGGGAGCTCTCACTCCAACAAAGAACAAACTCTTTCTCTTCATGGCTCAGAAGGTTTCAAAGTTGGCACTTCCCTCCTGTTTCTCTCCCATTTGCAGCTAGAAGGATGCAGCCTTATCCTGTATTCTGTGTGCTGATCCAGTTACAGTTAAACCATCATACCCAGTACCCTGTATTTAACCAGTTCTCCTATATTTTGCTCCTTTTCCCTATCAACTAGCCTGCCCCCCATACTCAATTGAGAGTCACATGTACAATCCTGCTCCCTCAATATGGCAACCTCATCCAGCTTCATCTTAGAAGTCTTGGCCCTGACACCTTACAAAGTCCCTTGCCAGGTGGCACAGGCCTTTCCACAGTGTCACTTGTGGCTCCCACCTGTTGTGCCACAGAGCTGCCCCGCAGTCCATTCCCTTCCTAGGGCACTGCAGTCCAACAGGCTGCACTACAAGAACATATATCCATTCTACAGCTTGCTTGGTAGGAACCACTGCCAGCATTACGAGAGGGTAGAATATTTCTTGATGCTCCTTGGACCTCAGACTTTGGTGAAGCCACTAATGAAATAAGTTCAGTTGTGATTCATAACTGACTGATTTGGCTTACTAAATTGAACCAGACGTAGCTGTCTCTCTAAGCCACATCACAGATTTGTGTAAATGTACACAGCATGGAAATTGCACTACTAAGGATGGTAGAATGGGCTGTTCCTGCCAAATTTAATCCTAAAATAGAATCTGGAGGTATTAACTCTATGTCAGAGTGTGAGTTTTGTGCACAGTGTTGATACTGACTTCTTTCAGGAGCTTGGTCTTCATATGCTTTCACCACACTGCAAGATTCTGAAGAGTATGCAAAGCTAGAGAGACACAGTTGGAACAAAATGTGTGGTGAGAGGGCTGGATTTTTTGTTCCTCCAACATCTCCACTCCCTCAGGCCCCCCGCCGCCCCCCTCCCCCTGCAGCTGCCTTAGGATGTCTGCCTAAATCCAAGCCTGACTCCTCAGGTTTTAAACCCAGGCCTTCCTCCATGTGCCAGATTGTTCTTAGCACAGGAATACCATCTTCCATGCATTTGCTGCTTGTTTGGAAACTATGCTTCAAGTTTTGCCCAAATTGCAGAGGATGGAGTGGTTAAGAAGTTCAGCCTTTTTGGTCTCTTGATCTCCTTGGACATACGCAAATTTCAGGACATCTGTTGGATGCCAAAATTCTCCTTGGGCTCAGAGGTCTCCTCAGCCCACAGTCCTGGTGCAGCTCAGCACCTCTGAACTGCAGCAATTGTCCAGGCACTCCTGACAGCTCTGGAAGTCCACAGAAAAGAGTTCACAGTCACTCCTAGTAAACACTGTTTTATGCTGATAATCTTGATAGATTTCTAAGATGATGCATGGTCTCTCTTCTACATATTTACATATCTTCATGAAAACAGATGATCTATTAGCTATTTTTAACTGTAATGTTCTCATAATTGGTTTTATTTTCTCTTTGATATTTTCCTAAGGATTTATCCTCTTCAGGATTAAGTTCTGTTAATGCCTTGAGTTCTGTGGTTTGAATACCTTGCATTCCTGATTTCCCTCTCCTTCTCAGAAGGCTTCTACTGAAACAGCGCATTGAAATTTCCATTGCTTTATTCTTGTTGTGCTTATACACTGTTGCCTGGGAACAGTATTACCCAGGTGTGCTAGTAGTTAGGCAACAAGTTAAACTGAAAATATTGTGAGACTTGATACAAGAAATCAGGGGGAGCATATGCTTTTTTTAAGGGACTGCCTCTGCATTGATTTATAATGCACCATTAGTAGATGGAAAATTGTATCACTGGGGACTTGCTATAGCAGCAACAGGTTTTTCATGTGGGTTTTTTTTTTGCTTTGATTTACAGTGTATCCCTTATGTGATCCTCTTGTTATAATGGCATTCAATGTAATCTGACATAAATATCTAGGTACTCCAAAGACCTATATACTGTAATAAAGTGTAATTTACAGAAAGTATTTCTGAAATACATAATACAAAAAACCTCAGGAGGGTACTTGTTGCCAGTAGTACAGTGATTTCACAGTAGCAGAAACCAATTACATGGCACACAAATGAGTTACACCTTCCTTAGTAACTAATGTAAAATGAAAGATTTAAGAGAAACATTGGCCTGGATATATTTCCATTTCTAGGAGTTCAGGCTAGAATTTGAATCTCTGATTCATGTATTAAAAACATCCAAGGATATGTTTAGTCAGGAATGAAAATTCAGAAGTCAGAAATTGCCATCCAGCTCAGTGTTGAAGGCAATCACAGTAATGTCAGCTTGTTTCTCCTGCACTCTACAAGCTGCTTGCTACTCATTCCATCCCAAGTCTGTGCTGGGTCTTACCTGTCATTTTCCAGTTACCAGTGATCCTGAGGAAGGCACACTCCTCCTCTTTGCAGCCTCAAGGAGTTGCACTAGAGACAAAAGTGCCTCAATTGAAGCACATTCAGGAGATGACACTTTGGTGGCAAGTCCCTGGTTGTTGGTTTCCCTTGCAGCAGAAATCTACTAAGTGACCATAATTTTATCAACTTTAGATTTGAAGAATATCTCTTTTGAACATTGTTTTCACTGTAAAAGCTCTCCTCCAAGTAGTCTGGGGTCCAGCATTTGATGCAGGTGATGATTCTGAAAACAATTAAAGCCCAAGTAGCAAAGCTTGGGCCAATCGGTCTTTCTGAAGACAGAATGGTCCTGCAAACCTAGTGCTGTCAAGAATAAAATCTTGCTTGATCTGAGTAGCAGATTACAGAAAGGGCAGAAAGCAAAAAAGCAATCCACTCTGCTGCACAGTTCAGGCCCTTCACGGCTTTGAAGATGACTTTGAATAATTCCATACATCAAATAATCTATTCAAGGCATCAGTGCATGCTCATTAGTTTCCTCTTGTCTTTTCCAGGTGTGAGGAGGGAGGCTGCAGTTGCCAATATAACCTTCCTTTAAAAGGCTTTGACAGAAGGCCCTACATGCATGTTATGTTGAGACTTACCCAGGACTAAAATTGGCATCATGTCTTGACATTGAAGGAAGCAAACAAAACATTCCTGACTACATTCCTTATTGATAGTGTGCTTACTCTAAATGTTCTTCTCTCTTAATTAGACTGTGATATGTGATTACGACTTTTGTCTTACTCAACAACAGAAGGGAAATCCTGGACTCACTGAAGTCAGTGGGAGATTTTGCATTGACCATGTGTAGTGTGAATTTTTCCAGACACTTCATAGAGCTGCTCAAATTCTCCTCTAGTGTGGACTCTCACTGACATCTATTTATGATATACATATACCCTTCTTAAGGAAGTTTTGGCAATGCTCCTGGATGAGATCTCTATTCACTCCCGCCCTTAACCTAAGAAGCAGCCAAACTGTGGTCATTCTGTTTCTCTTGGGATCAAACTACGTTATTTGGGTCTGGGATGTGAGCATATTTACACATTTGTTAATTGTATCCGAAGTTGAGTGTATCTGAAAACTGTTAAGACAGAGAACAGTGAGATTTATATGTCTGATATCCTGGCAACATGGTGATGGATGCTGTTTTGGTTTCTGTTATGGGAGGACTGAGAGAAATTTGTCTTCCCTTCAGTTAAGTGTATAACTTCAGGTTTCAGAATTATGTATTCTGTTTATTTTTCAGCTGAAAACCGTATTCAATGTGCATTTCACAGCTAAGAAATTTCTTTGCTGTCAAAAAAGTATATGCAATTGTTTATTTATTTAATAGTATTGCTGTACCACGGTCTGAAAACAGCTTTTTGTTATTTGCTCAGAGATTTTTTTCTGAAGCTGAGATTACTACACTGAGTGACATTGATCATACTGGCTTTGGGGAGAGACTTCCCTGTGAGTGAAAGTTTGCAAAGTCTGTCGACTTCTTATTTGTTGGTATTCTCAAGTCCTTGATCTTATTTATTGTTCTACATTGATAATGTATGAATCCCAAGCTTCAAGGCTCCTGCCAAACTCGATTTATTTTTTCTTAACATCTTGAGGTATCATTTCTCCAGAGATTTCCCTTTCTATCTTCAAAGCATCAAAAATTGGCTCAAACTAAAGAGAATGATACACTTAGTCTGTGGTTAGTGTATTTTACTTGTCTGTTAAAAGCCAAAGCACTTGCCAAATGTGGGGTAAGAAAGAAATTTCTTAGTATATTAGATTGGCATGGATAACTTCTTCCCTTTCCTTTATAGTGTAGACTATCATCCACTCCTTAACATAGGCATCTTCACCAAAGAGATTCCTCATTATTGCAATGACGGAATATTGGTGGTGCCATAAACCTCTCTCATTTTACAGTACTTGACTTCCACTGCAAAGGTTTTAAGTTTGCTACAGGGTATTGAACAGTTTCTTGGTGCATTTTTTTTTGTGGCTTGTAATGTGTGAGAATGGTTAGATTGTGTGTTTTCCCCCAAAGTTCTTCACATACTGAAAAGAAAACAGATTGACTGATCCTCACTCCTGTATGGTAACTGCGAAAATGTTTCCTGCAAGAAATCAGGTTCTGGGGGTGTGTTTTTGTGTGTTTCCACTTGATTTTTCTCATAACATTATCATTTTTGTGGTGGTGATGAGTTAAGAAGATTAGGAATTATCTCTTCTTTTGTTGTGCTTATAAAAACATTCTGATTTATCATTCTAGTTTTTTTAAAGCAAGCTTCTCCAGAAAGGTTTGAACTATTCTAAAATGCTTTTATATGATAGTTTGAGAGATAGAGAGATTCTCTCTTGGGAATCTGGGATTTGTACAAAGTCCTAGATTACTGTCTGGAAGGGACTTTGAGGAGGTCTGTAGTGTGGCTTCCTGCTCAAAGCAGGGTCAGTGCTTTAGTACTGATACCAGGTTGCTTGGCACTTTCTGCAATTGGTCTTGAAAACCTCCAACAGCTGATTCCTCTCTGGACAGCCTGTCCCAATGCTAATCATCCCACAATTGCATTTTTTCTTATAATCTAGTTGAGACTTCTGTTGTTTCAGTGTATGCTAAGTGGTCCCACCGTACACCGCCTTAAAAAGCCTGACTTTACCTGTTCAACAATCTCCTTGTAAATACTCTAAGGCTGCTGCTAGTCTTCCCAGAGCTTGTTCCTCAAGAGTGAGTGTTCCAGCCTCTGACCATCTTGGTAGTCATCTGATGGACTTGATCAAATATGTGAATATCCTTCTTGTACAGGGGACCCAAAACTGGATGCAGTATTCCAGATGCATCCTTACTAGTCTCAAGTCTACTGGCTGCTCTCTGACTTGATAGAAGTATGCATGCCTTTTGATGTCCCTGGGGATGTGTAACTACATCCAAACCCCAAAAGTCTGGACTAGAGCCCCCTTCTTCAGCCAAGTTTGTAGTGTACGAAGTCTAAATCTTCCTATCCCATCACTGCATGTTCTTTTGCTCCATTAATATATTTGTCTTATAAATGATTGGTAATCATACTCCCAAAACAGCAATACACTTTACATTTTAAAAATTGTCACTAGCATCTGTTTCACTATATTAAAGTTGCCATAGTTTTCTGTTCAGCTAAATAGAATATATATCGAAAAAAACCTAGATCTAGAGTAAGTTACAAATGATTCAATAGAAGTAGATATATGTGATAAACTAATATTGTATTTGCTTAGTTTTCAATTTGAAAAACATGGAACCAAAATAATCTCATCATGTCTAGTCACATAGCCCTTTATTACAAAATTTGCATTTTTCTTGCTTTTTTTTCCACTTGTGAGGGCATTTCACATCCTAAGAAACGGAAGTACTTTGTTTCTTAGTGTACTTTCTTCTGTTTCTTTTTTAAAACATGAAGGAATATATAAGGAAGAGTACATTTAAAGGCTATTAAGGTTGCACAGTTAGTCACTTAAAAGCTGGTAGCAGCCCAAATTAGGTTTGAAAGTAAATGAAATGTACACATAGCAAACTGGGAGGAGGTCTGAATGTAGGGAAATCTACTACACATAAAAGGTTTTTTAGATGCTGTTCAGTACATCTGGAAAAAAACCCACTAAAACCTGCAGAGTGCCCTGGAGAAAATGAATGCCAAAAGAGGCACAAGGTGTCAGAGAACAAAAACCAATCCATGATTTCAGCTGAAGTTTGGTAACTGAACAGACTCGTGCAATTCAATGCATGGCCCTGAGCAGTGGTGGTGTGATGTCATAGGCACTAATCATACACTTAAAGCTCTCACATGCTGTGTGCTTTGCCAGGCTGAGCCTCCACAGTGAGACATTATGGGATAAGTAGGGAATGTTGAAACCACATGTTGCAGCCACATGGTTCAATTATGGGCATTGCTCTACAAGACATTGATCAACAAGGGGGCTTCAAACAGAAGCAACAAAATAGGTGACAGTAATATCATTACTTTGGGCTTATACAGGTGTGAAGAAGAATCAAATTGTTCTGTAATATATTTCTATGCTATATGTAGCATGTATTTAGCATATTTAGAATGTATATTAATTATGTCTGTGTGCATATATGTGATATATGAAAAAGTTCAAGGAAATTAAAAATACAGTACTTGAACAAATAAAATATTCTTATTACATGCAGGGGAATGACAACTGTACAAACACCAGGTGGGATCCTGTCTGGAATGAAGCCAAAATGAATTTTGGCACTGGGTCTAGGTGTGGCCATAGTTTCCTGAGTGCTTAAATACAACATGCCTTGTTGTCCAGCTGACTGCAGAGATGCTTATATACTCTATATAATATAGAGTATATAATGGATATAAATTCTATATAATCTCCTATTCATAACAGTCATGGGTATCCTCTATGACTTCTGTAAAATTCATACATATTTTTCCTCTTCATTTCAAGTAAGATAATTCGAAAGTCTTTTAGGGAAATACCTAATATTAGAGCTTAAAAGATGAAAGATGTCTCTGTTTTAGTGTATACACATGCAGTGGAGTTTTGTGCCTTGACAAAAGTCACAATTGCATGGCCAAAATTGAATTTTAGTCTACTTCATCTATTATACAGTATCTGCCTGAACTAGTGATGTATAATAAAATTTACTACAGGGCATGGGTTTTGGTACTTGTTCAACCTACAAGTAACAATATGGTGCCAAACCTTTCCTACACATGAAAATCTTCAGATTCATCTTCCTCAAATGCATCTCACATTTAAGAGGTCAGTTTCATTGTTAATATTTTCAAGCCTTGATTGTTGATAATAATGAATGGGAGAATAATACTGGAGATCTGATACTGTAGGTGAGTACTTCTCTTTGGGACAGTTACTAAAGTCACAGTTAATTATATTTGCTAGATATCAATGTACTGGATCTCTTATTTACATGTGAAAAATAATGGTCTGTGATCTAGAATGAATTAAATTCTTGACAATTAAGCATTGCTGAGATAAAAAAGTAGGAATGCTTTGGAAAGCTATACAGCAAAAACAAGAATGCAGAAAAATTACTATTTCAGGCCCCAAGAGAAAGAAACCTCATAATACAATTTTGTATTCTGTAGGATGCCTCTATATGATAAAAAGTAATTTGTTAAATGACAGTTGCCTTATTACAGTACCATAAGCTTTCCAAACTTCTTTTGCAGACTTTTGCCCAGCCAGTGAAGTTTAACTCTGACGTTGGGGCTTTTGAAGTAGTTAATTATCCCCCACGATGCCTGGAACGCCAGCTGAAAAAGATTCTACATGATCAGAAACCTCCAAGCCCCATTTATGATGTTCTAAGGAAAGCAGAGAATGATGGGCAGCTCTCCAAAATGCACAGTGCTTCTCCAACCTTCAGTATTGATCCAAATTACAACACTATGGTAAGCATCTTATAGCCCCTGAGTTTATATTTAGATCTTACTGTAGAAATACTGGCAAATACTTATTGTTGTGTTTGGCTTGGTAGCTTGGGAAAAATGTTAATTTATGTTAGGAAAACATAATGATGGGCCAAATTATGCCCTGTAATGCACATGTGTCTAGCAGACAAGTGAATGGAATTACAGATGCACATCCTGTAGCACAGAATTTTGAAGATTCTGTAGGGCAGGGTTCAACTGTGTGGTCTGAATAGTTTTTAATATTAAAAGAAAAAATATTATGACAACAGTTACTTTACTAGTGATCCCTGGAATGTGCAAATTGACTGAAACTAATGCAGCTCAGTCTTTCCTTATTAATTAATTTCCTTGTGTGGCTATGAGCTCATCTGTGGTCTGGCAACACATAAGTCTCTCTTCCATTAATTCCTAAAGGATTTACATCGTTAGCATCAATTGAAATGGCCAGAAAAAATAATCTTTGGCAAGAAGAGAGCTAAATTAATGGAAAAATGGGTTGGAATTCAGAAAAAAAAAAATCCGGTTTCAGGCTTGCTTAGACAGTATCAGTTTTGGTATTCTTACCTGCCTACTTCCAGGGCCATCTTCATCACAAACTGGGAAGGTTAAAATCAGGAGTTGAAGCATCTTATGCACCTGAGAGAATACAAGTTGGTGTAATTGGATGTGGGACTTTAAAGAAAATGTTTTGAGGACAAAAAGTATTTCACTGTGTTGCTTGGTTTGTTCCTTTCTTGCTTATTTTGCATGGATGTGACTGACATGACTTCATTTTATTCAAGGCCAGTCTAAGCTCTTGCTACATTTTTTGCAGTGGCTGCTCAAAATTATGTCATATCTGGAAAGCTGAGAGAAAAGCAGGGAGTTATAACAGACTGCTGCTTTTCTCCATATAAGATTAATGATTTTCAGAAAAGAAAACAGTGTTGAGAGAGGTCAAAAGGCAATGATGTTTAACAAAATTATACGAATGTGATATTGCACTTATCTGCATTTAAACTGGACAAATGATACAAAAGGACAAGGCCCACAGACATCCCTACCAAGTTAATTAATGATTTTCACAAATACTTTGCTTGAGAGCACAAAAGCAGAAGAGGCTACTCTTGATTTCTTATTTCCTCTCAGTATTAAACTGAGGAAATGCTGTGTGTTTGTGCAAGTGTGGCTCTCTGGGCTAACCTCCCATCCTTACCACAGTGGATGGCCTTTCTTGAGAAATTCAAAGCCATTTCACTATTACTTTCGTCTTTCATGTGGTCTGGAGAAACAGGGCTTCTGTATTATTTAAGATTCCATTTCTTTCCCTGGGATATTTTCCATAAATGGGAAGCATTATAGCCTTTTGAGGAGCAATATGCCTCAGTACCCTTTCTTCTCCTTTTGGGTGGAAAGGGTGGTATTTCTTCTTATTTTTGATTCCTCCTTTACTGGATGGGCAACACAGATGCCTCATCCAGTTCAGCTTGGCATCTCAAGTCTGAGCAGGAACAAAATGGCCTGTGAAACAGCTTGCCCCCAATGGTTACTGAAACTACACAAGGTGAAAGAAGTCAGCTCCATTCATTGTACTACAATGACCTAACCAAGAGAAGCCACCCCAGATCAACTCTTATCAAGTAGTTCTGTTCAAATCAAATAGGATTTGATCTTTCAGTCATCAGGTGATGCTGTTTGCTTTGCTTTGGCTGCCTTCACACCGACTGAAGAAATTGACAGTTGTTTTGAATGTTACATTGCTTACAAAAAGTCACCTTGAGTGGTCATCACTGGCAGGTTACTTATGGAAAGGAGTTATGACTGGAAAATCCTAGTAGGCCTTTCAGGCTATGGCCTGAATTTAAACACATCTTGACTAAGAAATACACACAGTGGTATTTTTCTCTGTATTTTACTTCCTTCTTAGATTGTTACAGATTTATAGATAAGCAAAAGTTCTCTGCATGCGTGTTTGCAGTTTTGCAAATCATCGATATGGAAATAGGTGTCTCCTCATCGATAGTCAATATCAATGGTGTAAAATATGTTGAGAAAAGAAATCTGTGGACTTGTGTAGAATTGATCACAACTATGGAAAGAAACTGGCTAGCATCCCACATACCTTACTTCAGAGAAACCCCAGTTCAGCAAAGCACTTAAGTATGTTTTTCACTTTAATCAAAGGAAGTTAAACACATGCTTAAACTTAAACATGTGCTAAAAGCTTTGCTGGATCAGGTCCTAGCAAGGCCTAAGGCTCGTTGGGTCAGGAAGCTAACCAAGGTAACAAAACCCATCAGATTAAATGTAGCATCTTTCTCTGGGGATGGGGAAAGAATAGAGATTCTTTCCTTCTGATATGACATATAATTTTGCGTACCAGCCATATATAGACGTGAGCATGTTATGAATCATTCAGATAAAAAACTGGGCTGTAAGTCAGTAAATGCATAAATATTAAATGCCAAAATAAAGAGACTATCTTCTGTATTTCAAAAAAACTTGTCAATTGCCAAAAAGAAGCATACACTGTGTGGTTGGGAGTAATTAGTCTCCATCTCCACAAATTACATTGTATGAGCCACTGCCAACATAAGCTTTCCATATTTTGAAATATTTTCTTCTCTCTAAATGAAACCACCCACTTTCTGAGTAATTCAGATTTTTTTAATCCCTTACAGATACATATGAGGCAGAAATAACCCTTGCCCCGAATGGAATATTAGCTCATGGAAAGAAAATCCAAGCTGTGATCTACATAAATTAATTACTTGATGTAACAAGTAGTATCCGTTCTTGCCCAAACTTCACCTGTTTTTATGGACAAGGGTAGTTACTGCATTCTTCAAAATAATTAGTCTCACCTTCACTAAAAGGAAAAATGCACCGCAGATGAATAAAATAGATCATCCCCTAAGAGTGGGAAAAGCACACCGTTAAAAATAACCCTAGAAAGTGCTGTATGTAATTTCTAAGGGAAACAACTATGGGTTGTTATGGCCCATAGTCAGAGATCTCACTCCCTGTGTAAGAATCTAAGTGTAGCTTCTTTGTTAGCTGTCTCTGTGTAGTTTGCTGCTCGACATTTCCATTTCATCCCCAAAACACTCTTTGGAGACATGTCTCTCTGCTTCAACAAGGCATGGAGGCTTTGACTGCCTGAGCAGAAATTTATTGTGGCTCCAGGTCACAATACACATAGGCTTCCACTATGAAAATGACTGTGTGCGATGCAGTTATGCAATGATCCAACATAAAAGCATGAGAGGTGATAACTAATTGGATTTCTATTTGTTTGATTTTGGTTTTAATATCCACAGCTTCTTCATTCTGAAAGTATAACTTAATTTAAGGGTTCCTTAATCTTTAAATTCTTGAGGAAAAATACAGTAGCTGATACTTATAAAATGTGTTAAAGTCAGAAAAACTAGCAGTTTTCTATTGCAGAAAATTTTTGTGCATCTAATGTGCATTTGAAATTGTACAGTAAAAGAATGATTCTTACACACATTATTTCTGAAGAAAAAACACTCATGATTTGTTACAAAAGTTGTACTCTAATAGGTGAAATCAGATTTATACCTTTTTAGCTTTTAATAGGAAAGTAATTGTTCCAGCACAAAGGTGATATTCACTCTACATTTGTTTTCCTGAGACAATGTTTCTGTAGAAGGGGGATGTAGAGAATCTGTTACGTGGCAAATAAGACAAGAAACTCAAGAATACTGCAAATCTTTGGCATTTCTTTTTTAATAGCAACTCAATCAAGAGCAAGCAATTCAGTGGATTAAGAAAGAAAGGCTTCCAGCATTTCTAGAAAGTGACTGTTACTTTGAATACAGGTATTGCCATCTTTTATGTTTTCTTTCAGTTTTAAATGTGTATGTTTTCCTCTTTTGTTTAATTCACCTTGGTAGTATTCTTAAAGTGGTTTTGACCATCTTTTGTCCTGTTTTCTTTATTGTAAAATTTTAGTGACCCGCATAAAGCCAGTGACTTTTTTCACTCATCATTCCTTGACCATGAATAACATCCTATACTACACCATTACAGAGAGCAAGAATGGGATTTACTGTTTTCTAAATCTCTGTTCCTCAGAGATATCATGGTAGCAATGCATCTTTTGCTAATCAGTACGTAAGCCATATAAGTAGAAGTTTTCCAAATCCATGAAATGAATTTGGAAAAAACCAGCAAGTCTTTTTTATTTCAATTATTAATTTTGTGTCATTGGGCCCACTGTCAGAGTTCCTTTAGCAAAGTTCTCTGTGGGATGCCATGGCATAGCTGGATGACTTACTGTTACAAACTTGCAGTGTTTTTCCAGATGTCCTTTCAGCATATGTTCAGGAGATCTAGTGTGCTTTGTTGGAAGGACCTACCTCTCCATCCCTTAAGGCTGTGCCTAGATGCAGATGATTGTAGCATGTTTTAGGGGCCCAAAAAGAGAGGCAGCCTGGCAGTACGGTTCACAAAACTCATGTTTACTGATTGTAACGGCAGAGTGGTTACTGGCATATAGAGTTCTACAGTTAAAAAATTAAAAATGTTTTTTTATTTTCAATAACCTGGAGACTGCACTTAAGTTCAAGGGGGAAAAGTGTGCAAACTGTGAGAGTGCTGAATTATACCTTTATTAACAGCCTGCTTTGACATATCTGCGCCTCCTGAAACAATAACTTTGATTGTCTGCTGTAGCAAACGATTTGATCAAGCAGAGTTACCAAGACAATTGCATAAAACCAACTTCAAGCATGTACCTAATTTCAGTTGACTTCAGGAGTTCAAGATGCTTTCCTGAATCAGAATCAAGATAAGTTCAGATGCTAAAAGGGAAACTTGTGTTTCAAGACCAAGACACCCTAACTCTAGAATTAAATCCTATTTATGTCCAATAGTGGGAACAAATAAAACTGAGCACTCGCTTGGTTGTAGGCTCAGGTGTAGGCTTCATCTTCCCTTCACATGTGACTTGGTTGGCTTGTACTTCTTTCCAACTTAACTAAGTTCTGACCAGTTCTTGAGGCCAGAACATCCTCACTGTCGTCATGTGGTTCTAATATTGCCTTGCCTGAACTTTGTGAGGTTCACACTAACACCAAGTAGCATTGGAGAACTGTTCAGTACTATGAAATCCTCACAGAGCAGCCTGCTGGACATGAGAGTGCCAGCTGTCTTGTTACCATCTGCAAGTTCAATCAGTGTGATCAGTGCTGTGGCATTACTGCTGAAGATTGCTTATGTCAGGTACCAGAGCTGTAGTATCTGGTAGTGATACAGGGTTTCTGCAGTCTGGGAGAATAGTTCAATTTTAGTGAACAAAATGTTCAAGGGATTCTTGGCAGGGCTTGGGACTGCAGAGATATATGCAAAATCATCCTGAAAGAAGTAATTTTTACTGGTAAAGCTTGGTAATGCAAAGTAGGGCACTATCTGTAAAGCTGGTGAGCTGTGCAGTGGCAGTACTGGCATTTACATATGTGACAGCAGGTGAAGGCTGAAATAATACATAGCTGGACTCAGTGAACCTTGTGGGTCCCTTCCAAATCAGGATATTCTATAATTCCATTATTCTATGAAAAAAGCAGATAATGAAGTTCTCTGTAGCAATTTTTTTTAGATAGACAATTTTTTTACATTGCTAATTCTGTGGACAAATCAACTGTTTTCTCTGATTAAAAGCTAAAAATTACTATTTTCTTGTCTCAACATTTATTTTTAGACTAGCTAAATTGATATCACAGGTAGAATGGAGCAAGAGTGGCATTAATTTCGTTATAGATAGTGACTACTCTCCCTGGATATGGAAGCAACGCCCAATTTCTCCCCCTCCTGAGGAGGATGACTCTTCATTGACTATGAAGAAGTTCTATGTATCACTTGGCGAGGTAAAATAAACATGTTTAGCGGGTGTAACATCAAGATAGATTGAATGAATTGTGTAGAATTTTTGTAAGTGAGGTCACAACCTAATGGGACAACTGACTCTTGAATAACCTAGTCTAGTGCAGGGGGGTTGGAAATAGATGATCTTCAAGGTCCCATTCAACCAAAATCATTTTCTGATTCTCTAAATAGCTTTTATATTCAAAGTTTTTTGTGCTATAGAAGAAGGTCGATGAGTTGTATGTAACTTAAACAGAAGCTCACCTCATACAAGCATGCTCAACTACTGTCATACAGCTCTCTGCACTGGGAACAATCCTTACAGAAATCTACACAAACAGACTGCACAAAATTCCTATGGACAGTAAGCTGTAGCTCTCAGAAATACTGCAGTAAACAGAGACATTTTAGTTGTTCTATGAAACTTCTTTTTATAGGCTACAGTTTCTCAGGTAAAGGATTGGTTTACATTAGCAAAACAAGATGATTCTATGAAAACTACAGATTCATCTATGCATCCTGTAGCTTCCAGTACAATTCAAGATACTCAGCATTTGCCTGGGCAGCATAAAAGAGACGAATCATTACCTGAAAAAGGTGCCCATCTGGGTAAGTAACAAGGGTTCAACCCTGTGGTTTATGACACAGCTTAGACTAGGTGGAAAGAAACGGCTTTCTAAGGAATTATTGCTAACTCCACTTGTTACCTTCTGAGTATCACATGGTATCTGAGGCTTCAAACAGGCCATAGCTACAACATTAAGTGAAAGTTTGAGCTAGTAGCCAAGTAATTTCATGATAGTAGTAGCTTCTTCTCTTACATGTTTCTGTCTCATAGAATTCGGTAAGTTTCAGTTGAGATGTTCTGGGTTTTTTGGGAGGAGAGGCATTCCTATGTTTTGAAAGACTTTCTTGTCTGGATTCTTTGGGTATTTGATAGTGTATGATGTGTTTCAGCCATCTTCTTAGGATATTTATGTTGGGCACTTAAAGGTCTTTTGCCTGCCAATTTTTATGAGTCTTGTAATCATTTGGAATCCTATCTATCTTCAAATTTATTTGAAATTGTTCATCAAGTTTCAAAGGTCTGGGAGAGAAAATACAGATGCACATATGGACATATACCTGATTGCACAGCCTTGCTTCTGCTTTTTACGCAGTAGCAAGGTGAAGACAACCCTCAGCTCATATGTTAGTAGCTTTCTCTCTCTCCATTCTCAGAGATGTATCTCCCTCCCTAATTGTCTCAGGTTTTGTGAAATGATTCTCCATGTTTCCATTTCACAGACCTGTGTTGAGAAGCTATAATTTTTCTTTGTCAGGTGAAAACATTTGAAGTAGGTTAGAATTAATAAAAGATATTTTAAATCACACTGATTTTTATGTTAATATCCACACATTTTGCCATATGTAATTAGGAAATTATGTAAGTGCAGAGCAGGGGATCTCTATGCCATGTTCCTAATCTGAGTGTCTGTGACAGTGGCCAGCACTAGTTAGACATGTCTTATTTTCAGAGGAAGTTGAAAGGAATGTCTAAGTAGTTAGACAAAGAAGCAGGTTACCTGTCTAAGAAATGCCACAAACAAGAGTTTCCTTTCCCCTTCAGGGACAGCATCTGCAAAAGCTGATGTTACCTGTGAGACATCCAGAGAGGCTGAGAAGGGCTATTCTGTGGCCATTGCTGAACCTGCTTCCCACACACAGTTAAGAGTTTATCTAGACCCGAAGTGGGACAGTGCAGCAAAAGAAGAAAATGAACAAGGAAGCACAACTTTTCAGGCACCAGAAGAATTCATACCAGCATCTGCTCAAATTGCCATGAAGGAACCCATTTCAGAACTGACCCACCAGCCAGCTGCTGACATTGAAAGTAACGTAAAGTTCCACAGAACAGCCTGAAGCGTTTACACACAAGTTAGCAAATAATGAATTTGCTCATGGTACTGCAGAGTCATTCTTTAACCAAAGTTCTTCTCCACTTACAGCCTTGGACTCCAAGGAAGACGTAAGAAAACAAGATCCTGAACAAGTAAGCTTAAGTTCAAGTTCTGAAAGTGGTGGGCCAGACAGCAGGGCTGCCTGGTGTATTAGTCACGGGACTTATGACACTGGCAACAGACATGAGTTTGAAAGATTCAAGAAGTTCATTAAAGGAACACTTGGGGAGAGATACTGGTGGCTCTGGATGGATATTGAAAGACTAAAGGCTCTTAAGAATGCTACAAGGCAACAAAGGTACTTCCCATTATTTAACAGTTACTCCCATTGCTTTAATACTTGTAACCTGGATAGATCAATGTAGGTTTTGAGATTTCAGAATAAATTGTAATGTCTGAATAAACAGACACAATTAAATGTGTGTCCTGACAAGGTTTGGGATGACTCTGCTGAAGCTGATAAAACTCTTTTTGCAGAGTGATGTTTGCAAAGCTTACATGAAGTCAGTATCATCATATTATTAAGGCTGTATTAGAAAGAGATTTGGAAAACAGATGGCAACAGAAAGAAAATAAAGAATAAAAAAAATTAAATTCACAAGTAGGACATCAGTATGGCAAACTCCTTTAATGAAAGATCCTGCTGGATTCAGACAGTCTGTTCTACAGCACTGTACATCTTATACACAACCTGTCTCTAGTTTGTGGAAAAATTATTTTGGTTTCTGCCACTTGCAATTAAAAACATGTTGCATGGCAACAGTTTAAGCAGTAGGATGAACTGTAGTTGGTTCTGTACAGTATTTGATGCATGCTTATGTGGCTATTTTTGTTGACTGCAGGCAGCTCAGTAAGATGAAAAAACTGTACCTGCTGAGCAGTGGAGACTATTTCCTCAGTTCAGAAGTGTTACTCAGACTTGAACTACTGCATGGAGATCAGTGGAATATAATGCATTTAAGACGTATTCAGCCTGAAGTAGTGAAACCGCTACTTCTTTACTGGTATGAAAAAATGGATGTAAAATAAAATTCTATTGTTTAATAAATCCCCATTTTCTTTGATAAGCCTATTATTTCATGCCACTTATCCCATTGCAATTATTAAAAGCAATGTCATTGTAAGTACTGGTTCATGAATTTTTAGTTGAGCCTAAACTACACTGCAATCTGCTGAGAAGCCGGATAGATCTGCCTTAATGAGCCCTTGTTATTTTTCTACCAGAGCACCTGAGCTGCTTTGTGATTCTCTGCCTTGGATAGTATTTAACTAAACTTTAGTCTTCAGGATAGGAAAACCCCTCCAGGCACAGGAGATTAATTCTGTCCTAACCTGTTCCCCCATACTGCTCTTCCCAAGTTCTGAGGATGCTCTGTGTGTATGTCTTTGTGGGATTTGACCCTGAGACTGTACTGTTCAATGCCTGTCATATAAAATGACTTTTACGTATTAACAGCTTAAGTGAGGATATAAAATCTAACCTATTTCCAAAATATGAGTTAAATTTTGAAGGTGTCCTCTCCTCCCCAAGGAGGTTTAACAAATTGCAGGCATAAACAAATACCTGCAGTTGTGAACTTTGCTGTGGATTCTCACATGACTTGGGGTCTCTGGCCTGTGGCCTGCAATCCTTTCCTATGCTTTGCTGCAGGATGGATGTGGCATACCTTCCTGCAGACTGATAGAAAGGCAACTGTGTAATGGTGCAGAATTTGCAACCTAAGTTTACTTAACGTGTAGTTTAGTTTTAGATTTGGAAGCACACAATATCTAAACATGTCTTTGACGTGAACTGATTTTTAATTCTAGGTGCATATAGCACCATATCTTGGTACAGTAAACAACATCGCTGGAAAAAAAAAAAAAAAAGAAGCCAAATAGCCCAGTGTTTCATTATTTTGGAAAGTTCTACTTACTAGGTTTTTCTCCCTAGGGGTCCCAGATTTTGTGTCACTCATTCAACAGCAGTAGATGCTGCCAGTGCAAAACTGAAGTTCTGGCACACATGTCAAGAGAGACCAAGAGTGGACATTGATCCTTTCCCACAAATAGTATCATTGCTACCACTGACCCAAAAGTCTGGCACACCACCTTCCCTTCTTCAGGTAAGTAGTATCACAACATTGAAAACAAAGCTTTGTCCCATCAAAAATAATGACAAAACTCCTTGAATTCAATGGAACACGAACAAGGTACTTGGTTTTTTAGGAAATCAAGATTTAGCTAGCTGGTATATTGAAGATGGTTATGTATAAAAATGCAATAAAATTTCATTCCACTTCATGCAACAAGTTGCTATAAATTGAGTCAAATTATCTTAGTTACACCCTGGCTATTACCTAAGTCCTTTGGATAGATATTTTAGCTGGAAGTTCTCAGAACTGCAAAATTAAGTCTCTAGCAATGTGGCTTCTGCCACTCATCCTTGTTTTAATCCAGAGTAATTCTTACAACTTCACTGCAGTTAACCTAGATCTATTCTTCATGTCTGTAAAAAAAGCAGAATTCTGCTCATTTTCTATCACTACAGCCCTTCAATCAGCTACCCATGGTGTTTGCTTTCTGCACAGGACCATGAGACACTCAACAGACCTTTTCACAGTTTGTAGGTTGCAGGTGGCCAGTTCCGTTTTGGCTTTTTTCCTTCTTGAAAGCCTGAATGTGAGCGGTAACTGCAATAAAAGCTATAGGTTTTCAGCAATACAGTGTTCAGCCTCAGGAAACATGGTACTTGGAGAATGTGGATTAAAACTGTGGTTCCCTTATCAAGAACTGTATAGGCTATGCCACAGATTTGTCAGCACACACTTCTGTTACTTTAAGTTGGATAGTTTGGGGCTACAGTTACTTCCTTTGAAATCTAATTCATGGAGGCAATGGAAGAAAACAGTCGGAGAGATTTCCTGTTTAGAAGAAGCTGGGTTCAAAAGCCAGGTTCCTGTTGATCATGGCAGGAATGGGAGCAAGAAGCACCTGTGTCTTACAGTGACCAGTTCACAAGGTGTGCTAATGACCCAGGACTAGCTGTAAATCAGGCAGACAGAAACATGCAGGTTTTCCAGCCCCTGTTGAATTTGACAAAAATTATGACCTGGTACCATGAACATCACAGAGTCAGCTGATGGCCCATTTCTTGCTCTTATTTTTTTTTCCCCAGAAGAAATTTGCACTTTTGAATCTTCTAGCTACACTGCGCTTGCAAGAGCTTAGAAAGGGCAGCAGCTCTGGGTGAATTTCTGAGGGCACTCTTAATGCAGTTGGCATCTCCAAAAAGTCATAGCATGATTTTGTCAAAATAATCAGTGATGGTGTGGTAGAATGACCCCTTTCTCTCCCAGTCTGAGTGATTGTATCTATCTTACAGTGAGCTGACGTAAAATAATCTTCCTAAAGTTTCACGAAACATTTATATCCTCTTCACCTGACATCCTCTGTAGTTCTGTACAATGTGCTTGTATCATATTTCCACCTGTTAAAAATGTATTTTTTAAGATGTAGTGGTTATTAAGATATGCTGAAAAATCTTGAAAAATATTCAGAGATTTTTGCAGCTTGCCATTTTACATATTGTGATTGACAAGGAAGAATAGTCCTGAAAACCCTTGACTGTTTTTGAGCAGTTAATGAGAACACATTAAGAAAACAAAAAGGTGGAAAAATAATCAGAATTGCCTTATTTTTCTGTAATGTCTTTTAGAAAAGTAGAACTAACTCACCAACAACTATTAAAACTAGCTAAACCAAATTTCTCTTTGAAGAGTTCATCAAGATTACCACCTACTCTCACAGGAACTCAGATTCTCCAAAGGGATGATATTTCTAGCAATAGAATGTGGTAAGTACTGAAGTCCCTTGTGTATCTTTCTGCACACCAATATACCTCAAATATTTATGAAAGTATTTTTGATTCTACTGTTTTCATGAATACTTTAATACAATTATCTGCTTAGTGAAGCACAGTTACGGTACAGATTGTTTGCATGGAGAATTCCTTCCTAGCTGATTAGTTTCTCCCTTGTTTATGCCACAACACAAAGGGGTTTATTTCCCCAAATACAAGTGTTTTGTCTTATATAATAGTCGATATTCTATACATTCATATTCTTTAAACCTGTCTCAAATGCTAACCCTCAAAGTCTTGCTATGCCAGTGATTTCCACAGGGCTGTATGTAACAGGTATTCCTCTACATTTTTTTTCATTATAAGTTTGAGCTCCATGAACTTTTTCCTCTACTATTCACTATGTCATTACACCACTTTTCTGCCCCTTCTTATTTATTCATTCTATAAGCAGCCCTAGATTTTTCTTAAATATATATTAAAATTTTTTTGTTTGTGATCCAGGCCAACATCAGTGGGCACAGACGTGATTCATAGCTTAGCTCTGGATGGGACCAAAGACTCAAAATACCAGGGTCATAGAAAGTACACCTATGCTGAGCTACTCCATGTAAGTACTGCTTGAAAATACTAGTTGTCTTGAATCATGGGTTAAAACATTTTTTTCTGCAGTATGAAGTAGTCAATAATGTGGAGAAATTGGTTTCATTTTATCAATGTCAAATCTTTATGCAGAGGTATAATTAGAATGTCTGCATTTTCTCTGTTGTATCTGTCACCTATTTGACAGGAAATCATGGCACACACAGATGTTTATTTTCACTAGAAAGTGTTGATCTTCTCCATAGTGACCATGTGTTCAGTAGGCTATTAGGGAAAACTCTCTGGATAAATGCTTCAGTGGAGTCATTGCCTAGGGAATTATACTAGACTTACAGTGAAAACTGAATCTGCCTTAGAAAGCCATTAAAATCATAACATTCATAAGAGGAAAATGTTTCATTTGTACAATCCCTCTTTATTGCTTGTGTACTTCATTTTTTTCTTTATTGAATTATTGCCTGCTAAGCAGGTCTTCAGTGGAGCAAACCTCAGGAGAGATAGGCTTCACAGATGAGCCTTTTCTCAACAACTGCTAAAATGCTGACAAATCAAACATCTGAGATGTCAACATCTGGCAATCTAAAATTTATCCAAAACCTTTCTCATTTGTGGAATGGTCTCAAAACAGCCTGCTGTTTCATGGAGGTATTGATACCCACAGGCTTACAACTAAAAGAAAAAAAGTTAAAGAATCTGAGCCCACTCACGTGCACAGGGTTTGCTGAGCAGTTGAGTACATGCTTGTTTGTTTTGTACTTCAAAATCACGCTTTGTTTATTACTTCACTGCAATCATTTCACTTTGTTATTTTTGACAGAAAAAAATGTTAGTCTTTGCAATTAGGGGACATTTGCAGTTGGGAATGTATATTCAGCAGAAGTTCACACTATGAACTATTAGTTTTTATACATCATCATACACAGTTTTCCTATTACTGATGGAGGAAAATACCATAAATTTACAGTGGTTAGACTGGTACCTACAGTAAAGACCCCACAATTTGCCATTACAAATATGATGCAAAGGGGAATGCAGGGATTCATAGTTTAACTTCATACTGGGGAGTGAGATCTTCCTACTCTGCTTCAAAAAGGGCTTCCTCCGGCCCTTCTCCATCCCTGTTACTATTTGGAAAGAAGCCGATCGCCAGCCATCACACTCAGCTGCTTCCACTTCTACTATCAGAGACAGCAAGTCAGCCATAATTTCTCTCTTGTGATCACCAGAAGTTAATTTACTACTTACAGAAGCCTCTTCTGGCTTCTCTGTGAGCATTGACAAAATGGGTGTATTCTTCCTCACATGCTTTAGGAGCTAGCCATGGGTAACAAGCATGGATTTCTGGCTCCCTGAATTGCTCATGATTTTGTTGCTCATGTCAGTGGTGTAACTCCAGAAGATGTATCTTTTGTTCCATGATAGTTAAATGCTTTGAATCTTGACCAAATAACCACCTCTTAACTTCTCTTCATTCAAAACACAGTAGCCTGAGCTGAGACTCTTGACAGCTAACTGATGTTGTTGAGTATCACTGGAATTCCCCAGAGCTAAAGACTTAATGACAGAATTAAGGCCAGGTTTGTCTTTTTGTTTTAATATTGAGGAACCACCTAAGGGATGCTGTGATCACTTAGCTACTCTGCATGTCTTCAGTCATCAGATTTATTCCATTGGATGTGAATATTTAGTGGGAAAATGGTCAATTCCATACGTAGTAGAAAATGGAGGCTACTTCCTTGGGATGAAGATACTAATTGAACACACTTCATGGCCTTCCATTGCAATGTAGACATTTGAAAATAATGAAAGCCTGTTATTCCTTGCTGTATAACTATGTTTTATTTGTCCAGGGGGAAAGTGCTGCTGGCAGTGTTGTCTTTGGGGGATCAGGAATTGAAAGCATGCTGCAGTCTCTTTATTTGGAGAACAGAGCAGGCTACTACTTCACAAAATTCTGTGAGAAGTCAGGGAATAAGGTATGAATATTTTCCTACTCTGTGATAATTTAGTCCACAATTGACTGAATGCCAAGTTATAGAGGGCAGCCAGACTGAAAAAAAAAAAAAGAAATGGAGAAAGAAAGATTGATGACTGGATGAATTATTACTTGTGAGACTCCAATCCCTCAACAACAATAAACTGTTCATGTATATATGCAAACTAATGACAGGTCTTAACCAAGCTGTCAGATTCTTACTGTCTCAAACCTATTGGAATTCTTATTGTACCATCAGGGATAAAAAAAAAGACTAATAATTTTTAAAAACTAACCTTTAACTTGGCAGAAAAAAATGAGGTCTTAACCCACAAAAACCATTTTCTAAAAAGATGGAAAATCTGCTGTGCTATTACTCATAATAATCTGATTTCTTCTTACTTTTTGGGTTAGTGATGTCCAAAATCTCCAATATTTTAAAAACGTTCTTAGGCTTCCATGAATCTCCTTGGATTTCTGAGAAACATAACACTATTTCTTCTATGTAGTCAGCAGGTCTATCATTCATTGCTGGGTGTAAATTGAGGATTGGATTGGAACAAGTTATGAATATTGAGTTAGTGCTTAGTGGCTTTGCAGAAAATTTGAGTCTTTAGGGGAGATTTGAATGCAATCAAGATGGACATCTGTTTCATCACTAGTACAACCCAGAATCCAGCAGCAGTAGCTAGAAATGCCTCTGGCTTCTAGAAGGCAAGATCCAGTGTTTCTAAAGCTGAATACCTTCAGCTAAAATGTTAAATGTGTATAGATAGAAATCTAAATAAACTTATTTTTTCATTGGAGATAGGCAACCACCCACATGTCTCTAGCCTTTCCAGGTGCCAGACTCCTTTCAAAATGATTTCCTTAAAGTTTTCTCTTCAGCTGTGAGGCCTATTTCACTCATGTTCCAGGTCCGGAAGGCTACGGTTTGTGAAACAAAGTTCCTTACCCCTACCTTTTCAGAATGCATTCTTTATTGGTTAGTGATGGGGGTTTCAGGGTATTTTTAGGGTCTGAACCCCATAAACACATGATTAAAACAGAGGACTTGGGGAAAGATCTAGACTTCTTCTGAAAGATCTTTTGCTGTTTGTTTGAATTTGTGAGATGAGGCCAAGACTCTGGGTCTCAGAAATGCATGTAATAAAAATGTAATGATAGTCCCAGTAACATATGTCAAGTACACGGTATTTAATTGTTTTGGTTATTGCTGCAAAATGCTATTTTATTGTGGCACAAACTCTGCATGTCCATTATCAGCATCTCTTCTTTAGCCCTGGCTTTATGCCACTGAAATGTGGTTACTCTTCAAATGTTAACTATAATGTTAACGATTTTAATGGCCAATTATGCATAAAGGATACAATAAAAGATAGAGTATCACTGTGACAATGCTATTAAATATGTTGTCCTTCTGCCAGTATGCAACAGAAGATTAAATCCATCTTAAATTGAGCTTGATTTATGATGACTCCAAGGAGCTAAATAATTACTTGCATTGGAAAGTCAGTTTTATAAAAAGTTGTGATATTTGGGTAGCAATAACTTACAATATTTTTCATCTCTAGTTGTGGAAGAACAGTGTGTACTTTTGGTTCGACCTACAGGCTTATCATCAGCTTTTTTACCAAGAAACCCTTCAACATTTTCAAATATGCAAGCAAGCTCAAGTAAGTTGTAAATAATGTGTTTTTCCTTCAAAAATACGTATGTTCATTCCCTTCACAAATGCAGTTGTTCAGTGTAAAGACTGAAAAGAAGATAGAAAATAGAAAAGTTTCCAAATCTTGACAACCCACACTAAAGTAAATCTGTGTTGTGGACAATGAAAGAAGCTCTTTGGATTGTTTCCATGGAATTTCTTGATTCAAACATTAAATGTGCATAGTTTGATTTCCAGGCTCTGCAGCCTGTTCCCAGTTTTATCTATTATATTCAGTTTACCTAAACTCCCCTTTGCTACACTGCGTCATACTTGGAAACTGTCTGCTTAGTGTTAACATCAGAGATAGTATTTTTTCTAAACCCTCTAATTATCCTGTACCTTTCCTTCCATCTCTTGTGGGGGTTAGAATTGCAGATCTCATAGTACAGACCTCAGATAACGCCCTCAGTAATGAAAATTGATCTTTGTCAGCCCTGTTTAATTTTTATGATTGTCAGAGCATCATTATTATCTTTACCATGATTGTCATTCCCCTAAATAGATCTTTAGACCCTCATTTAATGTTAAGTGGAACTGATATTTTCAATAAAAGAGTATTATAACTGAGCATGCACTTAGCCCACGGTGGTGCTGGTGGCAGAGTAGACTGATTCCATCAGGGAAAGAAACTGCAAAGGAGTGATATTATTAGAAGAACTCTGAGGAACTTTTAAAATCACTTTGTGAAACTTTGGTCTGATTTTCCTCTCTAAACCGTGTGTCGGAGTATATCCTATCCGCATATTTCAATATATACTGTAACAGAGCAAAGCTACTTCACATGTCATTGGAACAAATATCTGTAGAGAGCTGGTGAGAATAATATCTTTATATGACATGTTACTGAGCATCTGGACATCCTTGAATTTGTCTTCTTTTCCTTCTCGGAGGTTTTATTGGGCAAATGACAGAATTTTGCGTATTTGTCCAGAATTCTCATCTGAATCAGTGTTATTTGAACAGAACCTCCAAGCAGAGGCCAGGGCATGGATTCCTCCCTCTCTCCTGTCTCGTACTGGATAAACTGAAGTGCTACCCTATTTAGTTGTTTTCCCCTCCAGCTCTTTTTATAGCCTGAGGCTGTGGGCAACTGAATGTCTCCTTAAATCTGACTGTCTCCTGCATCTGCCCAGGCCTATGTGTAGCTGGGGACATCCTCACAGCAGATATGCAAGCTGATCATATCTAGTCTGTGTCACCATTTTCCTATGTGTTTTATTGCAGGCCAAAGCTTAGCTTATGGTCCCTGATTGTTTTCATTTTGGTTTCATTTCACACCAGATAACATTCTTTGCAGTAGTTGCATGGCTGAAAATTTAAGGCCCAGGTCTTTTCTACTGATCTTATTTCCAGCGCTGGCCTGGTGGTGACAGCAGAACATCATACAATCAGTGTTACCAGGCAATTGCAGACAGGACATACACATAGCCATTAAAATAAATACATCAAAATGAAATTTGTGAAACTGTTCCATTAGCATAACTAACAGCTGAAATGTAACATAACAAATCAACACATGTGCTGCAACATTTGGTATCATTCTCAAGCTTTCCTTTTAAGGCTGCAGAAAAATTATACTTGTTTTCATTGGAACACCGTAAAGAGTCAAGCTGCAACCAATCTACAGAGTCTGCTTACGGAAGGGATGCCTTCTCAAATTCTCCACTCACCTTTGGCATAAGAAGACAGCCACTCCAAATACTCCTAAGAGAATGTGAATCAGATTCGCATGACACATTGTTATATATATTTTACTATTTATTACAGAAAGAGACCTACAGAGACAGAGTATTCCATATGCATGCTGCCGGCTTCCTGTTAGAAACAAGAACAAACCTTGATTGCTGTGTATCTGCTACTCATTGTTTCATTTGTTAGGCATTGTTATCTCAGCTTTATAATAGATAGAGTAATAAAATGCTTTCCAAGGTATATATACATTCACCTGGGGAAAGAAAGTACAGTGAGAATGAAATCTGATGGATAAGAATAATGACAAGTACTGGTAATCATCCAGGAATGCACATGGTTATTCACTGTAAACATAAGCACAGGAGTGTAAAAATTTAAAAATGAAACCAATAAAGAAATATTGGGTTTTAATTTAAAAAAAGCTATTTAGAATTAGAAAGTTTAATATAGTTATGGGAAATACAAAATTTTAATGCTAGAATCAATTTAGATAAAGGGAGTCCTCATTATTGTGAACTTGTAGGGTCAGATACAAGATTTATGTTAGTGGGAAGTGATGATGGAAGTTAAGGCAGTTTAGCCTCTCTGTTTAACACCAGCCAGTGCATTGCATTCTTCCATCATATGATTCTGCCAAGCAGCTGCACAAGCTCCTCGTTTAGATCAGAGCAATATCCATTCCTTTGGGCAGCAGTACAAAGCACTTGGACTTAAATCTTTCTTGCATTTCTTGCTTCACTCCAGTCATTCTGAAGTTGCTTATCAAAGCCTTCTTGTCTGGGGATGCATTCACACCAGAACCCAAGGCCTATACAACCCCTGATTTGGAAAGTCATAAATGAGGCCAAAGTCTTAATCTGAATTTTCTAAGCATTTTGTATAATGAGGTTCGTAATTGTAAGTAATTCCAATTGTTGTAAGTAATTCCAATTTGCAAACTGACCAAATTTGCAGATAAGGTTTTGGGTTCAATCCATCACGTATTTATAGGAGCATTTATAGCTGGCAGGTAGAAAAATTCTTGTGTTTTTCAATAGGAACAAAACAATGAATCAACAAAGTTTAATATGCACTTGATGTCATATGCTTCAGATTTTTGTATGAATTTGTTAACCTGTAAGTTCATTTAATGTAATTTTTCCTGTTGATCCCTTAGGAGATTGACCAATATAACAGTTTCAATATTCCATTGAGATTGAGAAAACCTCAAGAATTCCATGACATGGGAGTATAAAAGGCTATGATTATTGCTTTCTATAAAACGTGTCTTGCAAACTGCATTGCCCAGTGTTGAAGGCTGTGAACAGACACTTTTCCTCTTTTTGGCATGTCTTCTCAGTTGGTTTTCCTGCAGTCCTTGCCATTGAATCTGTGCAGATCTACAGATGCACCTCAACTCTGTGCAATGGACACAGGCATGAAAACTACTTCTAATTTCTCTCCTATCTGCAAGTGTATGTATTTACTTACTTGGTCAAGTCCCATAGCAATGGATTCTTACAAGAATTCAAGTAAAAAGATGCCAATTCCTCAGACACTGTAAATGTGCATCCTTCAAAGGAAGAGGCCATAATGATTACACCACCAAGGGTCTGGTTCTTTGAGTTTGGAAAAGTGCATTCCTCTAGCTAGCTTAACCAACTCTAAAGTTTTGCTTCATGTGTATTGGCAGCCCTGACTATTGGTTCTGGAGAAAAATACCTGTCTTTACTATGTTCTGGTTTTGCATGTGAAATTATACAGAACTGGGGAGAGTTCTGCAGGTAGAGCAGCCTGCAAAGGCAGTCCCTAATGTGGCAATATATTACAACATTGTTCGTGTGAGCAGATTGTCAATAGCTTTTGGTCAACACTTCTTAGTCTGGGCAATTTCTGACTTGGTAGACTGGTATTTTTTGCCAGCTCTAAAGAAGAGTAGCAAATATACTCAACCTATTTCATACAAAATCATAGGGGAAAGGAATTCCACCCAAGAAACTAGTGGTGTGTTTGTTTTTATTTTATTCTTAAAACTATGTTCAAATGATCACTCATTTAAGGAACTATTTTAATTTGTGCTAAAATATTGAGGACCTCTTTTTGAAGCTTTTTACTAATTTACAGATCCCTTCTGTTATAAGTCATAACAGGTAGAGCAATGTAGTCCTAATGACAACTGAAATGGTTAACCCCTTTTTAAAAAGGCTATTTTTAAAGATACCACGTCTTTGTATCATTGGAATTCTCCCTTCTAATTTGGCTAATTTTGTACATTAAATGTTTTGGATCAGATTTAACATGATTTAACTGAAACTTTCCTAGTGATAGGGCTCTTCAAAATAACTTTCAACTTTTGAAATCACTGCAAATATAATTAAAGTTGGTAAATTTAAATGTACCTAGGGATTTTCTGAGAAGGGTTTAATTTAGGATAATGTGGTCTTGTTTTCAGCTAGGACTCTTCCTATGGATGTCCTCTTTCTCTTACACCTTGCACCTGCGGATCATTATTGCACTGATAACGTGGGCCACAGTAGGCACAAACCATCTTTGTTTTCAGTGAAAATGTAGAAAGTGGAAAGAGTGTAGAATCCTGCATACACAATAAATACAGTAATCATAACGAGCTAACTGGGGGATGGATGTCAGCCATCATAGCCCTATATTCCTCATGACCTAATAGCAGGAGAATCTAAATTCAAATTGTAAAGGTCCAAAGTAATGGGGATATACTCTATTACTGTTGCTGTTTAAAAGAGAGAGTCTAATAAATCAACATTAATTTAAAACAAACAGAAACATAGTTATTTAATGTACTCATTCTCCCCTTGTGCTTGAAATCTAAGCACACCAGTGTTTTATTACTGCTTGAACACAGATGAAATGTATTATTTTCTTCTCTTCTGTTGCTTTGTATATCTGTTAGTTACAGCTGGACTTCAGCAACATAAGGAAATGAGAATTATCAGAATCCTGAATTCTTCATTGTCAAACCTGGGTGATAATAAATATTGAAAATGGACTTGTCAGTGCTATCCTAGAGAGAAATTCTGACTAATCTTGTCCCTGACTGTATGTTTGAAATATAGTTAGACTTTAACAATATGAAGAAGAGAAAATATTTATATGAAATATATTTTGGCAGCATCTTTTTTTGCTTGAGTTCCTAGCTGCAGTCAGAATCATGAAGTTTTAGAAAGCTATTCTGGAATATCCTTTTCCAAGATATTCCTGGGAAAAAAAGTGTTTTACTCTGAGTTTTTGATGTTCATTTTCATAGCATAGCTTATGAAATATTTAGAAGACAAGAATTTTATGTAGGGGACTGTACGAAAAAAAATTGAAATAAATAAAAACATTCCTCTGTGCTTCAAGAATGAGCTGTTAGGGAGAAGGAAATGTCCTCCAGGTTTAGCTTTCTGCTCCTTGTACATGTTGAATGGCAAAACTCTGTGCTTCAGATAAGAAGCATATTGTAACTGTTGCTTTGGTAAGGGCTTAGACCTTAGTTGTGCAGTTGTATCTCCTACACAGATCCTGTACTATGATGAGTCTCACCATTGTCAAAAAACTATGCAAGAGAACCTCCTCACAGAATGAAATCATATAATATTTCATTAATTTTAAGTTCAAATTTACAAATTACATCTCTTAGAAGAAGTAAGAGATGGCTCAGCACATATTCTGCAAAACAACAGTGTGACTTCATGAAGAGCGCAGTTGCTGTAATAATTGTGGTTATCTGAATCTAAGTATCAGCCAAATATATCCAAGTGAAAATTGCATTAAGCATTACTTTGTGGTCTAACCATTTTAACAAGTAAGAGTAAAAATGGCAGGGGGATCCATTATGTCAATAACTGAGTTTTGGACACAGTAATAATAATAGTAAAAATAAGGTAACTGTAATTAGATATATGTATTAGAAATTATAAATTAGAAATATGTATTAATTCTCTCCTTCAAGGGTCTGTAACCATTGAAATGGATGATGGCTAAGAAACAGTTTTCTTCTGTTTTACTGTAGTTCCTTTATGCAACTTACATTGCTCCATCTGCCAGTATGGACATTGAACTTCATCAGAATAAGAAAAATATGATTTATCAGAAAATCGACCCAGCTTTTGAGGACCTTTTTGACCCAGCAGAAGAACATATCCTCACTATTCTGCTGGAACCATGGATGAAAATGGTGGAAGCAGACAAATACACTTACAGAAAGGTAATATCTGGATGACAACATGAAAAATTCTTATTTTAGGGAAGAAAATCGCAAGAGCATTCATATGCAAACCTGTTGTATTTATACTCAGGAAGGGAGAAGTATTACAAGATGTTTTACTTACTCACTCCTTTCTATCCTGATATGTGGAAATAGGCTGAGCTTCTTGTGGAGAGCAGACTTCTCATCTGAAAGGAAGGTGTGTGCTTCATAGACTTCTTGGCCTGTGAATTAGGGAGGAACACATCTTGCTATGATAAAACTTCTCTTTGCACTCAGGAAGTTTCATGTTTCTGCAATTGTACTATTGATCAGAAGTAATTTTTTATGATGGGTTGCCCACAAACACTATATATTTTTAATGATAAGCACATAGTAAGGTGGTTTTCTAGAGTGTCAGTGCAGTGATAGTATGCATTTCTGGTGTTTAGAATTTAAGTGCAGCTACTGCTTAGCATAGAGTAAATGTGATATGGTGATCTATGTATTTGCCCCAAACACTTTTTAGAATGCTGCTCTAAATAAGTGGCTCAGAAGTGTACTCAGTTCTAATCCCAGAATGCTCTGAAACCTTGAATTGAGCATTCTCATGGAGGTCAGAGGAGATGGCTGCAATCCTGACTGTACCTTTGACAAATAAGAACAAGAAATGGTGATGACAGTGGTGGATGCTGTGGCTCTCTGTTCTTTACAAACTTACCTACAAGTTGCTATCTGTAGGTCAAACTCCTTCTGGGTGCCATAATACGAGAAAGATATAAAGCTATTGGAAGATGTCCTGAGGAGAGCTGTGAAGAGGATGAAGGGTTTTGTGGAGAAGCCTACAAGGCCTAAGGTCACTTGTTCAGCCTGGAAAGGAAGAGACTGAGGGGAGACAAAGTGGTCTACAGGCACCAGTCTCTTCTCTGTGGTGCCCAGTGGCAGGACCCAAAGGAATGTCCTGAAGTTGTGTTAGGGGAGGTGTAGGTTGGATATTAGGAAAAGTTTATTCACCCAGAGGGTGTCTGTGCACTGGAACAGCTCCCCAGGCCAAGTGCCAAGCCTGACAGAGTTCAAGAAGTGCTTGGACAATGCTCTCGGGCACATGGTGTGACTCTTGGGGATGGTGCTGTGCCAGGAGTTGGACTCAATGATCCTTGTAGGTGCCTTCTAACTCAGGATACTCTGTGATTCTATGATTCTAATTTCAAGTCTTTAACATCTCTCTCTTGGATATGGAAGGAGAAACTTACAGTGGGGAATCAGGAGTTAGTGGGCAGGAAGTTAGTTCTTTTTCCTGTTTTTCTTCGCTATGACCCTAATTAGATGAAACATCTCCAATTTATAGGAAATATCCTCACTTACTGCTGATACTTCTGTCAGCTTGTAATAACATGCCCCCATTTCCCCCTGCAAAATATTTTGAAATCCTTTTGCAAAAGTTTTGTAGTAGAGTATATTTTTCGTTCTATATCATGCATGCATGTAAGAACAACTGGATAAATAGATACCTAAAAGCAAAGTTGAGAATGGTCTTCTAAGCCTGTTAGGTGGTAGCCAGTATTAAACATTTAAGAATGGAGTATAAGAACAGAAAAGAAACATACAGCCATATTCAGTGCTTTGCAACCAAGGAAGTTCAAGGATCAGAGATCTTATCCACATTTTTGATTTCAATAGTCTTTGATGAGGTTTTTTTCCCCCATGGGTTTCTGTAAACTGTATCTTGAGTAATACATCTTCAGCCTCACTGTAGAAGTGGGTTTCATGGTTTAGTCGTGCAATAGGAGAAAAAAATGCGTATCTTGATTTGTTTGCAAACCCCTCCTGGATAATTTCACCTGGTGCCCTAGTTTTGTATGTCATAAGGAACAAGTGAACAATTGTTATCCTATCTCAATGTCCTATTCTCAATGTTGTTATGTTTTTACAAGTTTCTATTGTATCCTACTTCAATTAGATCTCCTTGAAACTCAAGAATCCTAGACACTTTGACCTCTCCTCCTACAGAGGAGTTCCATACCTTTGTTGCACTTCTTCCCCCATCTGTATGTGTTATTTTACATTCTTTTGATGAGATGCAAGCAGTACTCAAGGTCTGGATGCACTAAGGATTATCCAGTGGCAGAACCATGTTTTCTGTTGTGCTCTTTGTTCCGTTCCTAGTTGTTCATTCTAATTGCCTTTTGACTCCTGGTGAACTTTGAGTGGATGTGCAAAATGTAAGCTAATAGCCATCTGCAATGATTCCAAGATTTCCTTCCCAAGTAATAACTACTAATGGAAAGCCCTAATTTGGAGCTCACTGGAATGACTTAATGTTTATTATCGTTGAATTCAGCTGGCCTTTTATCATGCAGATGCTGAAGTGTCCTGATATCCTGCAGCTTTTCACAGTCAATTTAATTTTTTGCTCTGTGGAATAATTTTGCAAACTTTGTTGTCTTCTCACTCACCTCCTTTTCCAGATAGTTTCTGAATGTTTAAAAAACAACCTCAGTGCAGATCCCTGTGAGACTCCAATAGGAACCCCACCCCATAATGAAAGTTATTTATTTCTTTGGTTTTGATTTTCTACCTTCTAATTAATTCACAAGGGGACTTTCCCTCTCATCCTGTGATAACATTGTATCCTTTAGAAACTTTGAAAGTTTGAAAAGCTTAGTAAAATGAAATATACTAATCCAAACACATCTGTAAAATATTTTCTTTGCTTTTCAACATCTTTTCTAACCTTTCAGATAAATTACTTTTTCTAAATTATTTCAGCTATAATTCTTTATGACCTTCAGTGCACCTTGGAATTGCTACTTTTCATGAACCTGAAATTTTGTTTACTTCCTATCAGACTAGTTTTAGACTCTTGTAACTGTGTATTTTCTGTGCATACTATAAGAGTTGTCTAGGGTCTATTGCTGGTCCTCACTGAGTCAAGTCACCAGCACAGCTGAGGGTTTTTTACATTGCTTTTGCATAAAAAGGAGTCTGCTTTTGAGCTTTCTGAATACTGTGTTTTCACTGCTTCTAGTGATGGAAAGATTCCTCCAAAGTAAGAATTGAAGAGATATACTTCTCCTTTCACTTAATATGTGTGGCAGTTTACATCTCCTTGAGTTAACCACAGGATAATCTATTGCCCTTTCAGTTTAGAGGATGCATTGCTTTGCGCGTGTAGTTATGTGCAGTGCTCTAATAACACAAGCATCTTAATCAGAGCACGAAAAAACCAGCTAAATCCTTTTGACTGCACAATATGTGTGTTTGCGAAGAGTTATAATACAGAGACATAAAACAACCTGTTCTAGGAGGCACTAGAGTCTCTTTGTGCTAGGTGCAGGCTGATACTTAGGCACACTTCTTCCCAAGCACAAAGTCTGCTTTGTATTTTGTTCAGTCCCTGGCTCTACTCTTCCCCTTTGTTCTACTCTATAGCAGGACGTATTTGGCCCATAATGAAACAAGATATTTTATCAAGAATTAGGTGAGTCCAAAATTGTTTATTTGGGACATGTTCAGTATATACACCTATGTTTTTTCTTTAAGTGAAACATGAAATTAAGAGAGTTTCTTTTTACTGTTGACTCTCATCCTGCCTCTATCTGCTTTCTCTTTAAACTTTATGAAAAATGTTCTGAATTATTTTACAATTTGCTTTTAAACTATGTTTTCTTTTAAGGGAAAGAATAGCCCACAGTACTTTATAACAATGGAATAAAGTTGCATTGAGCCTGAAGACATTCAGATAACACGGTGATTAGTGTGGTATTCACATTTAGATGAAAGTATCATGAATATTAATCTAAACATTCTCTTCTCTGTCTGCACATAAACACTTGTATAAGATAATCACAGCTTTCTAATCTTTGTAATGGGCATGCAGATCAGTATAAGGCATTGGCTTGATTTTGCTAAATATCCTAAAATCTGCATTCAAATGGTTTAGTCAGCCAGGAGGGTCACCAAATATCTCTTGCAGTTACTGATTGTTTGTACATAACATGAAGAACTGCACTAGTTACATACATACAGCTTCTAATTAAGTTAAAAAGTGTCAATACTTCATGAATTCAAATCACACACTGTTAATTATTTAAGGAAGGGGACAAGACTGAAAGTCGGAAAGCTTTCACCTTTATTTTTTAGATATTTAAACATCTTTCTCATCTTAAATTTCTGTTTCTCCAAATCTGTGGCACTCTGTCTTTTTGACATTTCCTATTGAGAGTCCTAGTTTTAAGAACTGTTTTTCTGCTTCTCAGTGACACTTTGACATACAATTTGCTGGTATAGGCAATCAGGTACGTCTGACCCAATATACACAATATAATACATACACGATATATTATGTACACAATAGAATTTAGCAATTTTTTGAATTCAAAGTTATTTGCTTAAAGATATAGTTAGGTTATTTAGTGGTATTCTGTAGAAATCTGCATCTGATCCTACACAGATGGGAAAAGTTAGTTCTACCAGGGCTTTTGATAGAACTGTTTGTCACAAGAATGTGACTTCTTGTCTTTTCTAAACATCGATCTCATTACTGGCAAATGTATTATTTTCTATCCACTGTCACTGGCAAAGTGCCCATGTAGTTCTCCATCTTCCTATAATGTGTACTGTAGCGGTGATATAAGATATTATTTTTATTAGGTGGAGTTGGTGGAAGAAACTCAACAGCTGGACTCCGTGTACTTTAGAAAGCTCCAGGCTTTGCATCAAGTGAGTAGTTCCAAGAAGGATGAGGTAAGACAAGTACCTACTAACAAAAACAAACCCTTTCTCTATCAGAGAGGGCTCACACTTTGAGTATCAGCAATGAAAGACTAACCAGATGCTAGTTTGGAAAAGCAAATTGTCTGATTTCTACCATTCATTTTGGGGACTGATTGACAGCCACTGTGTTAATTAGATATACAGGTCTTCTGTCAGTTCCATCAACATCAGACCTAAAGTCTGTGGGATGTATTTTGGGCCCCTGCTCTTGAGTAAATACCTCCATTTCAAGTGAATTACAGGTATATATTGGATTATTTGATTATGGAACCTTCACACACTGATACGTTTAAAGCAAATAAAAAAGTAAAGCTTACTAGGAGCTGGAGCCTTAACTCAATTTATTTTCTCAGCAATCAAAAAGCTATTTCACAGAGATAGGTTATCTAATGCAATAATTATTAGAGCAAAATACAGAGGTGAAAAAAACAGTTATGCAAGCAAAATAATTTCTCCCCTCAGAGTACTGTTGCTGACATTGGGGCTCTCAAAGAAGATCAGCACTTGCATCAAGTTCCCAAAGAATTGGCAGGTCCTAATCTATCTGATCTGATCCACAACAAAGAGAAGTTAGAACAGTTCTGGGCTTTTCTTAATGAGCATTCTGCTAGGTACGTTTCTTCATTATTATTATTTTACCTGTTTCTAAGTTCAGAAGAAATCTTTTCTGAGGATCTTGGCTGTCTAAATGTTGACAGATTTTAGTCTTTTTAAAAATGTGTTTGCATATTTATGAAATACGCACGCACATTGTTCAGACAACTGAATTTTTCTTGGGGTAAAAATTCTCCTGTCAAAACATATTTGTATTACAGTTTTGCTTTCAGTTTCTGCTTTGATTAGTGGCAAACCCCTGAGTAGAACAATTAGCCTATAATGAGTAAAATTTTCTCTTTTTTAGTACAGATACAACTTAGTACATTTAAAAAATTAAAGCTGGTCATTATAAAAATGTACAAATAGAAAACAGGCAGGTTATTCTCATAGTGTGACAGCAACCACAGTTTTGTGTTTGCTGAACAGATTTAAATACTAGCTTGTAGCAGATACAGTCTTAGGCAGGGTCTTTGAAAAAGTGAGCCTGTTGTTTTTAAAAGTAAGATCTAAACAGAAGCTGACACTTTTTTTTTTGTCTTTAAACTGTCACTTCCTTCTTTTAATGGGTTCCCATGAGTTGATGCTTTGCATATTGGCTATTAATTCTAGTCAGGCACTGCTATAGCTTTCCATTGGATACTGGTCAGCTTTTTCAAATGTGCCCAGAAAGGGGCATCTGGCACAGAACTCCTCTGGCCAAGACTCAATGTCATCACTTCTGTTTATTGTCACATTGTTCCCTTTGTAGTCAGAGAGAGAAATACACACTTCTGGACACAATACACCTAATTCTGAAGGTAACATCTAAAACCTATTTGGCTGAATCATTCCTAAAATGGTTATTTCTTCTTAGTGACTACAAAAGGGCTGCAGATAATGAGTTCAGATGGATATTCTTATGCTGTAGGTGCTTATAGTCAGGTAACTTCTGAGTTAGTTGTCTAGAGCAGTGGTCTCCAAACATTTTTGCTTGCGCATCTCATCAGTAAAAACTTTTTGAGCGTGGAACTCTAGTATATATATACATATATATGTGTATATTTAATTTTTTATAGATTATATACATGTGCTACTAAAGTTTTAATATTTTCTTCCTGCCCATCTACAAATGGTCTTGCACACCCTCTTCACACATCGCAGTTAGGAGACCACTAGTCTTGAGTTCCTCTCTAACTGGGGAAATGGTAGGAATCAGCAGGTAACAGGTCCTGGACAGGTGTGCTGAATTGTGTCTGGTATTTCCTGCTTCTTTGTTAGTCACAGACAAGTCCCATCTTAACTGGTAGAGCCAGGTAGAGAAATGTTTAACTTCTGGACTTTTTTTTCCTTTTTTGTAAAAATTCATAATGAAGAAAAATATTTGAAAAAGTCTCACTGAAGTGTTTTAGGGCTGGGTTCAGACTAGTTACTCCGGAGTCCAGTGGGCATGCTACAATAAAGGTGCTTAATGGTACTATAATCTGAAGGGATCCTAGAACTAATGCAGTCTGGAAAATTTAAGAAAAAACCAGACATGTAATTTGCCTTTTCATCAAAACTTATGGCTTTGATAACGTCCAATCGTAAGTGATCCAAGTTTCAGGAAGGAAAGGCTGCTGAGTACCTGCACACAAAATGAAGAAACTAAACAAAGCTCCATTAATTAATGCTCTGTTAAATATATGGGATATATTCACGCAATTGCAGGACAATTTGTGTTACTTTGGGTTAGTGAATTACACTTATTAGTCTCGCCAGGCTAATTGACTGTGGATGTGCTCCTGATCCAGTATGCCAGGATAAGTCACCACTAAAAAGTTTATCTAACACACTTGAAGATTATATATTTTGCTTTTTAAATTAGGTGTACATATTTGGTCGGTTGTCTTAGGTAGATGCCAAGGAGTTACTCCATAAACCACAGTAACTTGGATCACTTGCATTTGGGTGAACTTAGTCATTTTGTGATGAACTAGCAAAAGAAAGAATTTTAGTCTCAATAGAATTTAGGTCTGTAATGGTCTCAAAAGACTTTTGAAAGGAGAACATCTGTTCTTAAATCAGTCAGATGCTTTTGAACATTTTACTCATAGATTAATGTTTTGAAAAAGCCAGTTATTAACTGAATGGAAAACTGAAACAGATTTGTCTGAATTCAATGTTTCATATTTCCTGCTGCAAATACAGTGAATGTACTCACTAAAATGCTCACAGAACTTCAGCTAATAAGATACTGTTGGAAAACAGTCATATAAATTAAAAACTGAAAATTGTAGATATGTCATTTATTCTGTTGCCTGGTTTAGAGAACAAAACCATTCGATGATTCTGTGAAAAAAAACTTAAATTTACAATGTATACTCAGATATTATGAACAAAATATAGATTGTGAATTGCATCATTGGAATGATTTGTCACTGACTATGACTAATTAGATAAGTAGTAGAATTGGTAATTTATGAGAAGGCAGCCCACAAAAAGCCGTAGAAACAAATTTTACCATTAATTGTTTTTATCTGCTTAACTACAGACTGACTTAAACTCTAGAACTTCACAAGGGGCAGGAAGGGGGTGATTTCTTTGGCTGATGTTCCCAGCTGTCATCCCTACTCCTTTCTCAGGCGATCTAACAAGGAGACAGAGCGGGAGGCATCGACTTGTCTCTCAGTGGCTCACAGCCTCAGTACTGATTCAAATTCTCATCTGTTTCATTTTTCATTCTCTCTGTGAGCTCTGCACTATGGTTCTGGTTCACAGTCCCTGCTGGTTTTAGCAGTGGCATATTGAGGAGTTACTCCTTTCAGGGTACTCCAGATGGCATCCTAAGTGAAATCTCTAAGATGTGTATTTGCTCTGCCTGTTCAGCAAGTGCCATGGTCTCAGCAGATGGTACTAGCAGAGAAAAAATGACATAAAATTTGACCTGGTATTTAGGTTTTGAATACTTTGGTGGGTTGTGGTTAAACTAATAACTCCCTAGAATGTTGATGAAATTAACTCAATATTGAAATAACATGCTGTTTAAATTTGTCTGTAGCATGGATCTCATGTGCTGGCTAGATATTGAAGAGTTTAAAAAGATGCTGCACAAGGATAAAGAAAAAAGTAATGAAAAATCTAAGGACATTAAAAACAAGTACTTAAACAACAGGTACTTCTTTGGACCCAACAGCCCAGCTACCAGAGAACAACAAGGAAAGGTAGCAGTTACAGAACTATTCATAAAGAACATTCAGTGTGAATGTGACTGAGATAAAAACCCATAAGTGGGTTTGCTCCAGCTTTTCCCCAAGCTATCTCTTCAAATCTTGCCTATATTTTTGTCCAGAAATCTGGTTCTGTTCTGGTTGTATAGGTCCCTTCCTTCCTGCTCAGGCTTTTCTTCCCTACCACTTACAGAACATCTTTCTTAAACTGTGATCTGTGGCCATGGCCAGAGCATGCACAAGACAGCTCAGAAAAAGTGTAAAAATTACTTTCAGGCACAGTGACTTGTTCCAGCTTTCTATTTTAGTATGTCAGTAAAGCCACAGACAACAAGTCTGAGCTGTGGTACTGATATATCTTGATACTTAGGCAATTTTCTTGGTCAAACTGGGGTATTATTTGCCAGAGTCTGTATCCTATTATAGGTAGGACAAATGTAATCTGTTCCCTTTTATGAAAAGTACATGTGAGCCTTGGGTAAGCATGCATTAAGGGCTTTGCTTACAGTTAAGCTCATGCTTTGCTAAATCAAGGATGTAGAGAGATAAAGGACTTTTGGTATACACAAAAGTTTATGTCATGTGTTATTGTATTTGGATTGCTTAGCTAATGCATTCAGGTGGAGGAAGGAGACAAAGCCTTCATGATCAACTTTCGGCAGCCGTTCTGCTAGAAGTTCAGCAATGTGTCCAGAAGAGATTAGAAAAACAATGGCTGCCATTGTTCCTGGCAGATGAACACCATGGGGCAGAAGGACAAGCAAAGGTAATTTTTTGACAACGGCAACACATACAGGCATTGTTTTTTGTTTGGCTCATAATTTACCATTGGGATAAAAAGGTTTAGAGGAAAAGCAGACCACATCTTACTTTCAGTTTACATTGAAAGCATGTACAGGTTGAAGCATTTATCTTGGTAGGTTCATCTGAAGGCTTAATTTAGCTGACAGTATTACTGTTAGATCCTAAATCTGAAGGAGCTGGTGTTAGCTCTGCTGCCATCCAGGCTGCCAGGAGAGTGAACTAATCTTTGCTGTAGTGCTACACTCTCCCCGTGCCATTTTGCCTTGGCCATACCGTTGCACACTGAAGAAATACTGCTTTGTGTAAAGGATTTGCCCAAGGGGACCAGAACACAAGCAGATGAGTGGGCTTCCCATGCCATAATTCTTTCTCTTACGCTGTCCACATTCTCCCATCTGGAGCTGCAGTGCCTGTAGAAATGACTTCAGGACTTGTGAAATTCTGCTGAGTGGGGAGCTTAACTGCTACAAGCCTTGTTCCAATTGGTTCTTTCAGAAAGTTGCCAAAAAGCTGGGAGTGAGGAGCCTTTCACTCCTGCTGGTTCATTAGAAAGACTGAGGAATGGGCAGAGCTAACATCTGCCTTTTATGAGTGCCTGTGTGGCTGTGATCCTTGTAAGGGGATCATCCTGCTGGTGACAGATGCAAAGACTTGGGGTTTCCACTTCCACAACAGCTCTGACATGTGAATGTCATAGCAGAAGGAAACTTCACAGTTCCACCAAGCAGACACATATGCAACTGCATTGATTCATAAAACTCATTTTCTGTCATCTTTATAACATCAAGAAGGTTGTCAGAAGTGTTGTCAGAAGTGCATATAAACGGAATCCTTTCAATTGATTCAGAACACTAAGGAATCTGAAAGATATACATTCGAATAAGAGAAATTGTAATTTTAATAATGATTATGTTAATTCTGTAAAAAAATCCTAACCCTCTGCCATTTTTAGCTGAACTCTGCCTCCTTTACAAGCCCTGGCACAAGACCAAGCAATAGCGCTAAAGCTGCTTCCAGGTCTGAAAGCTAACTCATGCCTCTTTTTGCACCTGCTGCACTGTGTTGGCTGGGAGATTAGCCCAAGTAGTTTAGAAAATGCTCTATTCAACTCAAACAGTTTACAGGAAATACATACTTCTAATGAGCTTTTAGTCTTTTCCTAACTCCATTTATGTCCGATTGCTATTTTCTCTTTCTTATTGAAAAGTCAGAGGATGAAAAGGTTCTTTGAAGAAAGTATTTTAGAAGAAGTGAAACCAGATGACATTCTCCGCTGGCTTCATATTTCACAGTGACAAAACAGTGTGGGCATGCTATGTAGTCCTTATTCAGGAAACCTGCCCTTTGTTTGAGGTGTAATTTTGCTACAAAGAAGTTGCAGGATCAAGTCTGTATTTCTGATACAGCTGTACAAAGGAACTAAAAACATCTCATACTAAAAAAAATCAAACCCAACATTTATTCCTCACATAAGTGGTCCCTCAGAACATTATGGGTAAAGTAAACCAGTTTACTGAGTGCACAGCTTGACTGCTATTGCCTCTTGTCTTCTCTAATTCCCCAGTCTTAATGAGCAGGTGCTCATTTATAGCTGAAGAAGGGATGGCATTCTGCGCAGGTCCACGACAAGTTTCAGACATAAAATCCATAAGAAGACATATGAACTGTTCTACCACTGGGGTCTTAATCATTAGAAGGCTGAACAAGAAAGAAGAATATTTAAAAAAATAAAATAATAATCTTCTGTTCAATTATAGATAAGGGACATAACTGAAGATCTTTCACGCAAAGACCTGCAAAAGACAACCAGGATGTGGAAGGCAAATAAAATTTACTGCATCTCTCGTGTCTGCAGTTTCACAGTCTTTTTCATTTGGACCTTGCACATTTTTCACAATTTCCCTGTTGACAGTCTGAGGCCCAAATGTAATGTTGAAAGCAATCATGATTGTACTGGTTATAGTGGACTGATTACTTACATTACTCCTGATTAGCTCCGTGCTGGATGTTCATGGTAAATTTCTCTCCCTTTCTGTCTGGAGAGGTCATACTTGAAAATAAAGGTCTCTTGTCCTGGGCTTTGGGGCACTATTAACACTCTTCAAACTCATATTGTACCTCTAATTCACATTTATCTGTATTTTGCATGCAGTGGACTTATTTGGACAAGCTGTTCATTCCAGCATCTGGTAGTTTATTTATTATTGCAAGTGGATTACGTGCAGACACAAAAGGGAATGTGAAGTATGCAGTGGAGTGGGCAGGTTTAATCATATCTCACAGTATCTGTTTCGTTTAGAATTGTATTTTAATCTCACACCACTGAGATAATATCAAATTTGAACTTTTTAAACCTTTGTAATAATACATTTCATCAGATGTTTGCCAGTTTTTTCCTCTTGAAGAACAGTGAACTTTTTGTGATTGCCAACATACAAGTTGTGTACATTTGTTCAGTTGAACTTTTATTGTCTGTTGAAATCAAACTAGAGACCCGGTCACCAATTATCCATGCAAACCATCAGCACAAAAGGGATCCAAAGTGCATGTGGGTTCTGTTAACTGAGTTTTCCCTTTGTCTGTTTGTCAGGAAGATGGTTGTTTTCCGTGTTCTGCTTCAAGGCTGTTGACCCATAAAATAAGCAGTGTTTATATACTAGTGTAGGGATGGAAGCAACATTTTGTTCTTCCCTTCATGAATATGCCCTAGAAATAATTTTTCCCCGAAGTTCCCTAAATCCTGGTCACAGGGAATAGATCACGTTTGGAGAATTGGAGAAGGGCTGAGAAGATCCAGTGTTACTGCCTAAATTGAGCTGACTTTATTTTAACCAAAGGACCCTCTGGACAGCCACCACCCTCCTTCTTGCCAGGGTATGCTCTCACCCCGGAAGGCTCTGCAACAGGACACTGAGCATAACCTCTGTTTTTAAGATAAGCTGCAGAAACCCTTTCAGCTTAGGATCAGGTTAGATTTCCAGGACTGTTGGTAACAACTAAAAATGTTTCTGACCCATGCTCACCATTGAACAGCACTCCACCCCTCCAGGACTTCAAGAGTTTTAAACCACTTTTAGAAGATGGTTTTCATTCATCCATCTGATAACAAAAGGGGGTTTTTTGGTTTGCTCCTCAGCAACAGCACAAGAACTGTTTGTTCAGGAAGGCAGGCCAGCATGAACTTCAGTTCAAACAAACTGTCCCTGCATAAGCCATCTTTCTTTCTCCACCCTTTCCTGGCTGCCTACTGTTCTGTGCTTGGCAGCATGAGGATTTCCAAAATGTCTCAAGGATTTTAAATTCTATTTTGCTATTGGTAGCTTTATTTCACAGAGAGCAAACTCTCTGGCTTCTGTTGGCGATCATGGCAACACATTTCAAACCTCATTTTGGTGGTGAGATCCCTGTCAGAAGCATTTTACAACTTCAAGCTATGTGGTTTGTGTGTTCCTTTTTCTTTGTTGTTTGTTTGCATAAAACTCAAACTGTTCTCTAGAAAAGTAGCCCATTTTCATAATCAATAACAATAGCTGTTTCTATACTTTGTAGTCATATGGTCTAAATCATTGTCAGTCATTTCCTCTCCCATCACATCTTCCAAAAAATGTTCCCCAAACCAAACGGGGAAAAAAAAAAGGAAAGGAAGAAATGAAACCTTGCCACATTTTATTGTATCTATGTCATAAATTCGTAAACTACTGAAAGTTAGGGTCAGTGCAAAGATAAGAATCAGACAGTTTACACTAACTAATGCCTTTGTTACTGCTTTTTGAAACAAAGTTTATTTGGTGCATCTATTTCTTCTTTTGACAGCATGTGGACAATAAGAGCGTTTCTTCATCTAGTGAAATAATTGCTTTCCGCAAAGCACTGTTGGATCCAGTGACAGGAAATCTGTTTCAACGTTTTGTGTCACTGAAAGGAGACCTACTGGGGAATGGAGTGCTCTTTTGGCAAGAGGTGCAAAAGTATAAGGTATGGTGGTAAAACGGAGCAAAAGGAAAAGTATTCAATTTGCAAGTAGATGCATCCATTCTTGCATATTAGGAGAATTTTAACAAAAATATTTATGAGCATTCTGTTGTTCATAGTAAAGCCTCTTTCACTGTTTAAACTGGTTTTTTCTTCAATGAAAATCCTCACATCTTAAAGGTAGCTATTTTTGACTCAAATGCATTATCCCTGTATTTCTTTATGCTTCTTCAAACTGTAACATTCTTCAGAGTCTCTAAAGAAACACTGCTAACTCACTAACGCCCAGAGTTTGGTATACATCTGTTGAGCAGTAGAAATATGCAAGCATTAAAATGTTCATTCTGTCTTTATAGCTGCTATCTGAATTTGTAATTTCTCAAAAATGAGAGATAACTTTTAAATTCAATCAAATCTACAGATGTAAAGATGGTATCCACCCCAAAATTGTACCTATATGTACAATGCAGACCCCAGCTCCCTTGAATTTTGTAGAATCAAATTTGACTTGAGCTAAGCTTGGAACCAAAGTGAAATGTGATGGCAAAGGTCAGCAGGATTACCTCTCTCCCAAATAGATGTAGTTTTGTGAAATTGCTGCTATGTGTGTTGAAACCCAATGGAAAACCTCTGGAGTGAAACTTTAAATCAGACTGCAACCTCCTAGGAACACCCTGGATTGAATGCAGGAACGCCACAGATGTTTCATGTGTTCCTCTTTCCTTTTGCCTCTGGGATAGCAAAAGTGCTACCAGAGTGCAGAACCTCTCCTGGGCTCCTGAACATAGCCCATGTGGACAGGGCAGGCAGGGAGCATGAGATTAGCTAACATGGTCAGAAATTGGGCTGTAAGCACAGCTGATGTTGCAGTAGCACTTGGAGAGCCTCTGCAGGCATCTGGGTGTATTTTCACTGTTTAATTTTATGAATTTGAATTTGGTGTCTGCTTTAGAAGGTGAAGCTCCTCTGTTTCCAGGGGACAATCTCTCTTCCTCACGAAGGCTCTGATCCCCAGGCAAGGAATCACAGTCTGAAATGCTCTCTGGGGTTGCTGCTGTCTCTCTTGTGGTTACAGAGTGACTAGCTTAGATTAAAACTCTGGTATGAAGGCATCTGGTGTTCCACAACATAAATCCTTTTCTAGATATTTGAAGTTTTTTTGAGACTTGTGACTCTTCATTGCTACATTATGGAGGACATGGAAACTTTCTGCAAATTAATGTAGAGTGTAGGTTAAACTCTTTTCTTTGTAGGACTGCTCTCTGAAGAAAGCCTTTATTGTTTTTTGTCCCACCCCTTTTCCTGCATTTATGTTAATTTTATTTGTCTTGTTATCAAGAAAAAGTACAATCGGACCATATTTCTCCATGCATGCAATTTGTCATGGTTGGCAGTTGATGCTCTTTGTAGAAGCAAAGGGCTGGAGTAGTAGGAGTGTTGTGGGTCAGGCTGAACTGCAGGAATATTGCCAAAGGCGTGGGCAGCACTTTGCACAGTGCATATTTGTATTGTCTGAGCCCTATCATGCCATCAGTTTAGACAGAACTCCCTTTAGGAGTCAATGACTGCATCGCTCCCCATAACCCATCAGGCTGGCGGCACATCTTGGGACAATCCAAAACCAAGATTTTTTTTTTAAACAAATATGAAGAAACATAACTCTGTGGATCATTTCCATCTGTTCATCTATGCTTGGTCTCATCTCTCTTCATATCATATGGCTTGTTTGTCTTCCCTCTTACTACAGCTCTCTGCCTTCTATGCTAGATGAGCAAAGAAAGCCATAATAGATATTCTTAGGATATATTGAATATGTTTTTGCATTGCCTTACTTTCTTTATTATAGTTGTTATCATTCTTTTTTTTTTCGTTTCCAAAACTAAAAGTATTCATAATAAAGCAAGCCAACTCTTTCACATACCACATTTCTGGTTAAAAGCCATGGTTTTAATTTCTTTGCAAAGTAAATATATAGCCTTCTATAACAAAACTAAATTCAGATTCTTCATTTAAAGAGCTCTCTTCCTGAAAACTCTAGAGTGATCATTGTGTCTCTTAATATATATGTGATAGTCTCCTTGTGTTATATAAATTTCTTGATATAGATGGACAGAGGCAAAGTTCATGTTTCAAAGTGTTGGAAGGACACTCTTTGAATTATTTTTCCTTCATGTCAAAGTCTAATGCTGGCATTCTCAGCATGTCAAAATGCAGTAATAACAGGTTTTACAAGAACAATAGGATCACATTAAAAAGTAGAAAAGCCCAGTGTTCCTCTGACATCTCACTCCTGTAAGTTCAGGTTTGTTTTTTATTCTATAGTGCACAGAGTTATTTCAAACCCCGAGGTTTTGGGAAACTAAAAAATCGTAATGAATGGTGAAAGTAGAAGATTTCAATAAATAGAAGATTCTAGTGGTAGCTGAAATTGTCCCCTCTTGTGACAACATTCCTGGTTAGAATATCTTGTACCCTCTAAATATTTCCCCTCTTTTGCTGGAGCACTTAAAACATTTCTTTATCTTTTAGTTACCATGAATATGCAAGTCATAGCAGGCTCATTGTGAAAATCAGTGCATTTCACACTTGTAGATGGCTTTCTCTTTTCAGAAATGTCTCCTATTTGCCAGTAATGTACTTAAAATCTAAGCTGTTCCATCAGAACATGCAGGCAGAGATTATCACCTAAAAGCAATGGTTTCTATGTATCTGCATTTGCAAACCAGAAGCCCCATTCATGTCTTAAGCATGGTTTTGACCATGCACATTTACCAAAATAATTTTGCCCTGCATACTGAAGGAATTTATTGTATAATTATTTTTGTATGACTATTACTCTTTGATCACTGGCCCCCTGTAAATGTTCTTGCATGCGTCTCTCTCCATTGACTGAAAAGGCTATTTTTCATCTTTCAGGACTTGTGCCATTCTCATTGTGCTGATGCCATAGTTCAGAAAAAGATCACAGCTATTATTGACTGCTTTATTAATTCTGCCATACCCCCAGCTTTGCAGATTGATATCCCACCTGAACAATCAAAGAAGATTGTGGAGCGTAGGAAAGAACTGGGACCTTACATTTTTAGAGAGGCACAGGTAAGAAGCCGGGCGAATCTCGACCTGTGTAATAGGTCTGGCTAGAGACTGTGTGCCTGATTTTAAGAAGTTTTCATTGCTTATGTGACAGTTAGGACTCCACACATAAGCCTGGGCTTGAAGGAGAAAACTATAGTCATATATTTCAATGAGACTGGTGGAGATGAAAGAGAGGCTTTGGATATATACTGCTCAGTAAAGAAAATCTCTGACAGCTAGCTGATCCTTGAAAGGTGTTATCCAGGTCTGTGTTAGGAATTCTGGCGTTAGAAATTAATTCTGTCTATGTTCTTAATTGCTTGTTCTTTACCACTTGGTTAATGTCAGAGAAGTAATTTGTAGTTAGGAAGTTTGTGGGTTTCGTGTTTTATGAAAAATACAGATGTGAGTAAACCATGAAGACAACTTAACTTGCCGAATGCCTTTCCCTTCTTTATACAGAAAGTGTGTATTAAGTGGCTGTAGTCAATTTTCTCTCTGATCTTTCTATTAATCAGGTTGAATAGCAATTTTTGAATGTTTACTACAGACTTACTATTTTCTTATCCCTTGGTACTGCCTTATCTTCTAAGTCCAAGAAAAGTAATTGTTCTTCTTTTCCTATAAAATTGCCACTGACACCTTTAGACATCAACTGTGAGTCCATAAAGTGTTCGGATGACAAAAGATGAATGATTTGTCAGAGAAAGGGGTTCATATAGGTCCTAAGAGAAAGAGAAGTCTCATTTCAGCCTGTGTAAAACCCAGTGAACTCCAGAAATGTGGCACAAAACCAAAGGAAGAACTAGGCCAAAATGATGTGACTGGAACCCGACAGTGACTCACATGTCACTTTCAAGCCCGTTGAGCCAGAAGCAGTGAGGTGCTAAGCATGCTTGGCTCCTTTGAAGCCAAGTTTCTCAATGCAAATTAAACATCTAAATAAATTGAAAAATGTGAGCCTTAGTACGTGCAGTAACAGAATTCACTGAGCCCCTCTGTTTGCTTTTCTAAAATTGTTTTTCTTATTCTAGTTCAAAAACGACCCTGTGAGAGATTATATCATTTAAAAATTATCCAAGATTTGCTCATAGATGTGTAATGTGGTTTAAGAGCCTTTCCAGAGGCAAAAAAGTATTTCCTTTCTCTTAAGGAGGGAGAAAAAGCCCTCTCCCTAATGAACTGAATATTTGAAATACTTGAGCAGAACAGTGGTGCAAAAGCAATTCTACTGGTGTATATTTTATCAAGAATACTTGTAAAAAATGATGGATGTTTTCATTAATGCAAACAATTGTTTAGGGAAATATAAAAAAAGAAAGTGCCTTTTAACTGTGTTTTAGGAAGATTTCTCACCAGTAATAAACACACTGATGAAAAGCATGTGCTGAGCAAAGCTGGGCTGAAATGTCAGGATGGAATACGTGGGAGGAACAAGGCTGTGTGTTCAAAAAAAATAGTTATCTCATTCTGCATTTTATTTTACAGTCAACTGTTTCCTTAATACAGTCAAGATTGACTTTATTTTCTTCCTGCGCAGATGAGTATTTTTGCTCTTCTGTTTAAATTTTGGCCAGAATTTTGTAAGTTCCAAAGCAATACGGACCGTGACAAAATTCTAGTTGCCTTGGAGAAAAAAAAGGAAGGAAAGATGCAAAAGAAGGAAGGGATAACAGCAAAGGTAAGGCTCATAATGTTTCAGGTGACTGCTGATGAACTGAATAACATGAGCTAAGATACATAAATTAAAATGTCCCTTTCTCAGCCTGATCCAAAGCTACCAAATCTTCTTGTTAGATTTCAAGCTTTACATGCAACCCAGTCCTAAGGTGATTAGTTCCCAATTCTGCCAATGCATATACATACGTTTAACTTGAAGCAGATGAGTCAATGGAATACTCCTTTCATTAACCAGAGGAAAAAATGTATTTTAGTCACCTTTTGTGCCAAGAGAAGAGCAAAAAAAGAAGGCTGAATTAAGAAAAACAAATCTGTGTACAATCCATGTGTACATGGGCTACTGCAGACCTGTTTATTAGAATTTACGTTCTGTATCACAACTGAAATCAAACCAAACCCAAACCAAAACTGATTTAATATCTATTTTCTACAAGGACTATTTGAAAATCCTGCACATTATTTTAAAAAATATTTATATAGTATATTTTATATGCTTTGCATAATCTTTGCCTTTTCTTGAATATTTCTCAGCTTTGAAAGTGAAATTGTTAGACTGTTCAAAGTGAGTTTCCAGGAAGTTCCAGCACATTAACAGAACTGTGACCTCTACAGTGGAATGCTTGTTTGTAAAATTGTTTTTCTTGGATTTTTTGAATTAAAATATAATGGATTTCTTTTTCTATTGATTATAGGCTTTGAAAAAGTTTATTTTTTATTAAATACAATTTTTTGGCGAGCTTTGAGGAGAGAACATTCTTTTAAGGGCAGAGAAATTATTGGACTTGCAAACTATAATAAGTAGCATTACAAAGACCTTTACATATTTTAAATATCATATACATGTGTTGAGATGTTACACATGACAAGAACCACACAGGTATCTGGACAGATAAAGTCATAGGCCCATAAGAACATGGAAACACTGTTATCCTCTTTTAGGCACGTGAAGGCTGAGGACCAGTGAAGCATTACTCAAGGCCACACACCAATGTCAAGGGAAGTCTAAAATCCAAGAACTCATGTTCCTTTCTCCAAAGCTCGTTGTCTCCATATACATATGTCTGCCAAGGCCATTGGCAATGCTTACAGTACAAGAATGCAATATTTCAAAGTAATGCACTTCTGCGTTTTCACAGACTTATTTTCCATCTGTTTGTTGCCTGTCTGTGAAATTTCTGATAAAGATCAAGGAATAAAGAGAAAATCTTGGGCAGGAGGGCAAAAGCCTAGCTTTTATGGAGAAAAAATAGGAGAAGTGAATTACTCTTCTAAGCAGGGAAAGAGAGTAAGAAATTTTAGAAAGTGTCAGGCAGAGAATGCAGCTCAGTAAACAGTTTGTAGACTATTCTCACAAAAAAGAACCCAGTAAACCAGTTACCTTTTAAAATTTCTTAAAAGAATAGGTGCAACAGAAATATCTTTCCAATATTCTTAAAATCCTTTTCCCTTTCTGTTACTGTTTAAAGAATTTGCCATTTCCTGTTCTCTTGCCTGAGATTTCTGTCCTCTTGGTGACAACATAACTATTCAAATGATTCAGTGTCCCTGAAGGATACTGATAAGGTTCATCTAACATGAGCAGGTTCACTTGTTGGCTTGTGGAAGGTGATGATTTCTTGGCAATGAAAATAAGGACTATTTTCCTCTGCCCCACCAGGCTCACTGAATGAGAGGAAAGCTCTGGCAAGGGTTAGAAACAGCTTTTCTTATATGTATCGCCTCTCCACCCCACAAATCAGTTGCTATTTTGGGTTTATGCCAAACAGAGCAATCATAGTTGCAGGGGAGGAATTTGCTTTCTTCTTCCTTTACACACGTGTCCCCTGGGCACTGAATCTACCTGCGCTCACCTTAGTTTTAGAACTGAACAGATAAGAGTTGGACTTTTATGTAGTATAGTAGAAAAAATGAGCAGACAAGGAGCTTTTCACCAAGCAGTGATGAATAAGTTGGTATTATTTGACTATCTCAATATTTTTTGTGTGTGCCTATTTGTTATTTAAGGGGCAAATTCTATCAAAGGCATCCTGGCAATGGACTTGTTCCTTTGTTAGCTGCTAGATGCACATGCCACATACTTTCAAATATATTAGTCACTTTTTGTATACTGTCTTGATGCCAGTACTAGTAATTGGTTGTATACATCATTGCATTTTATCTCCAAAATAGATTTTGGATTTTTTTGCTTTCAAGTGCAAAAAATAGCTTTAACTTTTTAGCTTTAATTTACACTGTAGATTTGTACTTACTCTTTCCATGACCTTAGCAAAGAAAGCCATCAACATTATTTTCCTTTTCTCTTAGCAATAAGTTTATATGTTAGTTAGTGGTGTAATGGCATGGGATCTAAATTCGCTATAACATTGCTTAATTTATTATGAGAAGTCATTTTTAAAGGCCTTGCTTAATTCACTATTCTCATTGAGAGAGCCAGCACCCATAAACTGCAGTGCAGTAGTATTCATGCTGCCTCTGTGTTTGCATTGGCATCCCTTTTCCACCAACTGTGTGTGCCACAGAAGTTACTGAGCCTGTTTCTACAGAAAAGATCAGCATCACACTGCCTGGGCAGTTCTGTACCCAAAAGTCACAGTATATAGGTTCCTAGGACAGTGGGAACGATGAGGAAGGAAAAGGCACTTTGGGAGCAAAGAAACAAGATAGTGTGATCTTTTTCCAGATCTTTCAGGGACTTACTAAGTGACTTCGGAACCATTTGATCTCCTTTTTTTTTCTCACTTTCTCACTTGGAACATGGGAGGGTTATATTACTCAGCTCTTGCAGATGTTGTGGGGTTAACTATGTGAGGTAAAATATGACCATCGGTTGATGTTTATAAAGGGTTTTGGGATCATCAGACAGAATGTGCAAAGGCGAAACAAAACAACGTGAAAATGACAAATAGTCAATCACCAGAGCAGTTTGCCAAGGGTTAAAATGCCTTGGTCTTCACTGTAGATTGCCTATTTTCCTAACTTGTATACTGTAGTTTGTACACAGCTACCAGACCAAGCTGGAATGAATCACAAATCCTACATTCTACATTTATACTTGAGGCAAAATTAGAGGCTCACAATGTCCTTTCTGTCCTTAAAATATGTTCTGTTGCTGTCTATCTGCCCTGTCACCTAGCTGTATTTTGGAGCAGGTATTGAATCTGAAAGGAAGATGGTCTGCAGGAGTGTAGAGGACAGGAAACTAGAAAAAAGAAATGCTTTAAAAAAGCAGCTGCTATTTTTTATATGCCCAACATGATGAATTATGAAATTGAGCATTACAAAACATTACTGCAAATGACACTATCTCATTTCCAAAGACAATTTTTGGTTCCTCAGACTTTGATTTCTACTTTAGCTCTGTAACGATTGTTCACATCTAATTATGAGTTTTTAGTATTGGCAGGGTAAAGAAGCGGGAAAAAAACTCATCAACTTGACTCAACTTAAGTCCTTGACTCAGCCTGAGCCCTTGACTCAGCTTGAGCCCTTGACTCAACTGCCAAGGAGTATTTTGGTAGATGAGCTTGATATGAAGAGAGGATCAGAAACATCTTTAGCACCTGTAGATGGATATGGGAGGAAGGTAAATAAAACAAGTTTCTATAGATGTCATTCAAGAGATAAAATGATCTTGGGAAAAGGGGAAGGAGGAGTTTGATTTTGAATACTGCTGTCACACGGTTCTTCAATAACCGTTCATTCTTCTACAATTAGCTTTCCAGTTGTAAGTTTACCCACCTTACAGGTGATTTTTTTTTGTTGTTGTTTATTCATTTTTTAAGATGTAGGTTCTGAGTAGTATTAACAGGTAAAAGAATGTTAAGGTCCTATCGTGCATGGATTAATAAAGAATCTGTATTTAAAGATAAATTGAATAAAAGGTAGTTCAGTTCTGAAATAAGAAGCTTTTCATTGGTTGTGAAATTCATATCCTGAAAGAACTTGGTTTAGGGTAGAGTCCTGTTCTGGTCATATGTCAAAAACTGAAGCTGAACTCCTTTAGGAAATCTAGGTATTTGAAAATCTGACAGCAAATACCACTTTAGGACTTCTTCCATAACAACTCTGAGTATGCATCAAATCTGTAGTCTAAGGTACCAGTTATTTTATTGGGAAATGGGAAAAACAGACATGCTACTTTGGGCATATCAAGGGATCAACTGGCTGAGTTGGCACTGCCAGAACATAATGGGGAACCTGTGCAACCACTTAAGCCCAGATATGTCACGAGAATCAGGAGTAAATCACTGTAAATTTGGCCACTGCTTGTATTCCATAGAGATCTTCTCATGGCATTATGTTAGTGAAGAGCAGAAATAGAAAAATGCACTGTTAAATACCCCCAAAATCTGTAACCACTGTGAATTGCATAGATAAGCTTACACTCTTACCTTTGAGTGGACCTTTTTGCTTTTGCTCATACCTATTAAAAAAAAGTGAGTTGAGCGAGCCAGTATATCCCTGGCATATGCTTAAGCCCTCAAGAAGAGGCAGAACAAACAATAATCTTTTAAAGGGCAGTTTCTTCTGTAAGCCCCTTCCTACCATAGGAAGGTGCTGGAAGTTCTTACTGAATCATGATATGATAAATTGGCTCCAAATTTGTCATGCTATAAGATAAAAACCAGGTCAAATAAAAGTGCAGTTCTCATACTGGGAGAGCAGCCTATTATTTATATGCAATCTGAACTGTGGTTGTTGCCTTTAAAAGCAGTATTTTATCCTTAAAAAAGGAAAGGATGACATCTTCAGTTCATCTGCCTCTAGTGGTAGCAGCATTCTGCTGGAGAGGGGAGGCAGAAGGAGCTGTGAGGCTAATGAGACCAGTGAAAGGACATCCTCTAGAAACAGCTTTTCTTATACATATCTCCTCTTCACCCCACAAATCAGTTGCTATTTTGGATTTACATCAAACAGAGCAATCATAGTCCTACGGGAGGACTAAGGGTGTAGCACAGAGATAAAATCAAGTCCTTGATAGCACAAATAATATTTTGGGAGGGGAAAGTTTTTTAAGATGAGAGAGACTTAACACTCAGACCAGGGATGGAGAATAAATATAAACATTGTATCTGTCAAACTTGCTTAAATCATGCTGTTTTGAGATTTACTTATTTACAACAATACTATTTTTCCCATTATTCCAATATTGTAATGAAAAAAATCTTCTTAATATTTGTAATTATCCAGTAGCAGGAATATAACATAAACAAGTTTTTTATCTTACTGTTGAAATGGATCAGAAACTACAGTGATATGACCTGAAGGCTGATGTCTTTTGATGGTTCTTGCAGGCTTCCTGGTCCTATTCCAAGTACATAGAAGCCTTGGAGCAGGAAAGAATATATGTTAAAAGGCAAGAAGATCTGGAGAAACCTTCATTATCATTCTCTGCAGGTTATTAACCAAGCTCTGTAGTTTAGCAGGACAAGCTTATAGCTTAGGTGAAATTCTCACAGTACAAGGACTTTGCTTGCTCTTCTTTTGAGTTGTGTACAGAAACCTCTGCCTCTCTTTTGCTGTCTGTAGGGAAGTTGCTCTCTGTGCTGTTCTCATGAGTGATATATTTTCTAAGAAAGGAAAAGTAAAAGGTGCAGGTTATCAGCACTGTGTTTACTACACAGGTCCTGCTGCAGAGAGGAATAAAGCCATTTCTTCATTCTGCAGTGACATGGCAATCACATATGCATTTCACCTCCCTGGCTTCTTGTGCTTCATCAACTTACATTCAAGCAGATACTGAAACCTCTTTCTCAAAGTTTGTCAGTATGTTTTTGGAGGATGTGAGAGGCATTGCTTCATCCTTGCTTCAGCTGTAAACATCCTCATAGGTCTTCTGTTTACATATTAAAAATATCCATTTAGCAGTAGGGCTAGCAATAGCACTATGTAATATTCAGTTCCTTCAATTTCGCATAAATTTAATTTTTTTTTCCATATGCAGATTCCTTCTCTGTGTCCTCTCTGAAGCCTGAAAGTTCTGTGAAAGCCACTATTCCCACAAAGCGTAAACTGTGAATCTTCCCAAGAAGCAGGAAGTGAGTACCAGACTGCCAACAAGTGTGCTTTAAAATGTGATTTCTTAAAAGCTAGTTTTCCTGCTGTCAGTGCTGATGCTAATTAGTAGCAAGTTATCCCACTCCAAATCATGTTTAGCCTCCATATGAAAACAAGCTTATTTTTCACGCCAGCCATGGTTAGCGGATCTAATGTTGACCAGATGGAATTTTTTTGCAAAATGGCAGTCTCTAAAATTAGGTTATCTTAGCTTTCCAGTTAAGATATTTTAAATAGGAACATGAGATGACTGGAGAAATCTCAGACCCTATGAAGTTATTGTCAAGAACCTGACACAGAACTAGCATAGATCACCTTTGCCAAAGCCAATTAAATATTAGACTGAGAGAAAGAAGTAGGAAAGCAAAAAAATCTGTTAAAGACAGAAAACCAGATTTTGCTTCAAAGCTTGAATTTCTAGAAGGAAGAATCCTCTAGAGGTTTTGTTTTGGTATTTTTAAGCCTATGTTGAAATTAGGTGGACTTAAAAAAATTAATAGAACTTGGACTATTGCTGCCTTCCTTCTCTGCTTCTCCTTCTTCTTCTAATTCTGTACTTAGCACTGCTATTTTAGGCAATTTGGTGTCCTGCCCTCACTAGTCCTTTTAAAATTCCAAGTATCTGAACATAATCTTCCTGTGGCAGCATTTTCTGAAAATTACTTCAGAGAAAACTGCAGCATTCCTTCCTTTCTTCACATTCTCTTTCTGCCCTCTTATCATGTCCTATAGTTGCGATTAAAGTAATCCAGCCACTGGGGCCTCATGTGCCTTGCAGGTGTGACTGTATTCCACACATGGTGCCTTCTGCACCACTGTTCTGCTCTCCATGGAGCTGGATCATTGTGGGGAGTCCTGGCACAGGGCCTCTGCTCCTGCTCTGTGGCTGAGAACCCTCCAGCTGGGCCCAGTCACCACACACCTGCACCCCTTGCTGCAGCCCAGCCCAGCCATCTCTAGACCTCCCTGCTATTCCAGACCTCAGAACTGCATTCCTGCCAGGCATCAGGCTGCAGTATAGGCTATCACAATAAGAAAGTTGAGGTTCTGAGTAATTTGAGAGGTCTCCCCCACCAGCTTCCGTTGCAGCCCACTCTCTAATGCCACTGGAAATTTGCCTGCCACTATCCTATAGTGATCTGGCCACTCTGCTGGTAGGGTGAGATAGCCACACAAAACCATCAGTGCTCTTGATGGGGCATCTTCCCTCCACTTTGTAACAGAGCAGGTCACACCTTGTCTATTTGGGATAAATGGTGAGGCTGGCAGCAGGAGGCTTGTGAGAGAGGCCAGGGCTGCCATGTCCCAGTTGCCTCCAATGGACCCATCACAGTACCTGGCTGATCCCTCAGCCAAGATGGTGGCACCTTGGGGAAACCCATTTCAGAAAGAGCAAAGAAAGCCAGAGAGTGGAGGAAGGAATACAAAGAGTGATAAACAACAGGGAGCACCAAGGGCAGAAGAGGACATACAAGAGGAAGAGGTTAATGAGGAAGTTGAGGAGGAGGAGATGCTCTATGGTGGAGCAGATATTCCCTGTGGCCTGTGGAGGACTGATGCTGCAGCAGAGGAAAATAGTGAGAAGGAAGAAGGGGCTTCCCAGTGCCTCACCAAAGGGACAGAGTGCAACCTGTGGTGGTAACAAGGAGGGGAGAAGAGGTGCTTGGAGTGAACTTAAACCTCGGAAACGCAGACAAAAAGTGTTTTCTCTCAGTGTGTAAATGTTCTTACTTTCTTTCCCTCTCTCCCCCACCACCCAAATCAGTAATGATTTATTCCAATTTGCAATAAATTAATTTCCCCAATTTGAGTTTATGCATTTATTGAAGAACTGTTCTGATTATTTCAACTGGCTGAACACAGCAATGACATTTTGTTACCTTTTCAGGCACATTAAAATCTCTCTGAGGAAGGCAATGCAGAGACATTCAATGGAGGTGGCCAGGAGACACAAATGTAACGTGCATGCAAGATTTGTTCTTACAATTCTAGAGCAAAGATGACAACTTGGAATATTTTTAAGAACCATGGGATCAAGGGTAGAAAATAAACATCTTCCAATGTGTTCCGTATCAACCTGATTGCGACACTGGCTCTTATGTTAATAATTTAATAATACACCTTGAGGCTCAAATCACAATAAGATTCCACTGAAGTATGCATGGCACAAACTACTAGGTAGTCTCCATCTTAAAGATCATATAATCAAACACAGTTCTTCATTGCCTGATCTAATGAATAAGTAAAAAACTGCCTTGAACTGACAGCCCTGAAGCAGTGTGTTTTGGCACGCTGCTCTCACTATGCAATTCACCCAACTTCTGTTCATTGAGGATAACTCATGAGGTCTGTGAGTTATTATAAAGACAAACGCTCTTGTTGTTTGCTCCCAGTTCAGTCTGATTCCTGTTTCAAAGTTCACCTTCTGTTTAATTTCTGAGTTTTGATCCACAAGAAAGGCTTAAAATCTATCAGGACACAGATGGGATTGAGAACTTCTATAAAATATCACTCGTCCCAAGGCATTACTCAACAGAAGGTTGCAGGAGCTCATGGCTCTTGTGTAGCTCTCCCAACTTCTAAAAAATTTTTAAAAGACTTGGGGCACAGTGATGTGGGGACTAAGGACCAAGGATTAATTGGGGAATTAAGAAGGGGTGGGGGAAGAATTAACTGCTAGGCAAGAGACAGGATGATACTAGACCTCTCCACATTTTTCAGACCACTTTAAAAACCAGTCCCCAGCCACAAAGCTGTTGGCTCTATTCTTGTCTACATGTGTGTAACGCATGTAAAAGAAAGGCTGATCAGTGAGCTCCAGCAAGCTGAGTTCCCGAGGATTAGCCCTGAGTTAGGGATAGGACTGTCTCCTGCTACTCTTCCCGACCCCTTGGACAAGGAGAATGAGCCATGTAGCCCTGTCTCCTTTGTCAGAAGTACAGGTTCTTCAGCTGGAGCTCTCAGATCATGCTGCTAAGGACCATCCAAGAGTGGTTTCATCCTCAGTGTGGAGGGGCAGCTAAGGACAACTAATAGACTTCTTCACTCTTGACACAAGAGTGAGCAAGAATTGTAAGGGATTTCCATTAGGAGTGGCTTCAGACAGGCTGGCAGGGAAGAAATACACTTTCTTTTATGGATGTAGTTGCCCTGCTCATACATTCTCACAGAAGGAACAAGGGAGATCATTGGTTCATTTCCTGCTTTCCCTATGGTTCAGAGTTTGCTTCATGCTTGTCTGCACTCCTTCTGTGTTTGGGTTAACTGAGAAAGATGTTTTTGGTGGAAGCTACAAGGGACTAAAACACAAAATACTTTCCCTGGTTTTTATGTTTTCCCAAATTTCACAAATGGAGTAAACTTTAATGTTCAATACATCTGAGGAGGTTGGAATGCAGCATCTTGTAGTGAGCAAAGCACATGTGGTACTGTGTGGCCTACCACTCATTAATGTGAAAGGCAAAGAAGAATCATGAAATGCCATAAATGCAGTGATGTATGTCACCCTAAAAAGCACATGGAAGGCCACCTTCTACTGGTCAGTACAGTGCACGTAACCAAATGCTGGAGCACGGCAGGCAGTTTATGTTTTGCTGTATTCTTGCCTTCATGGGACTTTGAGGCAGTTAAATAAAATGTAGAAATTGCTTATCTTATGCTTGTAAGTTCTGACATGATAAACACTTGGATCACTTCAAAAATTAAAAATATTATCCAGGTATTTGTCACAAATGATAAAACTCCTTGTGAATATTCCAGCCTTGCCAAATAATTAACAAAAATTTACCAGCAAATTTACCTCATGCAAAAATTACTGTCCTGGACAGTTATGATCATTAATACCATACATGCCTATGAAACTTAAAAAGAAGTACTTTATGTACTTAATTAGTGAATAGAATTTTTCAAACTGGCCCTATTCACTCAAAGTGCTGCAAACTGAAGTTTACTCTCAATCTAGTTTGCAGTTCTCTCTCTGTGACAGCTGAAATATATAAGGATATATATGTGTATAAGTACACACACATGCACTTTCTTAGTGCCAGAGGCCATGTCTTCAGTATGCAACTGAGAAGGACCACATGTATTAGTAATGCTAGAACTAAATGTCATATCATTATTTTCATTTTATGTGTCAATTTTAAAGAAATATTGGGCAATTGAACAGAAAATATATTAAGAGACAGGACCCTTAAATTTCTGGGTTACTGGATCTAGTCTAATGCAATGGCAGATACTCCAGAACTGCTATTTGGTGATACACCTGAAATGGAATAGTGGTTTAAGTTTCATCCTGAGGGACCAGTTCCAGCAGAGAGCCTGAGAACTGACTAAATATTATTGTTCTGAATGGTGATTCTATATAACTTCATAACACTTGAACTGCTATTATCTTTTTGTCTTTTTCTTGAGATCTGTTCTCTATCTGGTTGCTGATTTACCACCTATGTGAGCTCAGCATTTTTATAGAGCTAGAAGAGTTTTTCTCAACAACCCTAGCACCTCTCCCTTCAGACAATTAAAATTTATTCCTTGTTTCTTTTAAGTACTTATACTTTGGGACATTCAGAAGTCTCTACAGCAGAACAACAGTTCTCTGTGAAGTTTGCTGTTACAGACAAAAGAACCAATTCTCTTTTTCAGAAACTTGCGAACCTAGAAAGCTCTTTTGGATAGATTTATGCTTTAGTGGTGTCAAAATACACAATCCAGTCATACTCATTCAGACTTACTTTTGATGTTTACTCCCTATTAATGGATTATAATAGTAGTAGGACTATTTTGGATTTTTTAAAAACATCATTTAAATTCATAAATATTTACATTAAGATGCTATTACTGTGTATTTCACTTTACTCTCATCAGACCTGACATGTTTATTAAAACTGTTTATAATTTTTGAGAGTGCAGTCCTGAAATTGCTCATTCAAATACTTTTGATATCAACACAAGCCATGATTACATCCTTCAGAAGGGGCTTTATACATTTTGCTTTGACTTCTCTTCTGCTGCTGCATGACAAAATATCAGACTATGAGATTAATTCCTGAAACTGCATAGTGCTGCATTATGTTACTAAGGTGCACACTTATATCAGTTTACAAGAGTGGTAGTAGCCATCACCAGGCCATTTAAAGGGGGCAAAATGCTTTTTCATTTGTGTCTGTGCAATGCTGCTCTGCCATTGCCTCTGTACTCTTCATGATCCCCTTTTAATGGCTGTTTCTTAAAGTACTGTTAATGGGGAACTGTCTTAGACCATGGACTGTGGGTTCATTTGTCTCCTCCATGGTGTGAAAATCTAGTTTTTAGTAATCAGATACTGAGATCAGCAATGGAGAGAGGTGTTTTGCAGCTGCAGTTGTAGACCTGATGGAGCAGACCCAGTTTCTCTTACTATACAGTATGAGCTGGCCAAGGCCAGACTGATTTGTGCCACACCTTCTACATCATTTACATGAGAATGTAAATCACTGTGATTGACTTTGCAAATATGTTTGACTTAAAGAAAGAGAAACCTGGAGTAATGAAATCTACAGATAAAAGGTTCAATGAACTGGTTATTTGCATCAATTTGGGACCCTCAGTTTCCTGCTGTTGAGAGCACTGAAAAATGGCAGGTGTTCCTTCATTGCTCCTTCTGTGCCTTTAGCCCTATACAGTGTTACAGGTACATTTTCTATCCTCTACTACTTCTATGCTTGTGAAATGGCCAGCCCCCAGTCCCAACCAACACCATTCCTCTAGTCAAAAACATTGACTTTAGCATGTGTGTATAAAAAGGACTGAAAAGAGAACAGATGTTTCAAAGTTCTGTCCCAAACTTGGAAAAGAAAATCCTCAAATTGTTTATGTTTCTAATGTTAAATACTGGGTCAAAGTGATCACTGTGAAGCTTTATGTGGCCAATGGAGCTGCAGTAATCTGACTTAAATTTGACCTATTTAAACTGTGCCATTACATTCAACTGGTGATTTTCGTTACTGCCTTTTAATAAAAGTCTTTTTAGCAAGCCATTGTGAATCATGTCTGAATACAGCTAAGATGGGGTTAACTGATATTTTTTTTAAGCTTATGGAACATTGTTGGTTTTAATACATTCAGTAGTTACTGTAAAAATGTTAGGGAAAGACAGGTTTGAACAAAAATTTTAGATCTGGATCTGTACTTACAGTTCAAACCCACCTAATTTGGAGCATTCCCAGGATTTCAGAGAGTTATAATTCACATCTGTGTTTCCAACTCCTTCATGCATGATTGTTTGAATGTGCACTTTTGGAACAGGTCCATGTCTAATAGGCTAAACTGTAGTTCCCAAATCAGAAGCCACATGGTATTGCTATATAGTTTTCTTTTTGACTCTTATAAAGTAGCCTTCAAATAAGGTTCTGTACGCCTAGCAAATTGGATTATTACAAAACACCAAAGTCTACACTTTCTACCTACCTCCTATTGAACTCACACATTTTGATTTCTACCAATGATTTAGTAAAGCATTTGCACAATGGCCACAGTAATCACTGCCAAGTAATTATTCATCAGAGCGCTGGAGCAGATTTGAATTATGCAGGACCCACTAAAGTGTCCTAGTATGGTAAGAGTAGTTAAGGAAGAGATGAGATTCTCTTATATTTAATACTCATAGAGTCAAGCTAATTTTTATGTCAAGCACAGGCTGTATTTACTTGGATTTTCCTCTATTTCTCTACTAATTAAAATATTTTAGTTTTGTGGTAACATATGTGAAAGTGTTGACAACAGCTTTGCTTATTCCACATGTTAATTATGTATTTGCTCAGAGTATGCTGATGAACTGTGTGCATTTCTCACGTTAAGATTTCATTTCATGTCAAAGGAAAAATGGGAATGTATTAAGTGGATTTGTGCTTTTAATTTTAGATATTTCTTTTTGCTCTCAAACAATCTTGTACGATTCCTCCGTACCGAATGCATTTGAAAATCTTTTTTTGGCAAGAAGTTAAAGAAGAAAGTAATACTTGCTTCTCAGAATAGGATTTGTGAACAAAGGAAAGCAATTGTGCCATTAATGAGAAAGTTAAATGAAACAAATGACAAGGCAAGCAAGAAAAAGACCACAGCATCACACTCAAGGAATGCACAGGCACACAATAGTTTATGCAATATTGCCCATCTGACTAAGTCAGTAAATACAGATATTTCCTTGGAATTATTCACTACAATAGGCCATGGTGACTATAGCAGTAAATGCAGTCAACAAGTTTAAAGCATTCTTAGTAGTTTTCACCAGTAGGCAACTCAATGGATTTCGTGCCAGCTGCAAGACCCAAGAGATCGGCACTGGGTTTGTAAACTCCGATTGGCTTGGATACCACTCATTCCTGAAAATGGTACTTTGGGAATTGAATCTATCACATCTCTAGAATAATTTACACCCTTATAGTTTTGTATGGGCATTTTGTATATTCATTTACAGGCACGTATACGTGCATATATATATACACACACATGATCCAACACATGCATGAAGTTGCCTTCTTTGATAAACTGTTTTACTGTCATAATCACATATGGCTTAAGTTTTGTGTATATAATTGTTTTCTTAATACAATATTTCAGCCATTTTCCTCTGCATTATTTTTTTGAAATTAAAGTCTTTGTTTCATTGCAATGTTTGGGTTTGTACTCACTTGCATGTGAGAAACAGAGCCATTACACTCGCTTTGTTGAGGAATATGGCTCCTTCCAGAGGTCTGCATGGCTGCTGAAAAGAGAAATAAATGCATTTTGGGGGAGTTCTTTTTCTTCTAGTAAGCATATGCAGGAAAAAAATTAACTTTTGCTGTGTTTTTTCTCCCAAATGAGAAAGTAATTAACAGCATGTGTAGGGCTATTCACTAAAGACTACAATAAATTATTTACTATTTTCAAGCTAACGAAGTGAATGCTCGATCTAAAAAAAGGACAGTGTGTATGATTATGTTCATTTTCCAGTTATGACCTTCCAGTTCAAAGATCATCTTAACTCCTGGCTGCCTGATCCTTTAATTTGCTGAATGTATTGAAACTCATTCTCTTAATTCGCATCTCCAGAGATGCTCAGCACCTGGCAATAGTAGGTCTTCAGAAAGCTGTCCAAAGGACAAAAACAGTGAATTTTTTTTTGAGTGAAACACCAGAAAAGCATAGCTTTGTCACTGCAGTTCCACATGAAAGGATATTAAAAAATAACAAAGCAAAACAAAATCAAAACACAGAAATACATAGGCTTAGTTGGGCTTGCCAAGGTAATGTAGTACTAATCAAAGATTGTATTCCGACACAATAGTTAAGCATTGGAAACAAACTGCCCAGGGAGCTTTTGGTATCCTTATTGTCATCAGAGGGGCTCTAAAACAGATAAGGTATGCACATCTGCCAGGAATGAGTAAGTATGTTCAGACCCATGCTGGGGCAGGGGAGTGAGTAGATGAACCCTTGAGGGACGTATTTTCTCCGAATCCATATTCAGGTTGTTCTGAAGGCAAAAGCTTAGCCTCTGCTAAGGAATCTTATGAGAGTCAAGGGCCATGACACTTCATTTGCTCTGCACCCGAAACTCCCACTGAAGCCAATTATTCAATCTAATTTAACAAAGACCACAGCTTCTCTGGCTGTGCAATTGTTGGTAACCATCAACAAACTGATTCATCTACAATTGGGCCAAATGTTACAAAATCTGTTTCTGAGTTCTTGTTTGTACCTCCATCATAAGATTACACCAAAATTAAAGCATGCAGTACTTGAACTAACTTCAAAGGCTGAGCTTGCACTTCTAGCTAGTTCAGGCTTTTTATTGGTTCATGTTTTCCATTTGGCTTCAACATCCTGTTCCTTACTGATGCCCTTCTAGAGTTTCATTTACAAATATTATATCCCTGGTTAGTGAGCCACGCTAATTAATACTGTGGTGGGGGCTATGGATTATAGTAATCTCATGCCTCCTGCCTGGAAAAACACTGCAATTTTTCCAGACGTTTACATGTAATGCCGTATTGAACATGGCTAAATTTGTTTCAGGAAAATGTATCCTGAACTTATTTAACCAAAATATACTTAAGGTTGCTTATACTGTTATCTATTGCCAGTTTTGTTAATCACGAAGTTCAGAAGTTTCAATGCAGTAGAAAACTGAGACTCTAATTTCCTAATTAGATTATTTCAAACAAAACAGTAAAGTTAAAACAGTCTGGTTTAAGCATAGATATTTTTAAAAGTTTATGCCAATAACAAGTTTGTTAAAAAAACGTGAACAGATGATTTGATTACTTTCTAGAAGCCTCCCATGTCTGACTGTGCCTCACCTTTCAAACCTGGGCCCCCAATCTGAGATGGATTTTAGCTTGTCTGGGGATTTTGTAGTCAGAGACTCCCTGACTCTGGGGACTTAAAATGTTCCCAAGGTTATGATTACAAAGAAAATCTACTATATTTGCAATACCATCAAATACCAAATAGAAATTATGGAGCCTTTGCAAAACATAGCAATCCTAAATTGGTAGATTCTTCCAATACCAAAATAAACAAAAGCAATGGCATTTTTCTAGGAAGAATATTTTACTAGACCAGGTAATGTAATTGGAAACAATGAATAAGATTTCAGGCTCACAATTAATTCACCAGATCATAAAGAGGTCAAGAAATACATCATCTCTGGGGTACTTTTTATTTTATTTTTGGTTTTTAATTGTGTTCATGAACTCTCTTTTCATAAATGGAGATGATTTGATTCATGTGACTGCACTATGATGATACAAGTCACAACAAATCTGAGACACCCTTCTCTCCTTCTAGACTCTAATTTCAGGCACAGAAATGAAAACTTGCCAACATCTCGTAACACTTACCATGTCATCACCTCAGTGTGAATTAAAACAGACTAAAATGAGATGTTCAGAAATCTGTGAGAAAAAGTCTAAAAATTGCCACAGCAACCAATTGCAAAGTGATCTTTATCTATAACCTGGGCCAATCTTCTTCTGTCAGAATGAGCTCTGTATTGTACTAGGTAAATTGAATAAACAGCAAAGATATCCCTAGGTTAAATCCTACTGCTGCAAATTTTTAGATGTCACCCTTGCAGGGTGCTGTCCCCAACCTGAGCAAGGCCCCTTCTCCTCTCTGTGCAGCTCACTCCTCCAAGAGGAGCACGCTGAGCCAAGAGCTGTCCAGAGCAAGTACCGTGACGCTAACCAAGGAAGGTGCAAATGTAATGCCTTGTGGAGAGTGAGTCTGATCCTCTATTTGAAGGAGGCTTTCCCACTTCACAGCCACTGTTTTACACCCACAGGGAAGCTGGTCTTTCATTTTCTGTGAGAATTCATTCCTTGAGCAAAATCACAGTTGTGTCAACAGCAGCAGTTGGCCACTTTCTGCTTTCTGGAGGTCTGATGATCACTGGTCACATCTAGGAAAAATAGAAGCTAACAAAGGGTCTGGCCTAAACTCTGTTAAATGTATGAAGAACACTCCTTGTTTCAATGGCTTTGGACTACTGTGAATCTTCTGCTCAGACTTACAGTAACACATCTATAATCAAGGAAGGGAGTACTGGCAAGTGTACCAGGTGCATGTAGGGACTCCTCAGGATTGCTGGGCACGTCATGCAAGCACTGTCTGCCATACAATAGTTTCTGTATGGTAGATGATATTTGGAACTAGAGAATTTTGTCCTGTGAAACTAAACCATGTCACAACACATCAATCAAACTGTGCTTTGAACAGGAAAGGAAAACTTGGCCTTTTGTCCTCATGTTGTGGTCCCTGCTTTCATTTGCTAAGGGAGTAACTGCTCCTGTTCTTACTCTAGACACTTTCTGGAGCTGAACGCAGACTAGGAATATTTGTGGCCTACATTGGGTGGGCTGTCACTTGCTGAGATGGGCCTGTAGAGACCATAGACACTGAATTACATGTAACAATTTTATGTGTTGAGTGGTTAAATTTTAGATTGGAGTATTTGTCTGTAAAGATGGTGCCACATGTTCCTGGAAAAACAAGGATGAGAAATGAAAAAACTTTCTCAGAGTAAGGCACCTCTATTCAAATCCAGAGGAGTAAAGGAACAGTATAAAAATGTTTCTTTGATGACTTTATTTCCATTGCAGACAAGCTACATAACTTTTAAAACCACAAAAGACAGAAGAATCTTGGCATTGTTTAAAGGGCTTTGAGCAACAAACAGGGACTGGAAGGAGGTGTTTCTTGTGGGTGTGGATTTGGTTTTTTCTAAGAAATCAGATGATAATGTAGAACATAATGGCAATGAATAACAAAGTAACACTTGTCTAAGTTAAGCTTCTAGGTAAGAATGACACATATAGAGTTCTACTTGTTTAAAAGCCCAATTTATCTAACCAAGGGTCTCCTGTTGCTAAAATAAACAGTGTATTGGTTTCAGATAGATCCCCTGAATCTAGAGGACTTCAGAGTGAGAACAGTTAATGCAGAACCATACTCCAGAAAACAAAGTGTCACATGAATGTTAATGTCACAGCTCTGAAACCTGGTGTGTTTTCTGGTTCTTGGGCTGGAATACACATATTAGCCATGTCTTGACTGCAAGCTGGGAACTTGGGAAATAGCTCTTTTTTTAACAGTGTAACTCGTGATGGAACCAAACACAGGATCATTGGCATAATTCTTTCACTATTTCATGTGTATTCAATATACCAAAATCTGTCTCTTTACAAGTGGAATAAAACTTAGGAAATCACTTTTTTGGAGATTTTTCTATTTCAGAAACTTGCATAAAATTAACAAAAGCTTGTGAAATCCCTGTCTGCTCCATTTATTGTGATTTGAACTTTTCTATTTATCTCCTTTGTTTATACTGCTCTTTTGGAAGTACAAAAATATTTTCTTCCCCCTACTGATTTTGACTTTTTCCATTTAGGAATCACTGATTCACCCTTATTTTTTTGTACAGCTGCCATTCCAATTCTGTTAAAAAACTTCTTGTGCCACCATATCTTTGTTCCACAGCACCATTGGTTGATGTAGGCACAGCTGTGGCAAGAGGGTATTTGATCAGTTAATTTCTGGCACAGAAAGGGGAGGATGAACCCAAATGTATGCATTTTCATATGTGGCACATAGCATTGTTTAACTTCTGTTTCTTTTGTGATACGTAGATTTTATATTAAACTATTTGGGAGTGCGTCTGGCTCAGGGGATTGCTGATGTCCCGTGTAATCTTTTTTCCAGTGGATTTTTTGTTCTAATTTGATCCAGATTACGATTATCTAAAGACTTTTTGTGGTGTATGCAAAATCACTTGATTGTCATAGTCCTGTTCTTAGTTGGCATCAGTCCACACCACAGAAAGTATAGTCCTAAGTATCAGAGCTGGTACTCTTTGTGGAAAAGACAAGGATTCACTGACTAAATTTCCTCTCACTTAAGTCAGAACTGAATTTTACTTTCAATTCCAGTGGAGCACAAGCAAGAAATGATTTCGCATTAATGCCTTCCTTCACTCTTCAAAAGATGATCCCTTTCAAGGACACAGTGGGGAAGTGTAAACTGTTGCTGGCTCTACAGTATTTTGGAGAGGAAAAAACGGACTGAAGATTCTACTTTGATAGCTGTGACACCTTTTGAGTGACAAAACACTAACATTTGTATCCCAAAGGTAACTGGAATAGGTGTCAGAACCCCCAGGGAGTGGGTGGGCTGGGAAGGAAACAACTGCTGTTGTCTCTGCATCTCTGTACATATGCCTTCTTGTTTTCAGAAGGTTTATTTACTTTCATGCATTTGGATGCACAGGGTCCACTCACGTCCAAACTACACTTAGCCCTATAATCCATTCAGGAACTGGTGTGACAGGAAGCCACTCTGCACTGTTTGTCTCTGCTCTCCTTCCACAGCTCTTCCTGTAATGTATTCTCCATGCTTTTTTTAATCTTATTTGCATAGTCCCGAACTGCCCTTTACACAGAACAATAAGGAGTTGGCTGTATATTCCACAGTAATGACATCAAAAGATGATAACAATTAGCACTTCATTTAACATCTTAACTGTAACACAAAGATGCCTAGCCAGCAGTATCCAGGCACATGGGGAAACTGGCCACACAGAAAACAATTCCATGACCTGGCCAGCCATGAAGGAAGCTATTGAAAACAGCAATCAAGATTTTTTTATTTACAAACCTAGTTCCATCCACCAAAATATTGTCTCCACAAGACTGATGTTTACAGGAAAATTACTCATATCTTACCTATGATGACAGTAGCCATGAAACCTGACATACCTTTATTCCAATTACTTTTGTATAATCTTTCATGAGGGCAAGTTCAGTAAAGAATTTCTTTATTATATCTAATCTAAACCTGCCATCTTTCAGTTTAAAGCCATTACCCCATCCTGTCACTATATGTCCCATGTAAAAAGTCCCTCTCCAGATTTCTTGTAAGCACCCTTTAGGTACTGGAAGGTTGCTTTAAGGTCTTCTCGGAGCCTTCTCTTCTCTAGGCTGAACAACCTCAACTTCTCTCCACAGGAGACAGGAGGTGTTCCAGCCCTCTAATCATCTTTGTGGCCCTCCTCTGGGCTCACTCCAACAGGTCCACGTCTTTCTTGTGCTGGGGCTCCAGAGCTGGATGCAGTGCTCCAGAGCTGGACACAGCACTCCAGGTGAGGTGTCACCAGAGTGGAGTAGAGGGGCAAAATCATCTCCCTCGACCTGCTGGCCATTCTGCCTTTGATGCAGCCCAGGATTTGGTTGGCTTTCTGGGCTGTGAGCACACATTGCTGGCTCATGGGGAGCTTCTTGTCCACCAACACCTCAAGGTGTCCCTTCTTATTCCCCACCCAGCCTGTATTTGTGTTTGGGATTGCCTCAGCCCGGGTGCAGGATCTGGCACTTGGCCTTGCTGAACTTCATGAGGTTTGCACAGCCCCACCTCTCAAGCCTGTCCAGGTCCCTCTGGATGGCATCCCTTCACTCCAGCGTGCTGACCACACCATGCACCTTGGAGTGGACAGTGCTGAGGGTGTACTTGATCCCACTGTCCATGCCACCAACAAAGACATTAAACAATTCTGGTCCCAATACTGACCCCTGAGGAACACCACTCATCACTGGTCTACACTTGAACATTGAGCTCTTGACCACAACTCCTTGAGTGCAATCATCCAGCCAATTCCTTAGTTCCTTATTTATGAAGTGGTTCATCCATCAAATCCATATCTCTCTAGTTTAGAGATATGGATGTCATGCAGGACTGTGTCAAATGCTTTGCACAAGTCCAAATAGATGACGTCAGTCGCTCGTCCCTCATCTACCAATGCTGTGACTCTGTTATAGGAGGCCACCAAATTTGTCAGGCATGATTTTCCCTTGGTGATGTATCTTGCCATTCTTTCTGCATGACATCATTAACATTTGGGGTTTTTGTGTTAATCCACATGGGAAAAACTCTTGGACAGACTTTCTTCATTTTGGTCTCAACTATTGTAACAAACTTTTCTTCAGTTTGAGGGAATATTGTCCAAATTGCTCCTATTCAAACCGCTGTTGCAAGACCATTCTCCCATCTTGTAGCCACAGCTGCATGATTTCCCTCTGACATTTTCTACTGACACTTATCTCTTCTTAATTCCATCATAGGAAAAGCAACGCCTCTGCAATTTTAAGAGTCCACCTCTGTCATTTGATGGCAGGATCTGCTGGCTTTGGCAAGGGAGCAAAAGACTTGAATGAATTCCTCACTGCACAGGAGGGACTTGTCTTTTCAATGCAGGAATTTATGGCGTTCAGTGTAAATCCCACAGAGACTCCCCAGGAATAAAAATGACAATTCCACATGCAGGTGGTGATTAAGTGGAAATCATGGGCAAAGCATATGTTCCTCATTTCCAAGAAAGGTACAAAAACTGGTTAAGGGACATCTAGAAAGAATTACAAATTAATTTCTTTCTAGGCTTGGCCAATAATTCCTGGCAAACTCTTTATATATAAAGGCCTGAGGCCCTCAGCACAGCAGTGTCACCCAGGGCATCCTTCAAGTGGGTGACTTGGTTTTCTACCATGGCTCTTAATAGAATCACAAAATGGTTTGGGCTGGAAGGGACCTTAAAGATAGAAGAAGGGACCTGAACATGAGACAGTGTGTGCCCAGGTGGCCAAGAAGACAAGTGGCATCCTGGCCTGCATCAGAAATGGTGTGACCAGCAGGACCAGGGCAGTGATTGTCCTCCTGTACTGGGCACTGGTGAGGCCACACCTCGAGTGCTGTGTCCAGTTCTGGGGCCCTCAATTCAGGAAGGATATTGAGGTGCTGGAGCGTGTCCAGAGGAGGACAATGGAGCTGGGGAAGGGTCTGGAACACAAGTCCTGTGATGAGCAGCTGAGGGAGCTGGGGGTGTTTAGCCTGGAGCAAAGGAGGCTCAGGGGTGACTTCATGGATCTCTAAAACTCCTTGAAAGGAGGCTGTAGCCAGGTGGGGGTCGGGCTCTTCTCCCAGGTAACAGGTGACATGACAAGAAGACATCACCTCAAGCTGTGTCGGGGTAGCTGGGGTTGGACATTAGGAGGAATTTCTTCACAGCAAAGATGATCAAACAAACATTGGAATGTGCTGCCCAGGGAGGTGGTGAAGTTGTCGTCCCTGGGGCTGTTTAAGGAAAGACTGCACTTGGCACTCAGTGCCAGGGTCTGTCTGACACAGTGCTGTTCGGTCCCGGGTTGGACTCGATGATCTCAGAGCCCTTTTCCAACCTAATCGATTCTGTGCCTCGTTCCCACAGGGGCCGGGCGCTGCGCCCGGCTGGGTTTGACCCGCGCCGCCCGCCGTAGGCCGCCGGTCCCCCGCGCATGCGGAATAGCGGCACCGCAGCGGGAGCGCGGCCGGCGGCGCGGAAGGACCTTGGTGGGAGCTGAGGTGAGGTCGCTCCCCGCTGCCGCCGCGGCTCCCGCTGTTCTCTCTTCCTCCCTTCATTCCCTCTTCCTTCCCTTATCATCCCCATCCTTAGGTCCGCCAGCCGCCGCTCCCCGCTCGGCCGCGGCCCGTGACCTCTGCGCGTCCCTGAGGGTGGCGGAGCCAAGCCCAGCGGCGGCGGCGGCAGCGCGGGGCTGGGGCGCCCTCGGTGCGAGGAGCGGCGTGGGGCCGGTCCCAGCCATCCCCAGTACTGCTTAAAATGTCTTCTGATGTAAACATAGGACAGCAGGCCTGGGAGGGAAGACCCTGCGGGAAGCGCAGGATTTAGTGTGAACAACGAAGGCCAATCTTGATTTCACAAATACTGGGCGTAAGGAGTGTAAGAACTTAAACTAGATTCATGTCATAAATAGGTTGTCCTTGAATTTTGTCCCTTAAATATTCTCATTGGAAGGTCAGACAGACAGGAGCAGTGTTGCTTATATCGTGAAGACGATTATTACACGATAAAAAAGTGATCTTTTTGTAGTACAGAAAACTATTTTAAGTAGAGCTTCTCCCACAATTCTTTTACTTCATTTTTTCTTTCAGGAAATACGGTCACCATGTCAGCTGCACTGTTGCCAAAGCCACAAATGCGGCGGCTTTTGGCCCGGCGGATGAAGTTTCACCTCCTTGGGGCATTTTTGGTATCTGTGGGAGGTGCGACTTTATACAAGGTGGGCTGTGTAGTCATTCAGTTATAAACTGGGCTCATTGGAGTATTTAAAGAACTCATAATATTTTTCTGTTGAGATTGGGTTGAGCTGTTCATCAGAAAGGTTTAGTAATGTATTTTTGTGAGCATGTTTCCAAAGCCCAAATAAATCTTCCTAATCTTCATTTGAAGAAATGATATGAGTAATCTGATGCTTTATGAAGGGCGTTCAAGATCACGCAATTCGTGACAACTTGACCTTAAGTCTCCTAGTCCCAAACTGTTCTTGACCATTCAGAATTGATGCACATTAACTCTAGATAGTTTGTGTTTTGGTCTGCCACAGTTTCTGAGACTTGAGAGAGTTGTCCAGGTCTTACTTTATCTCTTGACTGATTTCAGGACACTTGCTCTTAAGCAATTTGGAAAACTCATCCTTCACACTGAAGACATCAGTTTGAGAAAACCTAATGTGGTTTTTAACCTGTCCTTGCTTTTGAAGCATTGTGTGGAAATGGAGCATTACATTTCCAGAAAAACACCCTTACAGGTTTGACTTCTGGTAAAGATAGGAGCAGTAGTTGTTCTTGAGTGCTCTTACTAAATACTTCTGGGATCTCATACACGAAGCAAACAACACAGTGTGAATTCTTGTGGAAGAACTGGATTTTGCTTTTCCCATTGAAGTCATGCATATACTGTTGGCAGCATTTGAATGCTCAGGAAGCTACTGATAAAAGTGACTAGAAATGAAGTTAATTTCAGGTTTTTCACAACTTCTCAGAGCCACAAATGTCTGTCAGAAACAATAAGCTCACACGTACTTAACACATCTGTTAAGAGGTAGACAAGCTTGTTTGTGGTCAGACTTAGAATATAAGTTTTTTTAATAGTCTCTGGGTCTGTATCTTATTTGGCACCCCCATGTTAATACACTGGTAAGGTAGCAGACCAGATTTAGAACAAGTAACATGCATCTCAGTAGCAATTTGCTCTGTTCCCTGTTAGATGCTGTTGTACAAACCCACCTTGGAATTTTTTTCACATTTTTGAGAGTTTTTTGGGTATATCCTTGTGCTTCAGGTGAGTGGGTGTCCAAGGAATGAGGATTGTGTCTTTTTATGTTGGTGAGCTGTAAGAGTGGCTTGGCAGCCTTGTAAAATTTTACCAGATGTAGTTGACTTATAGTGTAGCTCAAATGTAGTCAGTGTAGGATGCCATTTTATCTTGAGTTAGAGTTTTGCAGCTGTCCACAGGCACAAATGATACGACATTATTACCATAATGACATGTTTTTTGTATAAAACTTTTAGCAGGGAAGATGTTGGACACTTGAGTATCAGTATAGATGGAGTGGTTTTGGATCTTGAAAGTGTGATGTGCTACATTGTAACAGACTTCCTTTTAAGGTTTTACTTCAGACATTTGTTCTCCTGACCAATGATCAAGTCTGTGGGTTTTAATAGGAACAAAGGAATGTTTAAAAATTTGAGCTAAAGGCCTTTTAGACTAATAGCCACTGATAGAAGTTATAGAGACTAACAGAAAAGAAATCTGTTCATAAAGCTTTGCAAACTTTAATTTTCTGTGTGTTACTTTTCAGTTTGGAATTGCTGAACCCAGAAAACGAGCTTATGCAGAGTTCTATAAAAGCTATGATCCCATGAAGGACTTTCAAGCCATGAAGGCAGCTGGTGTGCTTGAGTGTGCACCACCCAAATGATGGTAAGCTGCATCTGCAGGTAGTGAACTGCATTAGGAGTGAGATGATTTCAGTGAGATGTTGTGCTTCTGCTTGGGGGGTCTTCCTTTTTTTTTTTCAAATCAAAAGGGGTTTCCAAGGAGAAAGGATACAAATTGCACTCAAGAGACCTCTGGGTAATAAAAATGTGAAGAAACAGGAGAAGTAGGGACCTGGGAGTAAGGGCAGGATAGAAACTCCTGAGTACCTTTTGTGGAATTTATTTAACTTGTGTGATGTAGGAGACAGAGTGGTGATGCCAGGCCTTTGCCCTCCTCACATAACCACAGAGAGGAGACAAAGCTCTAAAATTAAACTCCAAGACTTGCCTGATTCCACAGCCCTGTTGATGCTGTCACATCTTGAACTGCTTAACTTGGAGCTGTCTGTATCTTCTGCTTACATACTTGTGGTGGTACAGTGAGTGAGAAAATGGAGAGGCTGTTTCTCTCTCATAGCATGCATCTTAATGTAAGAAACAGAGACAGCTTCTGCACATAGTTTTGTATTTTGAAGTTGGTGAGAGGGGGAAGATGACTAGTCATGAGCGGAAATACATCTATATACACACGTACATATATTAAAAAATCACAGTGGCATACAGCTCTGTGTACTAATAATCACATTTTTGCCATATTGTATGAAGCTTGAATATAACTTTGTTCACAATACTATTTTTTAGCACTTGACACTGCCTTTTCTTGGAAAAACTGCCCAACTTTGTTCTCCCTTGCTAGTAAAATCAGGAAAAAAGTCTTGATTTCAACCATGTTGTAGTTACTAATAACTACACTCACTGAGCTGCACAGGCTGATGTGACAACTCAATCAAGAGTTCCTCCCCCTTTCTTGCTGCAAATTTTTTACATTCAGTTCTCTGCTTCTCCTAAAATGACTTCAGACTAATCTAGAATGATAGTTTTTCATTCTTTTGGAATGTTTTCATATTGTGATCATTATGTGATAATCTGTGGCTTTAATTATCCTGGCCAGCTGGATTTTCTCAGTCTGTTTGCATGAAGCAGCAAGATTGAATAAAAGATTTGTACTTAACACTCTGCATACTAAATTCTGTTTTATGACAATCTGCAACTATCTGGTTTCTGCATAACACAATTACGTAAAAAACTCGGAGCTCCATCTCTTCTAAAAATTTGAAAAAAAGGTAAAAAATCCTTGTGTCAGTTCCAGCCTTTGGTAGTGTTGTTTTTTGTTTGTTTGTTTTGTGAGAGTGGGATACTGCTGTTCTTTAGCTATGACTGCAGCAAAGATAAATTTATAAATTTACCTGGTTTAAATATTGGTAATATTACTAATATTTACCTGGTTTATATATTAGCAATAGGACTGAACTCTAGTTCAGTCCTATTGCTAATATATAGTCACTTTTAAACTTCTTTAGACACTGGAATTGCATTCTTTAGTCAGGTGGCCTTCATCAGTGTATTCTGAAGGGCCATCTGGTGGTAAAATCATTTGAAACAAACACTGTCAACAAGGCTGCATGTTCAATATTTAATTGAAATCATGAGCAGGGTTTATTTCAGTGCTAATAGAGCTCCACTCTCAGCCTGTGTTCCCATTGGCAGCTTAAAAAAAATTGCACATTGTCTGCACCTGTTAAAATTAAATGTTTCCTAAACAATTCTTCCATTTCTTAGTTGTACTGGCTCAAAAGAAAATGGCAGACAAGTCATCTTACATGATTTTGTTTGAATTGCTGATGCTTCTTATTCCTTAGCCTATTCATATAAGAACAGATATTTTTTCACTCCTTCACAGTAGAAAGAGGTTGTTTTTTGTTGTGCCTGCGCATGAATACAAAAGTAGAAGGGGAAAACAATGCCAGTGTTTCAAATGTTCTGTAAAGGCTATTAGAAAAGGACAAGTACCGAGAACAGATGGAAGACATTTTTGTTTGCCTCAGAAGTTTAAATCTTAGCTATTTTGAATGTGAAGCCTTATTTTGATGCAGTTACCTAAAGGGTACAGTGATCATGCACACTCTACATCTCCCATTTTACAGTTCATGTTCTGTATACTGCAGTAAATAGAGTGGTTTAACCTCACAGAATATTCTCTGTGGAATCCGTACTTAGCCCCAGAACCTAGGAAGGGGTCGGGTAGGCAGGAAGGAGAGTTCATTAGTTCATTAGCATGGCACTCTACACCAAGTTTTTTCCTGCTGGGGATGGGGGCACCTTGGCACCTCCCTGTGAATTCACACTGTTCCATCTACTTGGTGTGGAGTGTGGTGGTGATACTGACAGTGGAAGTTAAGTGCAATTATAAATGTGAGGAGTATCTGGTATCTACTGTGTGCTCAGCCATGGAATAAAGGGGGAAGCTCAGAGTTTGGTGCTAACCACTTCCATGACTCTTGTCATGGAGCACAGCTGGTCTTGGATTTGTGTTCAGTATAATGGGGAGAAGCAATTTGAATTTGGTTTTCTTCCTTCCTTGGTAGGCTGCCTGCACCACTTGTTTCCTCTCTGGCTCCTATCTGAAAGCTGCATTCCTTTCTCCTGCAGGCCCTCAGCAAGATTGATTCAGTTACCAGTGCAGTATATATAGTGAATCTGATGTGCTGTGCAGTGTTGTTCCAGCTCTTGATTTGTTCCATGTTTCACTTCTGTTTGCCACATGAAGGGTGTGTGAAATCTTCAAGCATCAGGAAATAATGGGGAATTCCTCTAGACTAAACTACCACATAAACATTTCTCTCTGCTGCTTTGCAGTCATACATACTAGTATGTTTACTTAGAGCATGAAGTTTGTCCATCATAACTTAATGTTTTTTTTTTTATCTTGCAGATTTCCTTCAGTTCCAGGAGACTTGATGACCGAACCTTATTTGTTCACTGAAGTGTTAAGTGCAGTGCACTTCAGTGCGTGGCACGCTCTAATGCAACTCAATAAATAAAATACATGTGTCAGTGACAGTTGTCTCCATTAATGTAGAAATACTTAAAAGGCTCAGGTGCTGGGTAGAGTGGTGGAAAGTCTTCAGAACTTGCTCAGGGTGACTAAGTCTGTCTTTCTTCCAGGGATTATTTACATCTCTGTTTTGGCCAAATTCCATATTTGATAGCACAGTATCTAATGCTAATGCATTAATCTAATTTGAATGCACAGTATCTAACAAACGACCTAAGCAGTGACAGGTAGTTTGTCCCAGCAGCTTATGGGAATGTGCAAGAGGACAGATGTTGCAGGAGGGGAGAGGATGGATTTCTGGAGGGGTCTGTGTTACCTTTGGTGAGCTAACCTTGAGAGGAAAGAATATGGATAGAAATTCTGGAAATATACCAGCCAACCTTTCTGTCTTTTTCTGCTGTCATCGCTGCATTGCCTTCCTTACAGCAGCAGACTGTCACAGCAAGACTTAGACTGTGCAAATGCCCATTCTTATACAAGGTCTATTACTCTGATTGGAGAATGACTCTCAACTGCAGGTATGTTCACGTGTATTTGGTGTACAAGAGGAAAGGGGATACAGGCAGACAAAGTAAATATTTTAGGATATTATGGTAATTAAAATCTTGGCATGCTGCTTTTAGATATCTTCTTAATAGCTGGAAGTAGTCAGCTAAGCATAGTTTGGATCTGTGCTATATTCTGTGCAGTCTGAGACATGGTGCTCTTTGTGCCATGATACCTGTCAGTGAGAACAGGCTTTGTCATTGCCTGTGGCTCAGGATGAAGAAGGTACTAGCACTGCAGCTTTTGTTTGCTGAATGTGGGTACTAGGAGAGCAGGCAAAAGCTGACTGCATGAAAGGAAGGAAGTCTTTGTATGAAGCAGCATGACAAATTAGGCCATCTGTGTTGTATTTGAAGGTCTTCAGTTCAAATCCTGTTTGGAGTAACTCTTATTTTACATGGATCATTAACTACTTAACACTTAATAGGTATCCTTGAACAACATTTGGACTAATGAAAGCACATAAGTAATGTATGTGATCCAGAACATTTTATAGATCAACATGGGATTTTCTTTAAACTTCCCATTCAGGCAGTGCTTCCTTTAAGCAAAGGAAGAATTTGACATTAGTGATGCAGGGGAAACCATCTAGTAATCAAAATACCCCAGTTCCTATAAATGTAAACCAGAGCTTAACAACAGCAAATGATACCCATTTATCTTCCCAGTGTACAGTATAAACAGTGTATGCCAGTAAGTACTGACATTTTCTCAGGCCTGTCTGCAGGTTTAAATAGCCAGAGGTCTTTGGTCTTACTGACAGTTTCAGAGGCAAAGAAACTTGCTACTGCCAGGTGTGCAGGCTAATAGATGTGACTTCCCTTGTTGTTCTAGGCCCTATATTCTTCACAGTTGCCATGAATTAATTTACTGTTAAATTCTTAAGTTTCTTCTAAACTGTTGTAGCCAGCAGCAGTTATTGTAGTCTGTGTTCCTTCAGCTACCAGCACATGTGATTTAAAGAAATGAGAGTTTTGTGGGGGAAGGCAGTTTTCCACAGATATACAAGAGATGTCTCTGGCTAAATGTATTTAACAAAGAAAGGCGAGTTCTGTGGCTGTGCTTTGAGTCTGCAGGCTGCAATTGCTTTCTGGATGCATTCTGATTTCACACCGGATGCAAGGCAAGTACTTCCCTCAAGAGGCAATGCCAACCAAACCACAGCTTGCTTTCCTCTGGAGTAGGAAGGGAGTGCAAAGCTGGGTACCTAACCAACCTGCTTTTCTGAAATCAGCACCAAACCACCAGTTTTTTTGTTTGGTTTGGTTGGTTGTTTTTCTTTTCCCTTTGCCAGCAAGAGTTCAGCTAATTCTATCATACAAAGAATTGGAGTGGGACATAGCATAGTACAAGACCTGTGAGTTAGCCCTAATCAGTTGCTTGTTACAGGGTCTGGCATGCTATTTCTAGGAGATGCAGAGCTGAAAAACACACTTGGCTGCTCTTGAGACTATCCCAACTGTCTGAAGGTTTTTGCTATATTTATGTATGAAATGATAGATAAAAAGGAATTATTTGACCTGAACTACTTTGGGAAAGGTCTTGCCTGACTATGTCTTCAAATTTTTTGGCTAGCTTACTTTATTCTCAAGTGTTTGAGGAGTGATTGATTGTTCTGGAAGCAAACTAAAAAGATAGATTTGAAGTTGTGAGCTCTCCAGGTCTAAAGAGCGTTATGAGAGTAGGCATGTTTTAAGAGTACACATTGCACTGCTTTAGCAGCTAAGTACAGGCAGCTGCTCTTCGGACAACTTTGTTTTCACAGTTCACACAGCTCATATGTAGGAGAGGTTGATTTATGTGCAGTCTCCACTCGTTTCCATACATGTGGTCAGAAGGGGGAGAAAGAACCTGCCTAATGCAGTAAAGATGCAGCTCAATTCACTGAAGAAAAGTGTAATTTAAGCAAGTGTTTATTCCAGGAGAATGTAATTCAGGAAAAACACAAATGTATCATCTTAAACAATGGCTGAAATCTACAAACTTTTAGAAATTAAACTGCTGTTCCTCATTTTTTACAGGTGTGTTTGCATCCCCTTGGCTTGTCTGTGTACTCCATAAATAAGGAACAGATTAGTCTAACTGAAACGGTGACTACAGTGCTGTTTTGATTCAGTTAGTCACAAAAGCATAAAACTTTTCAGCACACATTTTTGGCAAGCTAGTCACCAGTTTTTACTTCCAAAGTATTGTCATGATCTATTGCATTTTCTGGTACACTACAAAGTCCAGTGACCAACTGGGATCTAATGGGGCCCTCATGAAGCTTGTACATCAGTCTTGTCATTGTTCTACACCTCATAACTGAATGAATAAACAGCTCAAAAAAACCCCAAATATTACAGGAATAGCTTTATTATCTTTAAACAATTATATTACAATTTATCCATCAATATGCAAAATTAGAAGTATTAAACAATTTCCATAAAATATTCATGAATGAAGCACGTGTGTATATACACATATGTTTTTTAAACAGTGTTACTTAAACAATGACTAAGTTTTAAAATCATTGTATGAAATGTTGATAATGGATGGGCTTATTTCACAGTCAGAAAAGGACAATGCAGACCCCAGCCTCCTTTATTCTCAGCAGATGAGAGACACAGCCTTTAGAAATACCTTTTAACAAAACAGAACTCAAGAGAAAAACATATCAGTTACCACATTCTTATTTACTGTGCATTTGGTCATATCAAGTATGCATAGAAGTTATTAACTATAAAGCATATGCTCCAAATGGTGATCAGATTTTATTCCAGTTTTTGACTTCAATTCCAGCCATGTTCAGGAATCTCCAGACAAAATTCATTTTGGTAAGCATATAGAAAAGGGGAGAAAAGTTAACATGCATAGTTGGAAACCAAGTAAGCTTTCGGTTTTAAAATAAAACTGCCATGGCCAGATTTGGTTTGTAAAGTCATCTAACTGTGCCCAGAGACTGATTCTACAACAAGAAATACAAGTGTTTAACATATATTCGTAAGTGTATTGTGATGGCATCATTAATGTAATTGGTGCCTGTGGGTCCACAGTTTTCAATCAACTTTTAAAAAAAAATCTCACTTTGCTTAGTACATATTTGAAAGGTCACGTTTCTAAATATTCCTGTTTTTATCAGTTTGAAGATGATGAGCATAAAATGAATTAGGGCTGCAGGGAGCACATACAATGTAGTGGTGGCAGATCAGAAATAAGCAAGACCCCACAAGGCTGTACTTAGCACCTGCACATCTGGGTTACATTGAGCTTAGAGATTTTAAGGAGACAGCTCTGTTTCTTAAATTTTTGAACTGCGTGTTACTGGCTTCCAGCTAATGAACAGACAATGCACAGTCATACATACATTGAAAGTACTTCTGAAAATTTGATGGTGGATGAAATAAAGTTTCTGTATACAGACAGTTTTAAAAATAAAGTCATGTTCTAGTTCATGTTTTGTTCTCCAAACCACACAAAGGCACTAGTTTACATTATGGACTAATGTCCTGCAAAACTTCAGTCAAATAAAGGAAGCTATTTTAAGGTTAAAGTGGTGCTAAAACCCAGCTGTCACTAGTAACTTAAAACAGCCACACTGGGTTTTTCAGATTTAGTGGGGGAAAATGTTTTGCCTCAGGACGCACATGTTGGGAGAGTGTGGGTGTGGAGGGAAAGGCTCAGCCTTGAGCAAGTTTTTACAGCTGAGTTATAAACCTGGTTTATAACAGAAACTGGCAGACCCTAAAATATGATATAGAGGTATTGATACACATTTCTGTGTGTGGTAACAACATCTGTATGCACGCAATTTTTCCCTATTCTCTAATTTTTGGGTATCAAAAAGAAAAAGGATTTTGATTGAGATGTAGTCCAAGGCTGTTCTTTCTCACTTTATTCGTTTGCCAGAACACTTTCCTTCCAGCAGTAGTATTTTGGCTAGGGAGCAGGAATGTTGTCAAGATTAGAAAAGCTATTGGGCTTTGTTATCAATTTCTACCTCCTCAAAAATTATAAGTATCTCTACTTGATGTAGGTTACTGCAGAGAAAGCACTGCTTTCAAACTGGTATGGTATTACTACACACACCCGAAATAACTATTAATTAAATCCTTTCCTCAAGGCTTTATTTTTCACCATGGTGAATTTGCTAATGAATACTTGGGCAAAATTTGGATCAACTACATACTGATAGGTTTTTGTTATAGTTGGGGGCTGTTCAGCAGCCACAGTTTGCAGAGCTGGCACTGTGGTGGTGCTGGGAGTGAGGTGATAAGATGTCTTTGTGATGTACTCCATGAGGCGGTTGTACTGCTGTTCTGACAGCCTCTCTCTGGCTCCCTCGGCCTGAAATCAGATAAGATAAAATAGTTACTGAGTATTTGACAGTAACTGAACTGAGAAGTACAGACAATAACTTCCACATTACTCTGATAAAAATCTTCCTGCTTGAAATATTACAATACTTTAAAGGATTTTTTAAAACATGAATATCCTCCTGTAGTTGAGTCCTTGGTGAATTAGTCCTCTCCTCTGCTGTTTTGGACTTCTGAGAAGCTCTAACTCTGCCATAGAAAATTTAAGCAGTATCTTTTGAGAATTAGTCAAGAGTAGAACTTAACAACAGATCAACTCCTTGTATACAGCAAAGGCATTGAAACCTCTTTTAGAAAAATGTCAGTAGCTCTTGGCAAGGCTTATCATACAGAAATTCTATTTAGCTAAAATATTTTAGGCTTTTAATTTACTTGATTCAAAATGAAGACTAGAAGCTACCTTCCAGATGAATGTTCTATGGCAGGATATATCCATCTGCTTCTGGTAACAAAACCATCATTCACACAAAGACATTTTTCTAAACAAAAGGGTTTTACTAAAGATGATTTGGGCATTTTGTTTCTGGAGAAGACATTAAGGGATCTGTGTTTTGCAGGCTGAAATAGGTAGAGGTTTAAGGTCCTAGCAAGAGGGATTCAAGCGACCTACCCTAGACGAAAAAAAATACAGTGGATCAAATACTGTAATCTATCATATGGTTCCAACCACATAAAGTATTACCCTGAAAAGCTATGGGCAAACCTGGCTTTGGAAGATCAATCTGCTATGTCCTTATTTTTGAAGAAGTTGAAGATGACTATGACTAGCTTGAGAAGGGAAGGCAAGCAAGCAGGGATCAAGCTGGTTGCTTGGTTTCAAAAAAACTATATTGCAGAAATACCACCATGGATGCTACAGTAGTATGACAAGCTAAGTCATTCAGAATAGAAGTTATTTCCAAAATATGACAATGAAAAAAAAGGCAGCAACTATCATAGGGCTAGGCTTTGATGCTTCCTTATTTTACACTTGGAGAATCGCTGACCAGTTTAATTTTTGTAGGATTTAAGATTTCCTTGTTGTACATCATGCAAAGGATTTAAAGCCTGTCTTCTGCCTGTCTTTCAGTGAGTTTTACAGGTCTTGCTAGATAGGATGATATTTTCAAACAGTGCCATTAGATTAAATTTAACATCCGCAATCAATATCTTGTCATGTCTTTGGACTGCAAGACTCATTTAAATACTCTGTTGCTTATTTGAAGAAATAATGAATATGAGATAGTGACAGGTATCACATGCACATGAAAACAGTCCCCTCTGGTTTTTTTACTATGTCTTTGGAGATGGATTTGCTGCTCAGCGAGTAGAAACACTACTGTTTTCAATCATCATCACAAAATTGCTAAAGGAAGCAGGCTCATGAACAAGCTCAGAAGTTCAAGGTTGAAGCCTATGCCTAGAAACAGCGGAAATGATGAAATGGGCAGAGGAAAGAGTTGTTTCCATGAACGACCTTAAGGGAGGGAAAAATCAGAAGGCAGACGGCTGCAGCAGACTCACAGCTAACAGTGGCAATGGTGTCTGAACCACGTCTTCAGTCTGGTGGCTCAGAGAAAGTATCTCAGCAGTCAGTCTGTTTCAGCAGGTGAAAGGAGAGAAATATGCTGAAGTACCACCTATGTAAACTGGATTTTAAGTTACAGGGTAAATCTTGCATGTAGGTGGCTTCACACTTTTTCCTGGTTTCTCCAAGGGATGGAAGCCCAGGGGCAGCTGGGTTCTGCCTCCACATTGACCAGAAGATCCTGCTTACCAAAGGAGATGGAAATGGTGCTGGCATCCCACTCACCTACTCTTGTGAACCCATTCTTCATTCAGCCCCAGGCTATTTTCCACAGATAAAGTGTAGTTTTCAGGAGGAAATATTAACTATTGTTGGATGGTCTTCCAAAGTAACTGGGACCCTGCTTGCTTCTAGATGACTTCATCTGTAACTGTCTGTTTCTACAGCCAGTTTCAGTTTGGCTTATATTGTCAAGATGAAATATTAGAACTGATGCCATTCTACATTTTTTCCTAAATGGGCCCTAAGATTGTCACTAAGTGTCCACTGCTTTGACCAATTACTGTGTCAATATCCAGATCATTCAAGAACTCAAAACTTGATCAAGGCTTGCTTAATGCACCTCCTAGAGGAGTATTACAGATATCATGTCCCTTCATAATACAAGGCCATACTTCTGGGTTAAGAACTCCAGTATTTTTCTAAAATTCCTCCCATTATGGTTTATAAAGAAAAAGCCTTCAGCAATTCCACAGCAGCTATAACACCTGTGCTGTGCAGTCCACTGATGGGCTCCTCTGTGCACACTGACTAAGGAGATCCAGCTCTTCAGGATTTTTTTTCCATTGCTTTGGTAAGTCTGAAGATTGGTTTTCAGCTCCAAAGACAGTAACATGTAGGACTGTTATGAACACCCTGTTGCAGATCGTCACAAAAAAAAATCTGGAACATGTGAAATTCCAGGGCCCTTTAATTTTTTGTTGTCTTCTTGATGTTATGAGCTATACCAAGTGCAGCTGGAAGAACAGGCCTTTTGAGTTTGACATCTGTCTGGAAACAAGCAGTGTCTCAATTACTTTGGAAGATAATCCAAATACAATTAATGCTTCCCTTTCAATAACAAACTTGTCAGTGCCAGAGTTTTTAAGAATCCATCCAGGCTATTCCTATCCAGATGGATTGAGTTATATATTGTGGAGGCGAACAAGGCATCAGGCAAACCTATTGCTGAAGGAGTCAAAATATGCTCTATAACATCTCTGGTGATTACAGCTGTAGAATAACTCATGTTTTGTTTCTTAACTGTTCCAAGAAGCTGAGGAGAGGGAATGGGAGAAACTGTTTTGGGCAGAGCTGAAACAAAACTTTTGGCAATTGTTTTTGTGAGCAGTAATCCAAAAAAGTGGATTTTTATAGCCTTGAAATGAAATGTTTCAATTTTTTGTATTATTTCTAGCATCTTTGACTAAATTAATCAGAAAAATAGAGATAACTTACATTTGGTAACATTAGCTCTACTTTGCTAAACTCATAACATTTTGGTTGACCTGACTGGGCATTTTCCAGCTAAAAATTGAGGCCATCTTTGCAAATGTCATCATGCACAGACATGTCTGCACTTCAGCTGAGGACACCTTCAGTGCAACACAATGGCCTACTATTAATACTGAGGGGTTGTGCCTATTTAGGCATCACTCTGCAGCTCAGAGGCTGCTCATCTGCAAGTCACAACTTGTTCTTAAGGTTTCTTTTCCTAGTCACATCTGAAGAGTTTGTAGAAGCTCTTGTCAGGGAGCCGAAGGGAAGCTCTGGCTCCCATCAGCACCAGTGCTGCACATGACACCTCAAGGACCACAGATTCAGCTGCAGAAAGGGAATCACCAAGCATGAGATTTCCCAATCCACTAAAAAACCATAGTAAATATTAATTTAAAAAGAGTCTAAGTAATTACTAAAACTGTATATGAAGCTTTTTGGAATCTTTTATTGTGTAGCTGCCTTAGCTGCCTTAACATAAAAAAATTCAAACTTTATTCTCTTTTTCTTTCAACTGCTAGTCCTTACAGTACATTTCTTTAATTTTTTACAAGAATTTCAGTATCAGTGTCTGCATTCTGAAGGAATATTTTGCCCAGGTCTGTTTTGTACAGCATCACCCAACATTTGCTGTCTTGCCATCACTGACTTGGCTCCACCTGGGATACATGCACTTTTTCCATGCCATACGTTTTCACTGCATTCTCAAGAGCCTGTGTCAGCAAAAGAGATGCTGTATTTAGGCTGGGGGGCTCAATCCTAGAGCTACATTGCTGCACCACTTGAGTAGGACTCCCATATTTCCATCCAGAACTTCAGTAAAAAAAGATGTATTTGGTGCAGTACCTCCAAAGGAGGGTGTTATGAGCGCATTTGTGTGGGAACATGGGACTCTGCACATGCCATGCAGGGTGCTCTGTGCCTTCAGGGGACCCACCTGCCATAAATCCTACACATTCCTAGCTGTAGCAGCTGTGGGGACTGGAATTAGGCCCCCTGTCCCTCACCTTCCCTTCTCCTAACAGGCAGACCCTCTGCACCCTCCATCACCCACTTGCAGCAACCTTTGGGCAAGCTGCTCTTCCCCCACAGCAGCAACCTACTCCTTGCCCCTTGGATAACCAGATGCAAAGACAAAAGCCATCACACTCCAATCCAATAAGAAAAAGATCTGGACTGGTGCTAAAGTTAGGGTTAGGATAGGTTGAGTGCATCCAGTGCCTTAGTGAGAACAACTTTTCTTCTCTTCTCTCCAGGACAGTAGCTCTGAACTGAGCAGGACAGTCTGGACTCTGATAGTCTGATGTGTGCCTCCACCAACCACTCAGCACTCAGGGACAAAAAAAGCTGAGCTTTGCCCACTTGCTTCCCAATTTAAGTAATTCCTCATGTAGCTTTATGGTGAGAGAAGGCAACTTCAGTCAACAGTTCTCTGTGAGACTGAGGTTAGTGGAAAGACAATAAATATAAATAAGAAAATTCAGCACTAAAGAAAGCTTTCATAAAAATATTCAAGTGCTGTTGCAACACAGATGAAGTCCTTGCTGAAATCGATGGCAAAACTCTTCAGTGGCTTCAACAAAGTCAAAATTCAAAAGGATTTGACTGAAGGTGCTCCTACTTTTTGTCACACCTCATACTTCATGGGCTTTTACATGTTCTTTTATTTGAAAGAGAAATTTCTGGTATAGCAGTCTATAAACTACCTGTCACACTTTTATAAAAACTGGGACATGCATGTTCATTTTTGAAATGCTGTCTCATATGATTCTACTTGAGAATTTAATGCAATAAACATTGTTTCCCTAAGGTGTAAACATATAACATTCTTCTGCCATTAAAAGAAGATAATTAACCCAAAAACCTCAGCATTCAAATGTCTTAGACATCTTACAACACAAAGATGAAGGGTTTATGCTCTTACAGGCAAACACTTGGTGCATGCAATCTCAGAGATGAACTGATCTAATTTAAAGCTAGCATTTGAAGAAGAAGTAAGATCTAAGGAAGTAAATACAGCCAAGCAAGACCACTATTCTAGAAGAGACAAGCTAAAAACATGCTGAAAGGAGCATCAGCACCACTGAACTGTTAAGGAAATTCCCAGAAGAATAAAAGGAACTTCTTTTGCTGGGACTTTGTAGGCACAGGGCACAATGCTGACTTGCCAAACAATAAACACCTTGTGCATATGTAGCCATGAGAACCTTTTCAGAAAAGAGGTAAGCACCAAGAAACCAGACTTCCTCTACTTTTTCCCTCAGAAAATTTCTGTCATACATATGGTGTATCACAATCGGTAAGAGGATAGAAGGGATGAGACACATTCCTTTCATCCAAGGGGCAACACAGCCAACGATGAGGTGCAGGTCTCCTGGTTTGGCACTTTGACCTCTGACCTCCCATCCCAAAGGTGAGTATCCCCACTGCCAAAAGCACCAGCCTTAGTGTATCTTCTTTGAATGAAAAACATACTCAGGTCTTTACCTCCAAGTCAGAAGGCACTCTCTGTTGTTTTAGCTGAACCTTCAGCAGATCTTTTTGCTGATCATCTTCCAGACAATCAACTTCAGTCACGGGGAATGCCTGCTGCTGCGTGTCTTCACTGATGCTCACGACAAAGAGCACCTCTGAGGTGAGCAGCAAGCAGCCTTCATGCTGCTGGCCTGATCCACTCACAATCATGACATCTAAGGCCATATGAACCTCTGGCCTTCCCAGAGATTGCAGCATTTTCCTGCATTACCAGGTTAAAAAAAGAAAAAAAAAGACAAAAAAACCCTAGTCAGTGTAGTGCATTGGATCCTCCAGGGGTTATTTTGATCACTATGTTTTTACTTAAGCGTGTAGCTATCACCTACAGATGTAGAATAAGCCAGGGAGTGAACTTCAAAACTCCATTACTGAAAGATGTAGGACTTCAGATTTAAAGAATGAATGTGAAATTACTACTTATCAAAACCCCTTAATAACTCACTGCAAAAGTGGCCTAATATCTGTGCTAGGTTAGCCTATTTCCCATCCTATTTCCTTGATAATAGAAAACTTACCCTGAGAAGTGACTTAGAAATACAGTGCAGAAAATAAAGCTATCTTCACTAACAGCTGTTTCTGGAGATGTGCAGTATTTTTCTTGGGCTCAGTGCAATGATAAATAAGTAAGAACTCACTGAATACCATTAAATAAAGATCAGCTCTGTAGTTTCAAAGCTGGATGCAGATCAGCAGCCCATCATTTGCAGATTGGGTTTCTATGCACTACCTTTGTGTTTAATGTTCCTAAACAAACTGCCATAACTCAGCCTTTCCTAGGGAAGCAGCCTGTTAACTTGACCAGAGGCCAGAACCTATTAATAAACAATGTGGATGTAAAAATGAGCAATTGTCTAAATAATGTTACCAGACGTATTTGACGTGGCTGTTTGGAGCCTGCTCAACATGTTGATCATTTGGATGAGAGCGCTGCTTGGGAAGCTGAGAAAGTCCAGCTCCATGCAAAATACCTGTGGTAAGAGAATTCAGGTTTTTTAGTAGTTGTTGTCTACAAAGCAGTTACGTGTTGCAGTGATGTCATCTGTTTAAAGCAGTTCATAAAATAGTGCAGATCCAAAATGATGTCACGTCTCTGGAACCTGTAGTCAAGATAATTCATTAAATATTACAATGCAAGAGTTGTGCACTTAACCCCTGTGATCTTGAGTTAGCAAAAAACAAAAAAACCCCCACTGCGTGTTCTATGAATCAGCTACACTCTTGCAATCAAGAGAAACATAACACTCCTGAGAGCCATCACTTCAGAGCAGGATTGGACACATCACTTAGAATTTATGTAGAAAAAATCAAGATCATTGTTAACTTTCTTGCTTAATACTAAAATACTTTCATATACATGTCATGATTGGTACAAATTAGAAGGCAAGTTTGCCTACATTCTGTATTTAAATATTCAGTTACTTAATCCAGCTGTTAAACACAGATCCATATACATTTATGAGATCTCCTGGGGCATATGGTTTATTGTGAATTCTTCTTAGTGCCAGCACAGAATGGAGACTACAAGCAGCAGTTAAGCAGGTTTCTAAAGAGACTCTCCAAAGCTGAAGATGATACAGTATGTATGATTTCAGATGGCCTGTAAACTTTCAGTGATGAGGTATGGTCACCAGAAAGAATGAGTGGGTTGCAAAAAAATTCACAAATTAAGTAGTTTTAAAATTTTTTACACAACAGACACAAAGTAGGTTGTACAGCAAGCACCAGTGTTATATAGTTTGGTGCAAAGTTACTCTTTAACAAATATACTTCTTTACAAATAAACAAAGAGATTTTCTTTTGTCTAGGCATTCCAAAGGCATTTTTGCATAAGGGTGTCAATAACTTAGATTCCCTCTTACACAATGGATAATAATTTAAATGGAACATCAGCAATGAAAACAAACCCTTTAATTTTTAGCACAGATGTTGATGGTAATACTTAAAAGCATCATCCCAGTTGTAACAGTTGGCTTACCGAGGTTCTCAGCATTATGTGAGTGAAAATGTTATTTACAGATGGAGACAGAGAGAACATGTGTTTATTTCTGTGTGGTCCCCCACCCCTTGGTCCCCCCCAAGAGGCACAGTACCACTTCCAATTCAGTTGTGGGTAAGAGTTACTTGAACTCTTGTGTATTTTCCTCTAACGCACTGCCAGCTATTATTGATACCGTTTTTATGTTTTTTCCTGGCTAACTCTTTTTGTCACATGGTCATGGAAAACATGCTGTCTTATATACCATATCTGCAATGAGAAGTGTCCCTCTACTACTATGAGTTTCTTCATAAAGATGGCAGCAGAATTAAATCTAGAAAAAATAATGCCCAAATGGGCAGCAAAGCCAACGCAGAGACAGCCAGCAACGGAAAAAGCCTTCTAATTTTGCTGATAGAGGTTTTACAGCTATGGGATGTATAACTCAGGACAACAGTTATTATTTATGCTCATACAAACAAGATAAAGTTAATTTGAAAGAATTCTAATAATTGTTTCATTATTCTCTAACTAGACGGAATGAGCTGTGAATCTTGTGGGCAGCATCCTAAACTTAAGCCCTATGAGAACTACTCATATTCTAATCAACACATCACAAGCATAAATATTGCTAGCGATTAAAGTCTTAAATATTCAAGGTTTGTCTGGTATAATTAGTGAGGTGAAATTATTGACACATTGTCCTTCTATCAATAGATCTTCCAGCTTCTCTTCCCTGACTCCCTCCAACCAGCATTTCTTCTTAAATATTCAAACTGGAAGCTTTGATTAATTGATACTAGAAGCAAAGAAATTAGTGTATTTTGGTATTTTATCTTTTACACTTTTTGTTTGTCCAGAATTATTCCCATCAATTTGAAAGGATTTAGCACCACTGCCATTAAGTGCTAAGTCTAGTTGGAAACCCCACCTCTGGTTGCTAAAAGGTTACCCTTGTATCTGAACACAGGGCTGTCTTCTCATGAAGCTCCAGTTTAAAGGGGATGCTCTTACTACATGACTCACTTCTTTCTCCCAGCAATGTAACTCACTCTTTGCGTAGAGATAGCACAGCTCTTTCCCTGCCATAACAAAGCAATCTCAAAATAACACTCTAATTGGACATAGTGTTGCTCTAATCCTTTTATGTCAAAAACTATTTTGCAAGCACATATGTTTCTGTAACTAATTCTACTGTATTCCAAGAATTACTTCATGCTTTCTGCATTCTGTGTTTCTGTGGCTGTACATCGCTGATCAGTAACACAAGCAAGAAGCACAACACGATGGCGTTTCAGAAAAGCAGCACAGCATTTGTAAGTATTTAGTGGTGGCATTTCTGAACCTTTCTCTAAGTCACACAATACTGAGCTGGATAAGTAAGAACACAGCAGGTTGTAAATGAAGTGCATTTTAAAATTGAAATGGAGATGTTGGATATACAAAACTCACCATAACCTGTCTGGGAGACGAGCTCAGCTGCCCCTCCAATGGGCTTTGTGAAGACGCCCATGATCCCCTTCCCCACACCCGAGATGACCCCTCTGGCTTTATGCCCAGCTGAAGCTTGGGCCTCAGATACTCGCTGAAAATTCTGCATTGGCTGATCCACAATCCCAGCAATTGCACCTGAAAAAACAAGAGTCTCCAGTAAGTAGCGAAGATTAATATTCCAGAATAAGACGATATCTTACTACTGGACCTGAATATTGTTTGGATTAGAGACCGTACCCCATTCTTACACAGCTATTTAGCATGTGACCAATTAGCTAAACACTGCCTTAGCTTCAGTTTAGTTAGATCTTAACCTTTTTTTTTCTAAACATTTAGATCACCTAACCTTACAGTATGTTTCCCTCTTTCAACTACTTATACTAAATGCTTTTGCTGAGTTAATTTAATTTGGCTCATTCTGTGTCACAATTCTGAGAATGCTGGTCTAGGAATAAAATCCTCCAGTTTTAGATGACTTGAGCTGCTGTGGAAATGAGATTTTCACATAAGTGTGAGATTGACTTCATGAGAATAAAAACTGCTTGTATTCAATAGATCATTTTTATATCCTCTTCCACTGCCAGAAATGTTCATAAGCTAATGCAACTTTTGATATATTACTAAGATTACCAGAATTAGACTTTGAGACATTTTGTTACTTTTTTTGTGAAAACCATCATATTTTACTTTAATGTGCATGGGTCAAACTTTTACAAGTGACACAGTGACCTTCCCAGCTTTTAGTATCAACAGAGAACTTCAACTTAAATCTTCCTAAATGTAAACAGGTATGTGAGGTGGGACATTTCTTTGATCTTGAGTTTACACTAGCCACTTAACCACAGACATGTCTCTAGTTGTTGTAATTTTGATAGATAAGCTATTTGGAAATCACTAAGAGTACGAGGATTGGACAAAGCGACACCGGTCTGCTCGATCCGAGGTGCTTTGCTCAGTAAAAAGCAAGTTTGCAGTCTCCTTTGCCAGCTCTCAGTTTGCACCTGCAGCTGCAAATATCAAGATTAAACAATTATTTAAGGAGTAGGACTGAGTGTCATCCTGGTTACCAGGCATTTTCACTGCAACCTACACATCTTTGAAGGTTCTGCTTTGTGTGTGGAAGGGAATCCAGGCATAATTCCACAGAACTGGACAATCACAACCGAGGTATTTGGCCCCTTGTGTTTACCAGCGTGACATGCACTAGGCAGTGAGGTGCTAACTAGTTTTCAGATGGTTTTAGTTACTGTCATTGGATAAATGAAAAAATTGCTGACTTTGAACAAGAACTAATACTGTACTTGTGCAGTTTTCTGTCCAAAGAAAAGACTAGGATGAGAAGCAGCACACATTTCCCCAGATCCCTGTCCTGGGGATACTATCTATCAGCAATTCAAGAAACTTGCATCCCCCATAAATGCCTTCCTCTCCTCTTAGAGAGACTTCTTCCAACTTCTGTATGACTAGCTGTTTGACAAATGTATAGTATTTCCACAGAAAATGCTGGTCTATCTTTAAAGTGATGCCTGGTTTTAATTGAGGTCACTCACTGAAGCTGAGTGCAGCTGAACATACATCTTTTGTACCATAAAGGCCATGAAGGTTTTTCCTTAATGCCATGCCATTGAAATGATACAATTTTCAATTCATTAGTACTTACCAGCTGTTCCTGCTGCTTGACTAAAATAATATCCCAACACCACATGACACAATTGGGATTGTTTGTCCAGTCTTTAGTGAAATTGTGATGCATTTGAAGGCATAAAACAATACTTGGTGTTCTGCTAACTTACAATATTATACTACCCTGTGACCTCCTTCACCCTATCTGTTGAGGTCATCCACAACAACTGCACTTTCAGAACAGAAGTTATTGCCTTATAAAATGTAATCCACCTAAGTCCTAGCACTAGTAAATTATTTACTGCAATACACTTGAGCAAAGTTATAAGGTAATAATAAATAAGAGCCTACTCCAAAGGACCTGTGGCATGCTCCAGGCACTGCTCAGCTGGAATTAGGCTCAGAGGACAAGGAAATGGAATGGAAACTGCTGGGACTGTGTTATTTAAGATCATATATATAGTGCCCCCCATAATATATAGCTTAATTAGCCAGTTTTTAGTAATACCACAGTTTCTGTTACTCTGGCATTTCATGCATGCTCTGAACTTGTCTCTGAAGACATTGCCCTTTTGCACCTCAAATCCTTTTTGCAAGTCTCGTTGTTCTACCTGCAAAAATACAACCAATGATCTTCTCTTCCTCAGTAATTCCTTATCTTGAATCGCAACTCACTGCCGTAACTCATTTATGTGCCGTGGTCATGCCCACAAATCACAAAATAAACTATAACCTTACTCCTTTCATTGAGGAGTGGCTGGTCCTACCACCCTTGCGTGGGGAACCCAGATCTGTGCACCTCCTTTCCTGTGTGTATCATGTGTGGCCAAAGGAAAGAAACATAGGCCTGAGCAACCTCAAAACCCAGCAACAGTGAGAGAGTGGTGACACACGCGTGAGGTTCAGGGCACTCCTCACTCCAGAAACTGTGCAAAGCACATCTTCCCTGTGCCTGTACGGCTTCTTACATTCTAATAGTTCTTGGCAGGAGCACCGTGAGAGATGGACTTACCACAAAAAGTCTCTCCCTGTCAGATTTCAGTAGGGTATCAGGAAAGCAGAGCATGGAAACACATGTAGTGGTTCCTCCCTTCCCATTCTCATTCTCATACTCTCACACGGTGTCCTACTGCTGTCCCTGTCCTTTCCCTGTAATGTCCCTTGACCACTATTTTTTTATTAAATGAAAACATTCTCCATTTTTCTTTTTTTTCCTTACCCTAGGCATTTGATTTTATATGCATGTCCACATATGTACACACAGATTATGCATGTATAAAGAAAACCTCAATAAAATTAAACACCAAAGCGACAAAACAAAAACATATTCTTCCATTACTGGACCAAAGAGGTTCCAGCAACAACATAACATCTGCTAAACATCAGATGGGGTGCACTCTGGTTAATACATGTTGCTCAGTAACAATAAAAAAGTTACTTTGATAGCTACAAAATTCAGATAGTTCAGAATATATCACTGGATTACTTCAAGAAGAATTTGATTATGGGCAGCAACTGGTTTGTGTGCAGACTGACAAAGTTTGGTGAATGCAGCACGGCTTACAGACCTTGGCAAAGCTTAGACTGCTTGTGACAAACTCTTTCAGAGCAAGACATAATTGGAAAACATCCCCCACTAAGAGAAACTGGCCATGCTTTGCCATGAGACTGGAAGCTGGCCAAGCTGAGGCCATTTTGCTTCCTTTTCTCTGTTGTCCTTCAGGACTGCCACAAGTGTTTCACACCAAAAATGGCTGAATCGTAGTCTTATCACAGCAAACATCACAAAAATACAGCTCAAAGAAAAGAGCACCTGTTGCCATGCATTAATGTATTTGCACAATTAGTGTGTGCAATAGCACACAATTTCAGGATTAGCACTGGCTTGTGGTATCTTGTTTTGTAGATAGGCAAACAAAGAGTGGCCCTGATTCAGTGATAGTGCACAGCAAGAACAGCCACCACCACCCGTAATAACAAAAATCTGAGCTTCTGAAACCCAGGCTTTGCCTTCTCTACCAGGACAGTTACACTGTCAGTCAATATGACTCAATCCACTTCCCCAAAAGCAGGAAGGAGTAACTGAAATGTTGAGCACTTCTGCCACTGTAAATAATAGCTTTCTGAATAGTTGTCAGCTTTTTGGTTATTCAGATATGCTCAACTTCCTAAAGGCAGCCACTTCAATATAATATTTTTGACTAGGACCAGTGGTTGAAAATACAGCCTATAGTTTCAATAGTCTCTTTTACATGCTTATAAGTTATTATTTTAACTTTGACCCTGTCATGCAAAATGCAAAAGATAGTTCCTCAGTGGGGAGTCAATCATCTGAATATTTTACAAACAATTTCACTGCATTTTTGTCTAAACATATAAAAGAAAAAAACACACCTATCATAAGCTGTTGCTTCTTTTCACACACAAGTGTTACTAAAATGACCCAGAAATCTCCCCCAAACTAGAAAAGAAGACAACAGCTGGCCAAAGATAACAATCAAATCAAACAACACCCTGACACTGCTTGAGTCATTTAAAATGAGACAGGACAAAGCACTTAAGAATGTACCACAGGGAACAACTTGCACTGAGGAGGAGATGAGAGTACATGATTTTGGCCCTGATTCAGCAAAGCTCTTAAGCACATGCTTAAGTGCTCTGCTGAAACAGGGCCACTGTGAGCCAGATTTTCAGAAAAATCAGAAAGGCAACTCTACTTTCTGGGTAGATACCACAACGTATTGGTGAACTGAGGGCTCTTACATGACTTCACCTGGGCACAAAATCTGCATTTGCAATTGTCTTAGCTTTCTGCATGGGTCAGATGGCTTCTATGAACATGAGAGTACTGTGACTATCATAGAAATCTCCTGCACACTTTTCCAATTTTACAATTAGAAAGTAATATAAATTACGGCTTCAAATAGTTGTGCTTTCTGCATTTCTGTGCTCAGAAAACTTTTTATCCTTGCGAGGGAAAATAACTGCAGCTTCTCTTTGCTTTGTTATGGATGAAGAACCTGAAGTGCTTTTAGAGTAAGCATGTTCATGTTTATTCTGAACACGCTGGTGGAAAAAAAGCAGCACAGTGATACCGTCCCTTCAACTACGACTGATTTTTTTGGGGGAAGCCACAATATTCTTTAAACTAAATGGTCAGGACAGAAGCACCTTTCTGACACGTTTATAAAAACTGAAACATAGGTCTATTCATAATTTAGGTCTTGACACAATTTATATGAATGCTGCTGCCTATACAGAGGAAACATGCTTTTTAAAAATCAGCTGTAAATAAAAAACTGATACAAAGTAAGTGGAATATTTCTTATCTCTCCCTTAGTGAGAGTTCCATATTTGTCATGTACAGCTATACAGTAACTGTAGCTATTTATCTGGGTGCTTCACTGCCTCCACTGCTAAGAAAAGAGGTATTTAGCAGTGAGCAATCTCTAAATAATAACAGTGGGAATAAGAACAAGACCCTAGCTTGTGGAGGAGCACTGTTTAAATGCTAATATGAAGCTCTAAGTTTCTAACATGAAGTCTGATTTCTTAGGAAATCAGGGACACTGAAATTCTAGCTCTATTTTTTTGCTTTCCTTTTAGCTCGGGTGTACTCCCGCGAACCACGGAATCCGTGTGCGCGGGGAAGTGCAGGAATGGCGTATTTGTGCATGTATGTGACGAGTTCCCAGCTTTCCGGAACAGCAGGAATTTTGCCTTGTTACAGCCAAAGCTACAAAGTTCTGTTCTTTACTTCAGGCTGTACAGCTGATGTTTTTAGCTCTGAAGGGCTCTAGTGTGTCAGTGAAGGGGATACAGACACCATGTTACCTCAATGCTTTATTAATAACTGAGCCAAGATCACCAAACCATTTCACCAGCACATACACTCCAGGCTGACAGTGCTTCTAAAAGTATAATCTTTCATCCAGCAACTCAACCTGACTGCCCTTAGCCCAATAAAACAAGAGGGAAAAATAAAACCTCCTCCAAACTGCCTTTGATTTGCAACACCAGTAACAGCTTACTATTGGGACAGTGGCTACTAATATATGGAATTTCTCCTTTATGCACATTTCTCCCAGGACACTCGCTTGCCGGTTTACAGGCATTATCAAATGACAATGCTTCACATCATCTAATGTTATTGCTTAAAATAATTCCCAGCAACTTAACCCAAACTTGTAACATTTTTACCACTTCCTCTTTGGGGCTTTCAGGGTTGCGGTTGCAAATTTAGGAGTTGTGTACACTACTGAAGATTAGGAAACAGGACAAATCCTTTCAAGCTTCAACTCTTCTAACCTTTTGCACTGGACTGCTTTTGGTCACTTTGATCTCTAAGAGATTCATACTGTTTAATACATACTGAGGAGCTCTGCCAAACAATACAGTTCTGCATTCCTTTGCTGTGTGACAAGTCGAAGTAACCTAGAAAATCCAGCCCTTACTGCAAAACTTCTCACAGAGACTTTTTCCACTGCGGGTTAGTTTTCAAATTTTTAGGTACTATTTTGAAATGGATAGACTAATCTTCACTTCTAACCAAATCACTTGGCTGCTTGATGAATAAAATTACACTGAATCAGGATGATCTGGGTCTCTTTGTAAAAGCAGAATTCCTCATCAAAGCTTACTTAACATCTGCACTAAGTTGAAGTGGTTTTCAAACAAACCCAAGAATCCCTGATATCTACAGTGCTGCAAAAACAAGCAGTTCAGAAGGCATTCCTATAATTCATTGGAAAGTAAACATCAGCATGATGACGTCTTCTTGTTGAATTAGTTACAAGTCACGCTGCCCGATGCAGAATTATTCTTTTTTTCCCTTCAGATCTACATCATGTACCAGCGAAAATATTATTTCACAAAGAAAATGCAAACTCATTCTGTATCTGCAATTATTTTATCAGCAAAAATCATATACAAAAGTCACTAAATCTTGATAAACAGTATCTAATATACATACTGTGAGGCTTTTTCACAAGAAGACACCAACCCCCCCCCCCCCCCCAAAATTTGGAATTATAACTCACAGTTAGAAAAGGCTAGTGAGCAGATTAGGAAACAGTATTATCACTTAACTTGATATTTAATAGTACATTACCTAGAAGGCTAATGCCTAAACGAGAGAGCCCCTGTCTCAGTCCTTCTCCCAGGCTCTCTGGAAGCTGCCTTCTCCATTCTTCTTGTCTGTTGTAATGCTCCTCATCCAGTGACAGCCTATCCATATTCCGAGCAAGACTTGTTGCCAAATTGGTAATTGACGTCAGTGTACCTAAACGCATGGAGATACACATTTGGGTCTGGATCAAAATGCTTGAATTTAAACCACAGAGACATTGTATGCCTCACTGCAACACTGAGCTTATGAGCAGAACAGCAAGTCAAGTGAACAGTCACCCATGTGTAACATGCTTTACTATTTGTTAAGCATCACCACACTGCTGCTACGGTCCACGTCACGCCTTTTACATTAGCCTGCTCCAGGTTTGCCTGGCCGGTGGGAACAGAAACTCATCTGAACATCTTTCTCCAGTTCCCTGACTTGTGTGAGGCTAATCTAAATGGAGAGGGGGGTGATGGAAAGGTAAACAAATATTTACAGAAGCAGTCATGAGGCCGTGTCCTGCGGGAGGCCGGAGCAGAGGCTTGGAGCAGCAGCCAGCGCCGGGGCAGCCACTGTGTCTCTACGGCGGCTGGAGCCACGCGATGGCACTGTTTGTACAGCTTTGCAAAGAACAAGCTCCTCCTGTTCCCATGGCAGGCCAGCCCCACTGTCAAATCCTATCCACGTACTCCCACAGTTATGACAACTGTATCTACTTTTTTTCTTTAAATAATAAATATGATGAGGCGACTGAGTGTAGAATTTCTGATGGCTTGCAGAAGTGCAGAACACCTTTAATACTTCTGCAGTTATCACATGAAATACTTGCTGAGTGAATATTTATTTCCCACTGGGAGGTTTAAAATTCTGAAGTTTCTGAAACATTCTCATGCACTGCAGTAAAGTGGTGATCTGTTTAATACATGAGACATTACATGTGAGCTTGTTACCCTCTTAGCTTAGTTAAATAGGAACTGTTTGGTCTTTGAGCCCTGGTACCAGGAATTTCAACTGGCACTGTCAGAGCAGCACAAGATATGGCAGGGCCGGGAGACTGAAGGATGGACAGACTTTATTGCTTAAAACTTCAACAATGCATGACAACAAAGCAGTAGTTGGAGTAATAAAGTGAAAGCTCTACCTTTGGAAATGTGTTTTACAAATGATGTTGTTCCTCTGGAAACTCCACTGACAAATGCTCCTGGGCCTCTGGTCAGCCCTTCATAGGGGAGCCTAAAGAAATCAGCTATGCCATTCCCTATGCTTCTCACCAGACTAGCTGGGCTTCCAAGAATTTCCAACGATCCAACAACCCAGCCTGTGTGGAGAAACAAGACACATGTTACAGCTGCAAAAACTGCAGAAGCAGCAGTTGTGAAAAGGTTATTCCTTAATTATCTTTTTCACACTAGAATTCATTGCATTATGATCTTCCTTTGAGCAAAACACAGGAAATAACTCATCCACTATGAATTCAGAAATGGCAATCTTTCATACTTCGTAAATCAAAGAAATCCTTTTGGCAAACTCACAAATAGCTTTAGAATTACTTCCTTCCAGGAGCTTCCCGTATTTCTGCTAAAAGTGTGTGAGGGAGGCGGATGCGAGAGCCTCACAGCTACAGAGGAATGGGACTGCAAGCTCTGATGGTTGGGTTGGTTTTAGACACTGTAAGGTAGCGTTGTGATTTCACATCCTTATGTGATAGAATTGTGACAGGGAGTTTACACTGATACAATGTACTGCTTTACAGGAGTGTGCAGGTCAATTACTTGATGGAGTGTTAGGAAAAGGGATGCAGATTTTTGACAAGTGCTTAAGAAGTTATTTTAAATCCACCCCAACCCTTCTAAGCTGATCATTTTCTTTCAGAGTGCAGTGAAAGCCAGACAAATGTCTTCTGCTCAGTACAGTTGTGTAAACAGCAATGACATCTACATGCTGATTAGGTTACTCATAGGGGAGTATTCCTTATGCATATCCCAGGAGAAGTATCTGCAGATCTGGTTTCCTATATAAACGCAGGGTTGCCAGCAGCTTGCTGGATGGCTGAGCACGCAGCAATCTGTTGCTGGAAAGCTATTTGCAGGTCTTGTCTTTCTCAGGCTGGTAGGCAGCAGATTTATTAGGGAAACAGTGCTGCATAACTCTTTTTTTGACAGCCCAAAGAGAGCAATTCAGAAATGGCAATAAATGTGAAACAGGAACTGTTTGGTCTTTGAGCCCTGGTACCACGAATTTCAGCTGGCACTGTCAGAGTGGCACAAGGTGTGACAGGGCCAGGAGACTGAAGGATGGACAGACTGGTCTCCTGCTCTCCCATGAGGGCCCTTGATCTGCGCTCTGCCCTCCTCATTCCCATCTCATCATTGAAAACTCCTGCTATCCAGATGCTTTTCTTGTTTTCTTTTAACCCCTCCCAGTCATTCCTGTAGATGGCTGAATCATGAAACTGAACAGAAGAGAAAATGTTACTCATATGAAATGAATTAATCTCATACTATCATTCTAAGCTCCTGGAAAATCTATTTTCTTGTTGAATCTGTCCCACATTTCAGTTCTGGCAGGTTGAGAACTCCAGTACTTGTAATATAAAAAGCGGGAACCAGAGTGGACCTAAGAGCGAGGGTGTGATGGACTAGGAAAACAAAACCCCAGTGCTACTGGCAACACAATGAACTGAGCAGTAACACACACTGTGGCCCTGCTGTCCTGGAAAGGAACATCCTCTGCCAGTCCTTTCCTGATGGGGCCAGAGGAAGCCAGAGCTCCAGGCTGGGCCTGCAATTCCCTCGCTGTAGGACTTTAAATAAATTATCTTTGCCTCTGTGTGAAGTGCTGAAAAGCTGGAGGGGTGGGGAGGTGTTGAGATGTTTTTGGGAGATGGGAGAGATGTTTTTTCTGATTTTTCTGATCAGTATTATTGCATTAATTCCTTAGAGCCTTTTTTTTCCCCAAATATTCTTGACATTCCTTGTACTACATGGTGGTGTGATGGAAAGTGGCTACAGGACACTGCAGCTTAGTGCCTTGGTGCCCTGCAACATCCCCAGCAGGTACCACCAGGCTGGGACATGGGGGACTCCAACTCCACTCACCTGCTGGGCCAGCCAGCATGTTCAGGAATGCAAAAGAGATAAAATCCAGGAATGAAAACAGTTAAACACAAAGCTGATGGGTTTCCCGGTAGGCCAGGGATGGTTTGTTGTAATCTGTCCCTAGCTGTCAGGTTTGGGAAGCTCTGGATGGATTGTGCTCACCCTTGGAGAGCGCATGGGAATAACGTGCAACCTGCAGCATGGGTGACCCTCCTTGGCCAATGCTGAGAGCAAACCCAATGGCTCCTCACTGCCAGCTTCGACCACCCAACCCAAGGAAGAAGATGTGGGAGTAAGTCAGGAATAGGAGAATGAGGAACCAGGAATAATCCCTCAATTCACAAGCTCTGTGTGGCATTTTACTTTGCAGAAATATAGTATCGTGTCAGGTTACCATTTCCCACTTATGCTTAGTAATTACATCCACCTACATGACATAAATGACTGTATTAGCAGAGAGCCACTGAATTTTCTTTATAGGCAACTAACTATAGGGTCAGATCTGGTACCAGTGATATTTTTGAATAGAATTTTATTAACTTTTATATAGGGGACAACTTAATTAGAAAAGAATGGGAGATTTCCATTGCAAGTTTGGCTGATTTGAGATAAGCAGTGCTAATCAGCATATTTGAACAGAGTTCTCCAACCCCATTCATGGCTTTCATGGATTCTGACCACTCCATTGCAATACATGGGACAGCCTGATGCACCCCCTTCAGCAAGTTTTGGGGCAAATCCTGCCCCCTTCCACAGGTCAGCAGTGGTCCTGCACACAACTAAGGGCAAAAGAGTGTATATCCCTGAGGATAAGGTATAGCTGTATGGGAATGCTGTCTCTGCAGATGCTAACAATGATTTATGCATGAGACAGTGGTGAGCAGAAGGAGGTCAAACAACCCATATTCCAGATTAATGTAGTTAAAATGCAGAAGCACAAGGTCCTCTTCCATAAGAGACTGATTGTGCTAATGGTGAGAAAAAAACCTCAGGGTTTGCAGATCATATAAAGATTTTTGCTTGATTTTTTTCTTCTTTTTTTACTTTGTTGACACAACTTTTTTGACAAGTGTCACAAAGTCCTCAACATAAACCATCTTCTTTGCTAAAGCAAACATTAATCAGTACAATTCACCATTTTAATCATAGTGATACCTTTCAAACAATACATTTTAGTTTTAGTGCTTTTAGTGGGAGTTAAGTATATATGCACATGTATTTTCCTGAAGAGAAGTTCCACCAAAGCAAACCTCATTTCTTAATACTTAAATCTGCTTGATTTCAGGTACATCACTGATCCCACAGCAAGTGATGGACTTTGCACTGCTGCACACTGCAAGGGTAGCACAGAAGGAAAGAGCCAGTCATGGGTGAGAAGCATTTACACCGTGGACCATATTTGGCTACAGTTTCACTCTTAATTACCAAGAATCTAGATCTGCCCTTCTGTGCAATGAGATTTAACTGCAAAACAAATCCAAACAAGAGCCAAAAGAAAAACCTGCAAATTTTGGAAGCATAATACTGCAAGAAAATAATGAATTGGTACACTGTTCTGGTGCACAATTGTGTATACTGTTGTCACAATCAGCAGTGCGAGTCAGGTATGCACACAGTGAAAGACAAAGTCAGCATCTATAAATAGCTAAAATACATGTGTACAGTTTTGGAAAGTGTGCACAGAAGTCAGGTTGCAGTTATGCTTCCAGTCCAAATGGCAGCATTAGGATCTCAGAAAATCTGACCATAAGTATTACAGGGAAATAAATCCCATGTTCCAGTGTGGAATATGTTACTTGTGTGTGATCACAGAGGAGCTTCCTTCTGTCTCAGGCACAAATTCTGTGCTGCACCAAGACACATCAGAGACCAGATTTCATTATTTCTACATTAGTATTTAAGGAAGACAAAATGTACCTGATAACATAAAAAGACTAATTGCTTGCTATTGATCCTATATGGGGAAAACTTACTAACAGCAAACTTCATAGTTCTTGGATCAAAGGACAACAAACATCTGTGTGCCAGTTTAGATTGAAGGCTGTATGAAGAAAACTGAAGCCAAAAGGACTTTTAACAACAAAACATCATTCAGGTCTATAATTTACTTCAGAACACAGAACAACATGCTGAATAATTTGATTAAACACTGTTTTGGGGAGTTTATGTAAGGAGTGTGGGTTGATTCTGACTACTGCTGTAATATCAAATGACAAAACGTAAGCCAGCTAGAACACATTTTTATGCTGTGTTCAGGGTTACGGGTGGCTAAAGCCTTCAGGTGGCTGGCTAATGTTCAGCACAACATTGCAAATCTTCACTGGTGTCTGCTCAGTGATTTTATTTCCCTTCTGTTGTATGACAGGACCTGAAAGGTGTCTGAAAGTATTGTTATCAAACAGTCTCTGAGGAAAACAAAAATTCAGGTTACTCATCTTGAGTGACACTCACAGAATCCTGGTACCCAGTGAAAATGTGTGTTAAGGAAAAGTACTGACCTGCTCTGAAAAGTGCTCCAGCAGCATAATGCATGGCCAAGGCGTGGACAAGTTGCCTGGCAGTGGTGAAGATGGGTCCTCGCTCAAACACAGAGAAGGAGAGAGGGGTGTGATCTGAGGCTATATACAGTTTCAATGAAGCATGAATACTGACAAGGAGATTAACAGGCTGTATTTTTAATTTTCTTAGCTTCACTGGCTTGACTAAAGCTCTTGCATGTTCTCTCACTTGCTCAGGCACTATTGGGGTAGTATCTGAAGCATTCGTGGATTTACAAGCAATTTTGTTTTCTGGAAGATATGTATCAAACAACGTCTTAATGTAGTAAACAAAGGTGTCTTCCACATATAGCCTAGCTGGCTTGAGCTCAAAGCTGAGGTCATTCATGTGAAACATGAAATTCTCTTCCTCGGAAAAAGCAATACAGAGTTTTATAAAGCAGTTTTCCTTATAGCTTTCCAAATCTTTGTTACAAACAATGAAATTGTTCATTCTCGACCACTGCACGGTTTCATTTTTCTCTTCTTGGCACAGCAGGACTGCAAAATGGAAATTGGATTTGCTGTACAACTGATTGTCCAGTTGCAAGTCTTCACAATACACTTGGAGACTATGAAATTGTGGGAGGCCTTCCACAGAGTCCTGCTGGAACTCCTGTGACAGGGAGCTGGTGGCTGGGGCCATGTGGAGGAAAACATTGTCTGCTGTGAGACGTAGGAGTTCAGATGACACTTTGTGGTTTGTAATATCATCAAATGCAGCAAGACTTAACTGACTGATGAACATTTTCAGTGACAGGGTCTGCTCTTGACTTCTAGACAGGAGGGAAAGTAAGTTTTATTACTTCTTGTCTTTTGAGTTCACCTGGCATCTTGCTTGCTCAAAGAGCTATCAAGAGAGACATTCTCTATAACACATGGGAGACTCATTGTGCAAGTCCTGCTAATGTTACTGGTATTTGGTAAACTGAATCACCACAGTGGATACCACCCAGGAGGTTTTCTAAGAAATGGGACACTGTACATCTACACCAGGGTTGTCTGTCTTTTTTATCAATCAACAGGATAGTTTGGACAGGAACATCTCTACCTACACAGTAATTCCCTATTACGTTTGCTACAGAGGAGAATATTAAAACACACAACAAATACAATTTTCTGATAATTCATGTACAGCCTCAGATGTTTCACAGAAGGTTACTATTATGGATAATCACTTCATACCACATGCAGTGAGTGCCCTCCAATGAAGCTGCTGCAGTATTTTCATACTGATGCCATTGAGGTCCTTCCCCCTGCAATGTAAACTGTCCATTGCCAAGTTTAACTAGCATATGGACTATTAGGTACTGCTGATGACCAGTTGCCTGGAGATTAATACTTAATTACAATGCAAATAAAAACAGTACAACAAATTCCACTCTAATTGTAACAGGATTGCTGGAGGCCAATCATTCTGCAGCTTAAAAATAAGTAGTATTACAATTGCACTTGAATGGCTGAGGACCAGATTGTGGTGTATTACGGAAATAGGGAAATCTTCCTAAGAAGGGTGTCATAATTAAGTACAATTAATTACTAACTACATACATAATACAGCTCTTGCATAGTAAGTTTCCTTGGGAGCTTGTAAGATTACAGATGGCAGGATCTGGCTAAATACATTTTAAACTAATGAACACACTCAAAATTAATTATTATGGAAAATGTCATTTTTTATTTAATGAACAACTCAGGTCCTCTTTTTGTACCAGTCATCTAGTGTTTACCCTAAAGTGACATGACTTTTGATGTCAGATTGTCCTTTTTAACTGTTATATACAAAGCCATATGGTCTAAACACATGCTACAGAGCATGCAGCAGTATTAAACAAAACAAACAGTTAAGACAAAGTTTCTAAGTCAGTTAACACTTAGAAAGCTGACTGACCTCACAGTAGTGTTTGGCAATGCTTTTTATCATCTTTTATGCACTTTATGTACCTGTTGAGGTTGATACCAACGGGTCCTGCTCTTCCTTCTGGGGCCAAGGTTATGACTATTGTTCCACAGTGATGGGTGATGTCCACATAAACACAGCCGAAACCAGTTAAGAACACAATCTAGAGGAGAGGGTTAGAAACACATGGAATGTAACCAAAATTACTGTTTTCAGTGTGATACATTAAATTAATACTATCAATGCCTTCTGGTTGAGATCTTTTACTTAAATCAGGACACTGTTCAGGAAAAAAAGTCAGATTTCAATGATTCAGAAAATAACTGCTCTGCTACTTTAAGTATTTCAGTTGTACAAGGAGATGAAATTTGCACCTCATCCTTCAACTGAATAACTGAATACATTTTAATAAGAAACTTCTCCAGAAATAAGCAAGATATGCTGGGGAGGGTGGAGTTTATATGAGAAGAGTAAATAGGAAATTTTAATTTGTGATTTTGGATTAACAAGAAAGGCATGTTCCTGAAGCTCCCAAGCTGAAGTTTAGGTTTTTTTCCTCTTCTCTTTCTATTTCATTAAGTTTTACACAAATAATCCCACTTTCTCCTCTCGAAAAAAAACCCTAAAATAACATTATGTTGCTACGCCCTAGCTCAGAGCTGGGTAGATGAATTGCTGATAGCATGATAGAAAACACATGAAGAATGAAAAGTAACATTTTGGATTCATGAATATTTGCATAACAACTGAACACTGAACACATTTTTAAGCCATTTAAACTGGTGAGAACACCTTCACAGGCAAGGTGCCGCCACAAGGAAATGGCAAAAAACTATTGGAAAGCATAAAACATCTAAAAAGGCAGGAAAAATGGGAATTTGACAACAGGTTTGTGTCATGCTTACAGGTGTACAAACTGTCATTTTGGACAAGTTGTCTTTAGGAATATCCTACTTAACGAAGTGATTGGTTTTGGAGCTTAATTCTGTATGATTTCCATGCAAGTTTTATATAGAATATAGAAGATTAAGGTCTTTTTAAAGGTTTGGAAAATTCACAGCAATCCTTGTCAGAGTAAGCTGGCTTCTCTTTTCTTGTAAGGCTACTATCAACACAATTGTTTACTCGATTGCAATGACAGAAGCTATAATGTAAAGGAATGCAAGCTCAAGAAATAACACCAAGATAGTGGGCTAGCACAGGTAAAATAAACAGCTGTTTGTCTTGAAGAATCTTTACTGCTGTTACGAAGTCACCAGAAGCAAAAACAATTGGAAGTTTGGTAGGATCAGCACTGAAACTGATTCTTCTTAGACTAGTCATAATAACTTTGTACAGATAACTCAATTTTATTAATCAAACTTCTTATTCTTCTGAGAATTATATGTAAGAGAATTTCTAATTTTGACATGTCAATTTTAATCCTTTGTTTGTCTGGAAGAGATTCACAATCCTACATGGAACTGGAGAAAAAAGGACATTTACAGAATTTTCAAAACTCTAATTTTTCTAAATAAACCTTCACTGATCTTGAAGATTGGTCATTTTAATTCCAATTTCAGATGATTCTGATGATAGACACTTCAATATTTATTAAGGTATTAGTTTTAAGTAGTTTTTAAATTACTTTCTAATAGAAAAATAAGTACCTATCTGTGACTACATAGAAGAAATACACATTACCTAAGATCCTCCAAATCCCAGTTATTTCACAACCTGAACGGAATTGTATGTGACACTATTAGTATATTTCTTATTCACTTATATTCATAGTTTTCTAAGAGAAAGACAGACTAAGAAATCCTGGGAAAATTTTCAACATGTACATCCTAAAACTTCAATTACAGAAGGCTACACTTTTTCTGGAGAGCTCTTCAAGTAGACAATGATCCCCAAATGTTGTCTTAGCATCTAATTCCTTCTAGGAGCCAGATACTTATAAAGAACCCTGGTCTGGCATAACATTAATGACTGAAATTTGAAACCTTGCATTGCTTGACTGGCTTGCTGAATGGAACTGAACTACTTGCTATATAATATAACACTCAATAATCAAGAGCATTTTGTGATTGGTGCCCAGGGAAAACATCTGAAACTAGTATTTCTTTCAAAGAGCCAAGCAGTTTATGTTGATTCCATGTAAACTAATGACTTCAAAGATGGAAAAAATTCTCATCAAAAACAATTACTCCAGTCAAGGAACCTTTCATTTGCCTCAAGACCCAGAGAAAAATAACAGAAGGAAAGAAAAGGGAGGGGTTGTTATGTTTTAGAGAGACATGAGTAGCTTCTGTAAAGACACAGAGGGAGAATGACAGTGATGATTCCTACAAGATATAAAGATAAAAATCCCTTGATAATTAAGCCACCAAGTTTTCCTGGATCCTGTGGCATTCTTTGCTTACAGAGCCCAGAAATTTTCAAGACTGATTTTTCCAGGCAAAACCAGGTTGATTCAAAAGAAGTGAAAAAAAATCAGTGTCATAAAGCCTCTCTTTTCAATCTAGCTATTTTTAAAAAGTGACAGTAAAGAAGATAGTCTGTGTTCTAAAACTTCCACAGGAAGGGTCTCAGGCAGGAGAGTTCCCAGGAGTTAAAACCCCCTTAAACCAACAGAAAGGATACACTTATTGCAGAGGATTGATGTACTGTGCAGGTCAGGAAGACAACCATTTATGGTGTGAACTAGGAAGTGGTTTATAATGATTTACTTGTGTTCCTTGGTTGTTGATGTCCACAAAATCACTCCATTCATTTACTAATTCATCAGATGACATCACTTTCAGGAGAATACTGGGCAATAAATCTCTTGTTTTGCAATCTGGATAGCTGGAGACTTGATGGTAAAGTTCATGATGAACCGAACATTCAGCTGGAATCTTTCTACAGTAAACTTCAAACTTTGGTGTATCTGAAATTTTATAAAATATACAAGATCAGAGCTTCCTAAAACCTGTATGAAATCAAAACTCATCTATGCTTGCACAAATGAGAAAGTTTCTGTCTGAAATATTACTAATAAATAAAAACACTGCTTTTCTATTGGTTGGAATATTGTATGTTTGGGTTTTTTACTTTTCTCTTTCTATTTCATTAAGTTTTACACAAATAATGTTCCGCTGATCATTACATTAACTTACTGTAATCAGAATTTTAACAATTTGTTTTGTGTTACATTTGCAAATCTGAGGAAATATAAATGTTCCATGGGATTGAATTGATGTCAACAAAACTCCACTACCTATGAATTTCCTACTGAGCTGAGTCACCTTGACAGCTGGAACCAGGGAGACTCAAAAGCCTGGAGACACTTAAGTTCATACTCCTGACCTCACAATTAGCTCCAATAGCTTCCAGAGTCTCTCACCTTGAGACAGACTTTTACAAGGGCATCAAGTTCTTGCTATAACCAAAACACATATTGAACTCAGTTTTGGACTGGAGATACAGTAAAATAAGATATACTTCAACAGTGCACTGTTTCTAATTATTGCATAGTACCTACCTTTGAAATTCTCTTTTACAAGCAATGGAATGGAGCACCTATTGTGGATAATTATACGAGGACTAGGATCTTCTGTAAGTGTTAGGTACGTCACACCAAGATGCTCTTGATAAGTCAGTGCTATAGGCCTAAAACAGAAGCAGATATATTGGATTTTGCATGTTTTCAAGGAAATCTTTACATATTATCCTGAACAATTAAAAAAACCCAAAACTAGTATCTGTGAGATTCTTCATGATCAAGTTCCAAGTCCATAGATACTTATCTACATTTAGGCAAGTACATATCTCTACTTCAATAGAAGAACATGTGGAAATAGTCTAAAAAACGTGAGAGAAGAAATTGCTTCATGGAGAGTACTCATGAGTTAAACTGAACATGTGTGTCTACAAGATGAGAGCCCTAGCCAGCAGAGATTTATATTAAATTAAAAACATGAGATTGTAGGCCCAAATTTTCAACATAAATCTTTAAAATTTTCCAGAAGAATTTGGATGGATACTTCTCTGATACACATGAAAGATATTTCAATAAATATGTAACTCTAACTGACTGCTCCTCTGGAACGATCCACACTGCTACTGCTCTTTTAAATGTTAATGTTATGGATCATCACTACATCAATTTCCAAAATGAGATTAAATTAATTTAGTTCTACTCATTAGCTACATAAAATATCTTCATGAATAAACATAAATTCTTTCTTTCCTCTTGTGCAAATTTATTGGCTATTGCTAAAAAAACTTAACCTCATGGTGACTTTTAAAAACTCCAAAGTCTGAAAATTAAAATTATTAGGAACATGAGAGTCTCTATGCCATTCTCTCTGTGGTAGAATGATAAGGAATCCTTTCCTTACACTTTCCATTAAATTTTTTTAAAATCTGAAGTCTATATGAGAATCTTTAGTATCCACAATGACACCTCTTGGAATCTGCAGAGGAACTGTAAGAGGGTTTGAATGATATCAAGCACTTCAGGCAAGAGAAAGATCACATCACTGGTAATACAGACTGATGTAGCTTCTCTAATTTCAGCAGATTGTTTCTTGTTTGTACCAGTATAACCATGAATAGATTCAGATATCAGGTTCAAGAAACGAAGCTGGTCATCTGACAAGTCACTGGATTATTTTTAACTAGCTGGATCCATAAGTTTGTAAGTAGAATGCACAACTGCACAGTTCAAGCTTTAAAACTTGAAATCTTTCCTTGCTGTAATCTCAAAATAGTTTCACCCCTTTTGTCTTTTCTTGTTTATCCTCTTATTATGCTTAAAAGAACATAGGTCTCCTTTTAAAAAAAAGCCTAAATTTTTGTGTTGTATTATTACACACTTTCCTCAAACTCTTAAACTGTTGTTCACAAGTTAAAAAAACCTTAATTCCCCAATATAAGCTTTTCATGATCTTATTTGCATGCACATAATAAAATAGCAGGCCATATATTATAAAAAGTGTACAACTTGCACATGGTCGTATCACTAAACCATTTGCAATAAAAGCATCAAAACTATCAGAAGATAACAATTTTAAAATTAAAGTAAGACTTGCCTTTACATATGGGGGCATGTGTTACTTGGACTTTCGCATTAATCTCTTATGGTTTCTGACTAGCTGAGGCTTTCTAGCAACAAGCCAAGTTCCCTGTTGGTGAGTGCTCAGCGCACAGTACCTGGTACAAAATCCACTTTCAGCACATGTGCCCGTGGGCACCGCCACGCTCTGCCTCGCAAACTCCGCGCTGACGACGGCCGGGAGGCTCCACAGCTCGCGGCTCCCGGCACTGAAGCTCAGCACCACACGCCTGTCCCCGAGAGATGCCCCGGCCGCCAAGGGACCCAGCTCCGACATCAGGTCCCAGCAGGGCACGGCGCTCAGCACCTCTCTGGAGCCTGCCCCAGCTGCACCGATGCTGAACACCGTACTGTCAGGTGAGTGGAAGTCCTGGAAACAAAAAAAAAGGTGGTGGTAGCATGGCATGCTGGCTCCTAAAAGGGAGTTTATCCATGCTGATTTTGCACAGAACCCTCTCAAGTAGCCAATGACCACAACTAACTAAAGGCTGCAGTAAGTACATTGAATTAAAGTCTATTTGGCCAAATTCTGTCTTCAGGTATAGGTTTGCAGCACAACTATCTGGGGGTACTGAGCAACAGGGTCTAGTGGAAGATGTCCCTGCCCATGCTGAGGGGTTTGGAACTAGATGATCTTTAAGGTCTCTTTCAACCCAAGCCTTTCTGTGATTCTGTAATTCTGTGATCTATGGTCGGCTCTCAGCAGTACAACATAGCTCTACCAAAATCAAGTTACATTGCTGTAACACAACTGTGTGAACAAAATGCATTTATAGTTACAAAACTAAGAATGGATTTTAGCCTCAACGTTCTCTCAAATCCCCCTCCCATAAGACTGCCACAAAATGTGTGATGCACAACTGTAGATACTGATGTAAAGAAAACTAAAGCAGAAGGAAAACAATACAGAAAGAGGAACTTTAAAAATTTGTTGATCTGCCAACTCTTCTAGTAAGTTTGACCCTGAGACTGCTTTCCACATATTTTACTATAAATGTAATCTTCAATAAATAAGTATAAACGGTTGATTAAAATATATCGACCATGCATACATTTTGGTTCCTGCAAGCTAATCCTTAAATATTCTGTGAGATTATTAGAAAACTGATATTCACAATTTAATGCAGTTTATGAAATACATAAACTTTGGGCACGTCTCTAGTTCTGCAGCTTTGTTCAGATAACTGGAATCTTCCCAAAAGGATAACAAAATGTTTTCAGCTTGCCAGGCCAATATACCTCTTTTACACGCAAACTCAGTAAAAATTCTGAGAACATTTTCAACAGCTACTACGGATTACGCTGCCTATTTTACAGAAATGGCCATTAGTGCCTGAACAGATGGAGAACAGGCAGAACTAATTCTGCAATGTGCAAGAATTTGCTGCTTGCACAGATTTCTGATCACAGTTAATTACTGGAGTTGAATTTACCCAGGATTCAGTATTCTAAATTATATAAATTACTTTATCACTATTACTTTATTACTATGTCTAAAGATTTCTGTTCCAAGCTTTGCTAATATGCAGCTCATCTAAATAAAGATACAGATGTAAACAACCATTTTCCACAGATAACAAACATAAAGAGTATCTACAGTGCTTTACCTCTTCTCCTGAGTGGGGTTTGGAAATAAAAATCTGTGGCCTATAATAGATTTGATATGCTGTATCATTGATTATTGTTGTCTTATCTTCTATCTGTAGAATTTGTATACCTTGTCGAACCATGGAAGAAATGCAGAATTCACACAACTGTAAGATAATGAAAATTGCGATGAAGTCATACAAAACTACAAAAGGTTGTAAAATGTAGCAGTAGAACTACTATTTTCTTTCTAATCACAGCAATCCTCTCTATATTCATACACTTCATAACTGGAGCCACATCACATACTTTTGAAGTTGCATCTGTCAATGTTATTCTAACAAGATTGAGAACTCATTAATTCTTTTTCCAGGAGATATTGTATTATCTTTATGGGTTGCACAGTATGTTTTTGGCAATCTACTTCTTTAAATTATATTTCATACATTGTTTATACTCTCTTTATGTTGGACATATATTAACATAATTAGGGAGACGCTTTCACACTGCATACATTTGATTGTTTTATCTGCTATATGACTTTGTTTTTACATGATAAAGTTACAAATCATTATAATTTTCTTCTAACCTTTTGATGACCTGGAAAAGCACCAAGTTTAATTTCAGCTTCAACAAAACCTTCTTCATCCAATGTCACTACTTCTCCATTATCGGCATCCTTCCATTTTGGGGAGGTCACATTATGAACCAGTTTAATTGCCACTGATTTGTGCACAGTGTTAGTGTTTGCCCAGTATATTCCAACCTGAAAAGCTTCCTGCAAGTGAAAAAATGACTGATTATCAGTTGTTGACAATTTGATACACTTCTACTACACTTCTAAATGCAGGTTCCAGTGGGCAGTGAATATAATTTCCTGCCTTTCTCCCTCTGATCCTTTCTATGTGGTACAAGGATAGCTGAAACCACAAGGTGGATAAGGAAGTGACCCTCATGGGGGATCAAGGCCATAGTCTACACTGAGATGTGTTACTAGGCAGACCTTTTCTTTATCAACAGACAGACATGGGGGAAAAAGAGATGACAAAATAAACAGGGAGTATCAGATTGTATAATTGGAATTGACAAGCTGCTATGTCAAATTATTTTAATTATTTCAATATTAAAGAATATCAGAATTTTAATAAAAAAGAATGTGCATGGCCAAGATATGTGGGAAGATCAGTTACACAAACCTCTGAATTAAGGAAGGCAGGCATTCTAAAAAATCTTCCTATATTGTAATTCATCCTATGTCATTATCAACTTTCCTTGGTAACATTAAAAGCTATGAAATAACATAACATGAAGCATTCTCAAATTAAACATTCTTTTTACACTGTCAACTTTGCTACTGTAGTCAACAATTTCCCAAGTGACACGCTGGCACAGCAGGGGCCAAAGTCTTCACTTGGCCTTTACAGCAATTTTCGTGGGCTACTACATTACACCCATGTTGCAGATTCTTTGGCTGAACTGAGAGGAAAGGGAGAAGGCTGCTGATGAAATGAAGGCCTTCTTCCTACAATGTTTTGCAGTCACTTTTTAACTATGCATCTTTTGGATGTTGTTTTTCAAACATTGCTACCAAGTATGTTGTGCTACCCACTCAGTGACTGAGTCAGTGTGGTAAACTCCTATTGTTATTGCTACTCCTCATCATATGACTAACAGATAAACAGACAGTGACTGGAAAGTGGGAATCATCTGGAGTAATAACCATTCTCCAGAATCAGTGTATTTAGCAGAACTGTGCCTGCTAATGTGAATGGCAAAGTTACCTCAAAGTTGGGAGGTATAATTACTTTCCCACTAGGCACTTGAAGAACAATTTTCTCTCCTTCAAACAGCCAGAGGTCCCACTTGGACTGATTGATAAGCAATGCCCAGGGCAGGAGTTCAATCAGCAGAGTTTTAACACATGGTTTCCACACTGACAGCTTTACCCGCATTGGACTATCCCATTGGGAGAGCTGTTCATTGCTGTCAAAAACAAATAAGCAAAAACATTAAGTCAAAGGAATAATGAATTCAAGATGACAAATGATAAGGTGCTATTTTCAGAAATTTGCAAGGCTTTCCTGGTTGTGAAATAGAAAAACTTCTCTTTTTACCTTATCATTCTGGAACACACTGAGGTGCTGTCAGAAAGATCTAGATACACGTAGACTATAAAGGCATATTTTTAACTCCACAAGCTCAACCTAAATTTAGTCAATTAATAAATGCTTTAAGAGAGTTACCACTGTCCTTCAGAACTAAACCTGTGACTTTTGTAGTCATCAAATCACATTTCCTTTTTTTCCCAACAACTACTTCTACAGCAACTCCCTGTTTCTATACTGAAACAAACAGCAGCTGAATAAACAACAGCCTCTAGAGCTGCAGTAAAGAAAGTGCATTCACAAAAAAACTGTTCCATTTTTTAAAAATACATACTGATGCAATCTTCTCAGTGTAAACAAGGGCAGCCCTAAGGCTGACCTCATTATTTTCCCCACCTGCCACAGATTCTGCAGTTTGCATGCACGAATCATGTAATTGCTGAAAATATACTCAGTGTTCATCACATATAGTCTTCCAGAATGTGATTTCAGTTTATTTGGAAATGCAATGCAACAGTCATGAAGAAGGTTTAGCAAGGAATTAATTACCTCTCTGAATCCTTCTTATTATAAGGCCATGCAGGCTGGGGAGGACTAGCGGTGCCATAGAACTCGGAGAGCACTTGGCCGACATTGCCACCTGGATGGGATTTAGTTGCTATGTGTTTAATCAGAGTAGTTGAGATAGGGACTGCACACTCTGATGGATCATCTTCCTCCCTGTCATTGAAAACAGACACAACAAGATCAAGCACTAGCATAAAAATTTTCTCTAATGAGGCTTCCCAAGTGTACTCTGCAGCAAGAACACTCTCAAGGTAATTGTGGGTGAGTGAAGTTATGATGTCCAACAAGTTCCTGAGGATTTACTGGCATGCATGCATTTGTCATGACACTGTAATGACCCTAAAAACTCTTCACTGTTCTCAAAAAAGCATTTCAAGATCATTCAGGAACTTATTTTTTAAAACACAAGAATGTGGACTGCTTAATCAAACAAATGCCAGTGTGTTTAGGATAGTTACAGCAAATTTAATATTTCCTATGATATCATTTCAGGCTACATACGCTTGTTCTGTCATATCCCCTCTGCACACAGCATACTTTGGGGAAAAAATGCAGAGGAAGTTTAAGTGCAAATTATTCATACTTTTCCACACAAATGAACCATTTTCAAGGAAAATGCGTATTTTACCTGGCTTGAAAAGTCAGGTGGTGTGTAAGATCTGGTTCTATATTTTGCAGTGCTTTCTCCTGTCCTTTCCCTGGAATCACTTGTGTTTCATTCAGTCCCAGACTTCTTTTCTCTACATGTATGATAATAGGGTCTGGAAGATGGCTCCTTACAATGAAAAGAGGGCTGAAAACAATCTATAAAAAGAAAAGAATACACCAATTTAAAGCCAATTTTATTTCAGTATTACAACTGTCAAAACAAACTATTGATAAATCTTTACAGTGGGTCATTCTGACCTTAATTTATTATATGACATGTAAGGCATAAACATTTAGATTTCAGAGACATTAAATGTACTTACCAATCGTTGTTGCACATGCGAATTGGGCTCTAAAGTCAAAACTGTGCACCACACATATGTAATTGAACTCTTTGAAGATGGTACCTGTTTGCAGGAAGATCAGCATTACATTAACATTATTTCAGGATGATAACATTCACTATTTCATTATATCAAATAGAGGTCTAAATGCGAGTACTCAGTTCTCTCAGACATTTTTAGTGCTCTGTTCCATATACCCATTTCTAGCCATACCTGAATGACAGTGCTGTGCTCTGTGTGTTTAGAACTTAGACATACATCTTGGGACCAGTCTTCATCTCCTGTAGATTTCACGCTCAACTCAGTGAGCTCATTGTTTTCTAGGATATATGAAGGCAATTTCTGCTTAGCTGCAAGGCAGTTGATGTGTTCTTTAACAACAGCCTGTCCATCTTGGCTAATGTAATGCTGAACCACTTTCAGTTCAATACTTTCAGAAAGGTAACTACAGACTGTCTGTCTTCCACAGATTAGGATCTAAAACACACAAAAAATACAGCTCATATGTAAACAATTGTGAAAAAAAGAGTCAAAATTGAATTAGAGAGTGAAAACCTGTAGAAGAATAATCTCCCTACTTTAGGTTTTCGCAAGCAGTGCTGAAGGCAGTGACTGGTAAAACCTTATTCTTATTGGCCAAATATATGTGCAATTTCATAGAAATCTAGGCACTAAAATGCTTGAAATATTGCTAAGGCAGTATTCAGGCTTGAAAGAAACACGTGACATATCCACTTTCCTTCCCACTGAACTCAGAAGTACTGCCCATGGCTGACAGTTCTGGTTTGGATTTTAAGAGTTCTGTGATGGTCTCTGAATGTCGAGACATTTCTGAGCAGTCACAGGGAGGTACTTCAGAAAGGTTGCTACTGATACCTCACACTCCCGTCACAAGCCAATGATCCAGACCTTTCACAGTATGTCTGCTGTTTAAAAGCTTACAATTTCATTAAATGACTGTAACTTGTTTCCGTATTTAAGTGCACCCACCTAGAAAATGACCAAATTAGACTCAGCGTTGTTGCTGTCCATCACGCATGAATTGTTTATTGTAGAAATGTATCTGACTTTTTCCAAGCTACACCAGGGAACACCATTCCATGGGTATCCCTGTACAACCATCATCATTTCTTTTTTCATGAATGAGGGCACACACCACAGCTACAGCCCACCAAGTGAAATCTCAGCAGGGGCTTCAGTGACACCAGGCACTGCTCCTGGCTGGTTAGCTCTACTGTTGTTGTGCTGTGCAGCACAAGGCGCTCTGCCACATCCATGAGCTGAGCATGTTCTGTCCACCACATGCTCTGGCTTCTGCCAATGCAGGAAGAACAGCTGCAGTGTTATTACACATCTCTTTACAAAGATAGTAAATGGAAAGTTATTATTGCACAGCAGCTCATTTTCAAATGTTAATTTGGTAATTCTTTCTCTTTAAAAAATATGTAGTCCTGAATTACAACCCAGAATATATTATGAACAGTTTCTTTAAAAAAATTAAGAAAAAAATCTGTTTCTCAAGAGCTTAAAACATGTAAGAGATTGTGTAACTTAGCACTGTCAGAACTTATGAACCACGCAAAGGGATGTTTACAGGAGCACATAAAATACGTGTTGGTAACTGAGCTTTTAAATGCTAAGATCAACACCAAAGTGAAGAAAAAAGTTGTAAAAATTCCCCAAAATAGCCCCCAAAGACTGCTATACTTGTTTTTTGCAGATCCCAGTAGGAGAAAATAAATAACAAAGTGACTAATTCATGAATAGGCAACAGTTTAAATTACTCATGTTATTTTTTCCTAACTGGATCAAATCCTTACTTGCTTCTGCACTCCACTGAGCTGCTGAACCTTGATAATAAGCGATGCTGTCCGGCCCTTGTACTGAATGGTGCGAATAAAGGTCCCTGTATTGTCCACACTGAATGGCTCAGACCACCGCCAGTTTCCCCAGCCTTCAATACAGATGTGTAACAGCTGGAAAGAAAGAAGTTACTACTTCAATACATAACCAGGAAAAAAAAGTGCCTTGCAGTAGGATATAAATTCCCATGACAGAGAAATATTCTTGGTTTGAAATCTCAGCAATGCTAAGCACACCAGTTGTCTGAATGATCCATTCAGTCTGTAATTCTGATTTCAGACACAATCAGAAGAAGAAACAATACCATAAAATGACTCTGAATCGTGCATTTCTAGAAATTACCTGCTTTAACAGTATATTTAACATCTAGGCACACAACCGTTCAGAAAAAAAAGGGGCAAGTAGACTAGAGAGCATAAAACAGGAAATAAGAGATTTTCTTCACTGATTTTGAAATTATTCTAGAAACCCACTCTATTACCAGCAAGGTGACATGGAACACAGGCCCATGCCAGATTTTTGGCCTTCAGAATAAGACAGAAAATTACAAACACCCTTCCCTTCAAAATAAAGAAGGACATGTATAGTTTGCATGTATGTGTGTGTTAAATGCAGAATGTGGTATATTGCTGAGAGATGGGAAACATTTCATTTCTTACACAAATGTGGTGGCAAGTTCAAGCTTGACTGCATGAGAAGAAATTTAACTGCATAATTATACTCCCTATGTGATTTATTCCGGAAAAGGAGTGGCTTTTTTCCAGTTTAACTTAAATCACTTCCAGAGCAATACAGTCTTTCATCATTTGAAGAGCCTTTCATCCATTTACCCACCATACGCACTTACCTCTGTCCCATGGAGATTCTTTAAGCCAGAGTAGTGAAAATTGGTACTGTTCCATGTAGGTCAATGAAGTTACATAAATTTACACCAGCTGAAGATCTGGCTATTTAGCGCTGTATAGATCTTTTGTGGCTGTGCAAACTTAAGGATGTGAGTTATATATAAGGGATCAAAGCAATAAGCATTCTGGGTAAAATTTATTCTTTGCAGAGGGCCAGCACAGAGCCTAAGCATCACTTAAGTTCTTTAAAACAGTCATATGAAGGCCTTGTGGGAATTCTCTCTTGAGGCTTGAATTTCACTCTGATTTTGGACATCTGTCATTAATTAATTTAAGTAACTGAGAACAGGATCAGGCCCAAAGATTGATTATTTATACTAGGAAAAACTGGAACTTGTAAATACTGTGTTCTTCCATGATTTGTTTCCAGAAAGAGATGGCATTCACCATGGGTCTGGTCAGTTGGACTTCAGTGAAGGGCTGGATGTTGGGGTTTCCTTCATTGTTTTAAGAAACAACCACAGCAGTAACTTTTAAAGATATTACAACTCAGTAGCCTGTTTGCAATTTGTGGTATCCTCAGCACAAGTCACACACAGAACAAGAACATCCATTCAGTGGGTGGCTTTTGAATTTGCAAGGGTGATGACTGTTGCATTCAGATTCAAATGAGTTTTATGCTGGAAGCACAAAGGCTGATACGTGCCCGTGTGTTCGAGGACAGGCATCTGGATGTGCACACATGTGGGCACAGCTTTATATTCAAGGTTATGCTGAGGGAGGCTATACACTAGGATAGTCAAACTCATAAACAAACATGTCACTTCGATTCTGAAGTATTAGTTACAGAAAAGGAAAAAGAAAACAACAAAAAAATCCAATTGCAGTGGCTGGAATACGTTCAGTTTCTTACGGAGGCAGCTGGGAATAAATCTCATCACATATGAAAATTAGGAGAAATAAGAAAACTGTTTACTTTGGAGAGAATGGTAGCTGGAAATGACAGCCAAATAATGAGAAAAGGTACTTAAGTGGTCAGTCTTAGCTAGCAGGTCCACAAAATACTGTGTGCTCCAAAGATAGATGTCATGTAATGCCATAATTGACGATTAGTAATTGCATGTAGCTACAACGTTAGGATGTCTCCCACCCTGTATAAACAGCTTTGCTCACGAGTTGAATGTTCCCAAGGAACATGCCGTCAGCTTTCCCTGAGCAGTCATTAGTTCCCAAATGCTGCCTTACTAATTTTCTTTGTAGCACAACGATTAGTCTGCATTTAACTTCAAGGTTCAGAAAGAAAAATAAAGAAAAGTTACTATCATATATTGGCATTTTCTTATTTTACAAACACACAATTTGCATACCGGTAAACATGAAGCTTACAGCCTTCATAATTTACTTTAAAGATATCTAATATCTAAGAGTATAAGAACTGGGTACTGTATAAATGTACTTTTGAGCCAAGAAACATGCATTCCATGAAAACAAAAAAGGATCTCTGGATGATTAATTTATTTAAATGAGAGATTTCTGGAAAAGATGGCTAGAAATAATTAGCAAATGACACTAAGTGATGCGGAGATATATGGCAGGAAATAAAAACGGAAGTGATTTTAGAGAACGAAGTAATCAGACATTAGCATTATTTTAGCAGAAAACAGGTTTACAGATTCACAGAATTTTCTAAATTGGAAGGGAGTCACTGGGATCATCAAGTCCTTCTCTTAAGTGAATGGCCCATATGGGGACTGAACCCACAACCTTGGTGTTATTAGCACCTCGCTCTGACCAAACAGGTATCAAACGGACCTGATACTACAGATCTGTAATAATTGCCATTAACTCCCTTTCACTCATCAAGCTTTATGCTAATTCTAAGAATTTACTAGAAACTCTGTTCAAAAAAGTTCAACAACTATAGTGAGGTATGGGACATATATTAGGAGAAAAGAGAAGTCATTGCATAAAGGTACAAAAAAATGGACTTCAAAGCATTGTAACAAATACAATCCAGTGATAAGTGAAAATTTGTAGCTGAGAGAGAATTTAAACAGACTATCTATTGTATACGTGAAGATAGGCACTCATTCATGTAAATATTTGATTTCTGCATTTTCTGTCAGGGAAATATACCAGCAGATAACCCAGAGAGTTTTGTTTTGACTAGACTTGGCTGGGGCTTGGATTTGTAATTCTTAGCCATTATGGATTTCTGTTTTGAGAGGAATAGAAATCACTTCAAGGGAGGTAGACTAAGATGAAGCTGCTCCTATCTTTAAAATAAAGAATATCTTTATCATGCCTCTTCACAGAATGTTTCTACGTGCTCCTCAAAATTTACTTAGGTTTTCAGCTAGATGTGTGAGTGAAGGATATAATCTGAGTAAATAAAGCTGAGTGTCATATGACAAGGCATAAGGACTAAAATGGGGGATTAAAAGTGAGACTAAGAAGAGAGAGAGCCTGTCCAGAAAAGGCATAAATTTCCAGCTGTATAAGTAATTTAAAGCTTGAGCCCTCAAAATGCTTAGTGATGCAAATTTGATTTCTACTTTGCTTGTAGATTCACCAGATTTAGGGTGGTTTCACCAAGGTTCTTTAGATTGTATTTGTCTTCTAAGTAAAACTAGAAAATGGTTTTTTTGGGGGGAACAAGTGTAATCGCTATGAACTCTTGAGAGCTTTGGAAGAATCAAGTGAGGACCTGGTTAATGGTGTGGAAGCAGTTGTTATTTTAAAAGACAGAAGATAGTAAAATAAAAGCTGTGATAATGCAGCAGCATGGAGGAAATGTAGCTCTGGGGATGGGAGCTGAATTCTAAGACTTGAAGCCAAAGAAATTTTTAATTGAAAAATTAAAGGAGAAGCTTGATTTGTATTTTGTACTGTGTTTCCACAATACAAGGTGGCTCTTGACTAGGATTAGGATTTACAACAATAAAACCAACTAGTATTTGGAAATGCAGTGAATGAAGTATTTATTCTGCACTATCAGCTGCAGTGCCACCAAAACAGCTTGAATTTCATTTTGGCTTCATTTTCTCATGTGACCTGGGAGATACGGCCAGTTCTATGCCATCTGCCCTTGTAAGACAGAAAGCCAGTACAGAGCATGGAAAAAGGCTATTTCTATTACTCCCATGCTGACTACTAGAAAAAAGGTCACACTTGACAGATAAAGTCTGACCCTGGGGGCTCCTGGAGATGTTGTGAACCCCAACATAACCTGCAAAGCAGACCTCAACCTCACGGATACATACTCACTCTACACACTGAAGAAGAGTCTTTTGGTTAAGGAACAGTAACCAGATTATTAATCCTTATCTGCCCCAGATAATATCTAGAAATTCAATTACATGTAATATAGTATAAGCATTAGAATGCAGGACCCCCCAAAAAAGCAACAGCATTCTTCTCACTACTTGAACAGTGTAAAATAACATACAACTTTTTTTGCCTGATGTTGTTCTCTAAATGACCTGGGGAGGATTATGTAAAGTACAAGAGATTGTTCAGAGAACCTGTAACTTACCTAAACAGTAAAATGGGAAAATATCCCAATAACAACTGATACATAAGTTACAGTTTCTAAGTTTGAACTACAGAGTACTGCATATAATTTTACACATTATATAACCCAATATTTGAAAGAACCGCAACTTGGAAATAAATAACAATGATCCTGCTGGACGTGCAACATGAATCAAAATTTGGCTTCAGTCATTTTTTGTAGAAGAATGATGAGGTTGAGTGAATAGCAAATTCACTATTTGTTAAACTATAGTAGCCTTTAAAAAGTATGTTTATAAAATCTAGACATAGTGTTCACAGACATATTACTTAAAATAAGAAAAATTTTAAATGTGTTCCAGTGAAGGTATTAATAATGTACTAACCAATACTAATATCTACTCAAGACTTTGTAAGTGTATAATCAGAAAAGTGATAGACATATTTTCCCCCAAATTCTATATAAGTAGCAATAAAATGACAGAGCGTATTTACTTACTTTGATAAGAAATAAATACATTTTATTTATAACCACATTCTCATTGATGTCATTGCCCAATTCAACATAGGAACTGATTTTTCTCCATTACATCTGCTGCTTCAAGTTAAAGATGATGAAAAGTGAAAATGGGTAACTGTTACTGTAACCCTCGAAGGAGACTGTAGAAAAGTATGAGACCTGCTACTTCTAAAAACTTCTCCTATGCAACCCTATGTTTTGCATAGAAAGCAAAGCAAACAAATGAACTTAAATCCATCACTCTGTGCTTCCTCAGAGGACTTTGCCGAAGTTTGAGTGTGGGGAAAACAATTAGTTATAACTAGCATGTTATAGCCAATTTCTGCTGTCTGTTCATAAGCAAACAATCTCTGCAGAACACATTCAGGGGACTCTCACATGAGTATCTGGTTTTTACATTTGCTGTGATCCCGAGTGGGACCCTCCAATTGCCTACTGTCTTTCAAGACAGAATTCCTTAACTCTGAGTAAATTACTAGGAAGATCTGATCTCTTCTAACTTCGGAGTTTCACCCTATGTATCATATGCTCCAGTTCATCTAAAAAAACACAGCTGTCTTGGAGACAAACATGACTTTTGATGTAACTGGGGCCCATCCCACAAAACAATGTGAAGATCAAGATAAGGAGTACAGACTGGATCCAATAATAATGTAGGAGCCAGTGTTGTCTGTAGAGCACAAGAATGATGTATCTTCTCTTCCCTTTTAATGATATCTTACAGACCTCTAACTTTCATTAAAATCTGCAAAAGGAACTCACAAGATCTGGCAGCTTTAGATAGAATTGCTTAAAGCCTCAAATATCATCAATTTTGGACCTACCCCAACTCTGAAAGGGACTATATAGTTGGGGGTGTCTTATCCCTAAGGGGGGGCAAAACCTCATGAAATCTGAGGAAAATGTGGGGGATGGAGCGGCGTAGAAGAGTGAGCATCGGACCTCAGACTTATTACTGAAATACTAGCCAAACTAGCGAGACTTGCAGGAATCAGAGTGAAACTTAAAAGGGAAAGGTTAGGTTCCCTGAAATGTAAAGGATCTGGGCAAGGAAAAAATGAAGGAAGCAAGGGGCTTTAAGTTAAGCCAAACAGTTGGAGGGACACCATCAAGAGCTGATAAATCCAAACCCTTGGTGTGCTATAGCTGTTTTCGTAACATAAAAAAGTTCAAATTTTTCAAATTATAGCCTATAGTTCCATTATTAATAAAATTAATTCTAAATGTAAATAAAGCATTATAATACTATCTGTTAAAAATATTTTAGGTGTATATATATTTAATCGTGTTAAATAATTTAAATGGGCAATTACCGCATCTCTATGCTTAATTAGCAAAAGAAAAATGGAGAATTTTATTGATGTGAATGTAAAAGAAATACAATCCTTTTAAAACTATTTATTTTCATTTAACTGAACTGCCTTGCCATACTAAAAAAACATTTTGCAGAGGTTAAATAAAGTATTTCATGGCAACCGCTGCTTCTTAGTGCCTGTGTAACAAGAAACATGAGCCAGCCAAAGTTGTGCAAGTTGGTTTTCTTTCCCAGTAAGAGAATGTGGTATCTAAGACCTTGTCCTAACTCATTTTATCCCCAAGAGTAAGTCAAGTAAGTCAAGTATGAACTAATGCCTGAAGGGAAGTCCCTGACTCCAGAAGTATGGATTATTTCACATTTATCTTACAATCTGCTCTCAGAGTTCTTAAAATTCACTAACTTGGCAAGTCAGGAATTATCATGAGAAATGAAATAATTTCATAACTATGAAGTCATCCAGCATTCCATGAATATGACACTCAGAGGGTTTGTCCTTGCTTGGGCATTATTCTGACCTTTGGATAACAAGCTTCTAGATGGTTTTGCATGGAAACAATTAGAAAAGTGCTACAGTGTAACAGGGACAACCTGATGTCTTGATTGAGTTGTTGTTTTCATTTCAAGGATTTGTATTAATCATTAAAAAAATGTACACGACAACATTTGTAATAATATTTAAACAAACTTGTTTTGTATGATTTAAAATGACAAAGGATTGTACTGTTTAGATGAAATGCCGTTCTGAAGCATGCTGTATTTACAATGACTCGTACTGGCAATAACCAAATGAATAAGCTTACAGGGGAATGCCAAGGTTCTCTCTTTACAAGAGCTTTGTAAAGAAAATTTGTTTCTATCTCAACAGTGTGTGCTTCCATATAGTTTCAGTGAAATTACCTCAGTGCTGTTTTTTAGTCTCTAAATTTCCCAGCAAGACATGGCTGTTTAAAAATGTTAAGAGAGCAGAAATTGTCTTGAAATTATTCCAAAGGTTGGGACAAGGGAGGTATAACCTCCCTACTAGAAGAGCCTGCTGGCCAGCAGTGTGGCTGAGTCAGGAGTGAGCTGTTAGCTTTGCCATCTCCTGGGACATGGGAATCCATCATGACACTCCTGACTTTTTATCAGCCCAATTCTTCAGTGAATCTCCATCTGATCAGAGCAAAACAGAATGGGGAAACCCTTTGACATCATCAACTGTTAGTTGAAGAATGAATATCTGAAAAATGAATCTGAAGCTCCTACTGTCACCTCACCCACTCCCTTATGTGTGATTTGGTTTTCTGATGGACTTTTCCACTTCTCACCATGCACTTTTATTTTTTTCATTTAATAAGAAAGTTACATAGCAGCCATGAAAATGGAATGTTTTGAACTGCTCAAGTCTGTGACTGAAAGCACTGCTTAAGTTTTCCAGGTGTTAGATGTCTAATGCCATATATATATATCTGCTGGTGGTTTTTAGCAGTTCAGTTGCAACTAAGAGAAAGTATCAGTAATGAGCTGTCATTTAACTCTTCCACTTTTCACTTGCTTGAGATAATCTTCATTTTCAAAACTCTTTCCAGTTTGCACCATTACTGAATATACACCATAATCAGAACTACATCTTTAATAGATCAATCTAAAATGAGGATTCTCACAACTGAATAATTTTACGTGAATAACCAGAAAATGGATGTAACAAATTTTTAAGAATAAAGCCTTACTTAGTTCTGGGTTTATTTACATTGCTTTAAATATTTCCTTCGTCTTCCATGTATTCATGAAAAGGTTTAAATATAATTTTGGGTGGTTGCTACAAACGCAAATGATAATTGGTTATGAAATAGAGGTCACACTTAGCCAGCTTTCTTTCTCCCTCACACAACCAAAGGGAATAACAACAGCTGTAATCCTGTGTCACCTGATGAGTGGGGATCCTGTCTCACACTCTGACACATGTCCAGCTGCACGGAACACAGTCACCATTTGGTTTGCTCGCCTGTGGGATGGGGCATCACAGGCATTTTGCGTGTATGAGAAAACATGGAAAGGGATGTACGGTGCTCCAGGGTCTCTAAGTCTCCAAAGGCCTCTCTCTGTCACTACTACACCAGCACACACTTTTTATAACAGCTCCTCTGTTTCTGGGCTAAGATGGTCCTTTATTAGCTTGGCTTCCTCTTAACTTACACCTTGACTTCAGTGTCAGCTGCAACTGTTTACTCTGGCAGAATTTGCTCTGCACAGATTAACACAATCATGTAAAATTCAGTAGTTTTGCATATCCATCAGCTGACATATGAATGAAAACCACAGCAAATTTACCATCTCTGCCTCCCAGTGTAACTTGAAACTTGTCAGCAGTGAAAGTGGGCACAGCTCCCGTTTAGAATTACTATTCAAAATTCACTTTCTTTCTCACATGCTAAGACTGGTATTTCCTGGGGCTCTAGAGGAGTTAGGAACTTCCATTCACTACATTCCTCCTAGGATCTGTAAAAATTTTAGTAATGTTTCATGGCAGGACTACTGCTCAGCAAATGGGGTGGCATAGGTCTGTAGTTTCCTACTCAGCAGGAGCTGAGTATATACTAAGAAAAGAGAAGAAATGGGTTTGCTGTTTCATAAACACTTTATTCAGTTTAAGTTCTTGCCCTGTCTTCAATTAAGATGAGAAGTCTATTTTTCTCCACCACACAAGTGTTGGTCTCCTCTCCCAGTAACAGTTAGTAATAGGACAAGAGGAAATGGCCTCAAGTTGTGCCAAGAAAGTTTAGATTGGTATTAGGAAAAGTTGTTTCACGGTAAGGGTTGTCAAGCACTGGAACAGGCGACCCAGGGAATGGCTGAGTCACCACCCCTGAAAGTCTTTAAAAGATGTATGGATGTCGCACTTAGGGACATAGTTTAGTGGTGGACTTAGCAGTACTGGGTTGGACTCAGTGATTTTAAAGGTTTTTCCAACTTAAATGATTCTATAGTTTCACTGAAATACTTCCTTTTGATAGTTTAAAAATATTTTATTTCAGTTTCAGTGTTTATCCTAAAAAAAAAAAAAAAAAAAAAATCCAGTAACCCAGAAACTGTATTATTTAAACTATATAAGTGGGGTGTTTCTGACAATTTCAAATATTTTCTAAGGCAAGCACCAAGTTGAGAGCTTTGTCCAGTTTGACCCTGTTCTGCAAACAATTTCAGTGAACAGATGCTTCTGGTAAAAACAATTAATTTAAAAAATCCCCCAAATCTCTAATGTACATCTTGGTAAACACTGATTGCTTAGTAATAGAAACCTGGCAAGCTGTCCTTCCTTTTTTCAGAAGCTTCACACAACTGCTTGGTTTGGTAAAAAGTGCACATCCAGTTCTACTCTTGAGTAACTTCTAAAGACTCCTGGCTTTCCTCACACTTTGTTTACCTTTTCTCTGTGTTGCAGCCCCAGTGTGTGACTCCTGAAGGAACTGGAGCTTTAGAGATAGTTGAGACCACAGAGAAAACCAAAGAATCAGCGCATAAAGCCGCCATCGGCTTTAGCAAATGCTGCCCTGGAAGGGCTCTTTCTGACATACCTGTGGGGACTTGTGAGACCGCCAGCTGTACTGGTGGCTGTGGAGAGTAGCCAGCAAAATGTTCTCATCAGTATCCACCTGGCCAAACCGCAGTGTCTCTTGGGTGTCATTACAGATCACGAAATGGCTGAAGACAAACTCCTCTGCCTCAGGGCATCGGTTCTGAAAGGAAAGGGATATGAAAGCCAGTAAGATGCAATGTCAGTTGCAGGACATTTGGCAGCTGCCTGCCCAGTGGCAAGTATTACAACACAGAAATTCAAGATCTCTTTCCTTAGCTTTGGCCTCATAGTACTCTCTGCAAAATCTAGTTTTTGGGTTGACAAAATATATCCTAAGGCTTAAAATATTTTACTTTATGTTTCTGTAATGCAACTCTTATAGATTTAAAACTACAATAAAAATGAAATTTCCTAATTTGGGTAAAAAACATCAACATTAAATTCTGTGGGAAATGATATATTACATAGGGCAGACAGAGTACGACAGGCTGAGCAGAGAGGCATGAAGAGGTTTTTGAGTGCTTGACAACTGAGCTCCTCTTCCCCAACTTCTGCTTCTACCTTGAAATATTGCTGTGGATCAGCAGAAGACTCCCTCTTTCCTGATACCACAACACTTGAAAAGACAATTAAAGAAAAAAAAGGAGACATGAGGAGAGTATTTTCACAGCTCCATGAGGCTAGTCTGAAAATGCATCATGGCATTTAATAGGAAAAAATGTTAAAAAAATCATGGATTTTTTCTCCAGCAACTTTTCATCCATCTCCTGCTTTTTGTCTGGCTGCTTGTCACTCTGTTGACACAATGAGACTACATGATAGTCATAAAAATTGCCACAGCTACAGGTCTTCCACCCCTGAAGGCACGAACTATAATCCTCTGTATGGGAGAGGTCACAGTGTGACTGATGATTTGGAGATCATCTCTCATATATTTCTGCCCTAGTCACTAGTGGGCTGGCACCTTCCACTGACAAGCAACTATGTAGCAATGACAACAATTACTTGAAGAAACCCAACATTTGGATAGTCTTTATACAATTTAATGGTTCTAACACTAAGTATTAATCTTCTTGTGGTTTTTGTTACCTCTTAATTGACCCATCTTTCCTAGCACACTCTTATGACAATATTTTTCTGTTGGTTGATTTCCCTCTTCACAACATAGCTCAGCTACTTGTTTCTCATCCTTTCTTCTCATGACATTGTCTCTAACTTATAAAACCTCCATGGCTTTTGAGAGCTGATTCTGCTTCCGCTCCTTGCTCTCTCAGTGGACCTTTTAAATGGACATAACAAAGCCAGCACCTTCCCTGCCTCTAAGGGTCAGAGCTCAGGTCCCTTAGCTCCTTGATAACAGTGTGCCTGAAAGCCTGCAGAAATTCAGAGATCAAATAAGAGGGAGAGAAATATTTCCTCATATCTCCCTATGCAGTCACAGTTATCCAGGAAAAGCAGTCTGGTACATCGCTTGTAGCATGTTACTGGGTGAGGCACATGGAAGTTTTCCTGAGAAGTGAAGTGTGCAAGGTATATTCAATTTAGCATCCTTGAATGCATGCTCACTACTGGTTACTCCAGAACAACCTAAGGTGCATCTACAGGCAGAGTCACAGGATGTCTGGGGCTAGAAGGGACCTCTGGAGGTCACCTAGTCCAATGCCCCTGCTAAAGCAGGTTCACCTGGAGCAAGCTACACAGGATCCCATCCAGGCAGCTTTTGAGTATCTCCAAAGAAGGAGACTCCACAACCTCTCTGGGCAATCTGTTCCAGTGATTGGTCACCCTTACAGTAAAGATGTTTTTCATGATGTTCAGATGGAACTTCCTCTGTTTCAGTTTGTGTCCGTTGACTCTTGTCCTTAATCAAGGCAGGCTGTAATTCCTTTTTTAACTAAATGTCAGACTGATCACCTGGGAGTATTTGTGCAAATACTATTCACCCTAGGAATATTTTAGCATGAGAATATTTAGATTAAAACTTCTTCCCAAGTCTCATTACTTTTTCTGCATAAGATCAGGAATCTTTTGTGAAACAGGAGCCAGGTGAGCACAACCAAAACTGCACTTCTTCCAAGCAACAAAACTCATTACAGAGCAGTATGCTTGTATCACATTCAGTAGCAGATCTGGGTGTGCTAAAAGCTGACATTTACAGTGCCCCTTCAGAGTGCAGAGTTTATTTTGGCATTTTCTAGTGGAGGATCTATGACTTTTTACTGTCAAGCTGCCATACCCACATAGCCCTAAGTCTACCGCAAATATATATATTTTCCTGTTACAGCTTTGCAAAATGTTCTTTTTAAAAGGGAGGATTTACTATCCACAGAGCTCAGCATGTTGTTAGAGTCAAACCAATACACAATCCCAGGGGAATTTAAGAAAAGCTTTTTCTTTTCACTCCAATACATTTTCTTGCTGATTACACAGAGATTGAAAGAACAATGCCATAAGATGATGAACTTCCTTCTTTTTAGCTTACTAGCTTACTTAGTTTCAAGTAAGTAAACACAAACTGTAGATTTTCGCATTTTCCAGAGGGAAAAGAGAGTCCAGCAAGTTTTTGGCATGCATATAACCTCTAAATTCTGCTCAGGGAATGTTATCCTATCAGGAATTATTAATAGACTTGTACACATTTTGGTGCTGATGAATGACTGCCATTAATCATTAGTCTTGAAAGCTGGATTTGCTACTAGAATCCAATGCTTTTAACAGCAACACTTCTCAAAGTTGAGTGAAAGAGGTATTTTAGGCTCCATTTTATAACAGTTCCAAATTTTTAACCAAGGAACACCAAGATTTGCATAACAAGGTGTTGCTCTGTGCTGCCAGGCTTAAGAGAAAGCTACTGATGCCTCCAGTCTGGATGATAACAAATGACTAAAGGAACATCAAGGAAGCTTCAGGATGCTTTACAGTGTGGCTACTAGGAAACCCATGCTTCTTTGTCCTTGGGGATCTGCAGCAGAACCCTGCACCAATCACAGGGAACTGGATCCCACATTGCTGCTGAAGTCTGATAGTAGAAGCTTCTAGAGTAAGCAGAAAAGGAGGAAAAAAAAAAAAGTCAGCAAAAGGATGGAGTGAAGAAATCTTGACTGATAAAACAATGTCTAGAGAAACCACGCACAATAAAACCAAATAGAACCAGACATGTGTGTGGCAATGATGCTGAAGGGCTGAATGATGACTCCAGGAGCTGAAAACACCTAAGTGTGGATTAGGAAAAAAACCCCTCTCTGAATTAAAACAGCAAATCAAAAGAATCAGCAAAAGATTAACAGCCTGAATCAGATACAGATTAGAGTCAGTTCCTGAGGGACAATTTCCTGCCCCTCTTTAGATCATTTTTCAGCTGTTCTTTTCTCTCAGAGAGGCCTGGAAAGTGTCTCTCCTTTATTGGTCTTTCAAATATTTTGTGAATTCTATTCAGAGAGGGGGAAAAACATCCCACATAATACTTGTCACCAGGCTTTCCCTGTCTCAGGACTTTCTGCTTGTGTCTTAGCTCACAGCTATTTCAAAGCATTTCTGGATCTGGAAAAAACCCACACCATAAAAGCCTAGGCCTCTTTATATGCGCAAAGTTATTTTCTTTGTGCTTCACAAGCTACCAAAGACCAGTGCAAGCTTTTTCTCACACACACACACACACACACACACACACACACACACACTCTCACACACTCTATCACCTAGTAATGGTTTTTTGACAGAAAGTCTTTAGCAACTTCTTATCTCCCTTGAAGCCCCTCTAAGAGAAAAGAACATTTTCCTTAGGATTCTTTAAACTTCACTCTCATGGTAATGTCCTGACATTATCAGCTAAAAACCTTCCGTATCCTTTTCCCTTTGTTCTTTGTGCTTATGGTAGAAAGGTGGGGAAACGACAGTGATCACAGATGTAATTTTGACTGATCCCAGCTCATTAAGAAAACTTACGCAACTGCCAACAGAAATGCAGAAAAGCACCATGCAGATCTTGAGGAAAAGAAGTTCTAGTGGTCTAAAACAGGTTTAAAACAGGAGCTTTTCTAACTTCTGAGGAGTTTAGGAAAACAGTTGCAATGCGAGACCACAAAGGAAAAGCTTTTTCCCAGGAGTAACACTTCATACCATACCTGGGGAGCTGTTTTCTCAGCTGACCCTCTGTCTCTAGATATCTCAAAGCAATAAAGCTGTAAAACAATTCATGGAGGCTTAAATGCCTAAATAAAGGGAAAAAACCACCACACATTCTACCACATGTATATTCACAGAAGACATGCCTTTTCTACCTCACTTGATAGTCTGTGTGTTATTATTAAATAATAAAACTAAATTAATAACAATGTTGAAGCTCCTTGGTCAGGTCTTTAATTATTAAACCCATTACTCTAGCTTTGCATTTACATGTGCATTAGCCAGTTACTGCTTGTAGTTAAACAGGAATTTCAGATTAGACAGTGAAATATGTCAAAAGGGGAAACCGTTTTTAAAAAGTGCTAATCCTCTCAGATTTTCAGCATGTGACTTAGAAGTATAAAGCCTGGTATTTTTTAGGTTTAATCCACTTTCAAAATGTTCACCATTAATTAATTTAAAAAAAGAAAAAAAAAACAACTGAAAAAACCACCACCACCACCACCACCAAAAAATAGTCCATATCCAGGAAACAAAGACACTGACAGAGGCTTCTGTTAATTCTGAACTCCTGACCTAAAGGTGCATGGCCAAATTGTTTCATGCTTCATCTATCTGTCTATTGACTCCAACATCACTTGTTGCAGATTTTAATCCAGTAAAAAATATGTGGAGAATTCAAATAACCTTTCCTGGTTATTAAATTCATGCTTCTAGTTGTAGCATTTATATTTCATTTTGTGTGAACAGCAAAAATCAAACAATACTTACTATTGGGAAATTTATTCCTTCCCCATGCAGTGCATGCCAACCCCCTCAAACTGGAGGTAAAGTCACATAAAGAACATCTTGGCGACAATTAATTTAATAAGCCATTTTGCACCCACTTGCGTGCTAACTGTTCCTTAATTTCAAAGCAATGAAAGTTTTTAATCTCAAATACTCTGGGCTAGATACCCACCACATCAGAACATGGTGGCAAGTACCCCTGACATGAGAGGAAACGAGAAAATTACAGCAACAATTACAGAAGTATATCCTCCTGTGGCTCATGTTAACATTGCCAAATCCATGTATAAATCAGTACCAACTATTCATAGAATGTACCTGTCAGCAATATACTATGCGACATATGGCTCTACTTAATCAAATATACAATTCAATTTTTTTCAACTCAGAATATTCCTTCAAGGCACAGAGTAGTCAGTCAGTCATTCACACTGTGATGTGGTTTAAAACATTTAAATATTTATGCACCATATTTTATTTATATGTATAGCTATGTCTGAGAGATCTTTTTTTTCCTCCATCCAAAGAGGAAACTGACCTTTCTGAAGGCCATTTTGCAGTAGTTGCCACACATGTCTTAGATGAGGGACTAGTACTAAGTCAGAAATATTTTAAACAGCCTACCAAGGGCTCTCTTATACTTTCTATGTTTGTTTTTTATTAAAAGCATTGTTCAAAATATGACAAAAAACAGAAATTGGAGCTACAAAGATTTTTGTTCACATTGATATTTGAGCCAGCTGTAAAGATTTAAATCACACTAGATCTTGTTTTATGAATGTCCTTTTGCAACAAGAAAACCATGGAATGCCCTTAAAAAAGAATTTTTTGATATAAAGCAGATGCTTTGTCCTTTTTTGGGGGCTTTGTTATTGTAGTGCCATGATAGGTAATTAATTCCCAGGCTCCACATAGGTCTTCAGGCAGATGAAGAGCATGATTTGATTTCAAGGCTGTAGTGAAGTAAGGGAATTACAGGCCTTTGAGGGGTCATTGCAGAAGCAAGTTTCTTATAGTGGGACTGGCTTCAGCCATTAATGCTGCTTGCACAGAATGTAATGTGAAACTAGTGTTGAACTTCAATAAGGATGGAAGTAGTAGCTGGAAACAATATGCTCAGTTGCTCAGACTGAGCTGAGCTGATGTATCATGTGGCACTCACCTTTTCGTAAATTAATGGAATATTTTGCATTTCAAGACCAGGACTTTGATTATTCTGATATAAATCCATGTAGTTTCACTGAAACTCAGGTAGTTCTGGCTACATTTAGCTTTACATAATTTTTCCTAATTTTCACTGCTACTGTAGAATTAATGTTTATTAGGAAAAAACACTATCAGTGTAAGTAAGCTTTTAAATCTTGGAATATTTTTAATGAAAGCAGTTGATATTCTAATTTGCTATTAAATTAATCACAATAGCTATATTTTTTCTCATTATTTGCATACCTGTTGCCAAGCTTGAATTGCTGTATTTAGAGAATGAAGTGCATATTGGCCAAAGTTGATGAAAATAGGGTCAACCATTATCGTGCAGTCCAACAGCCTTCCTGCTGTGCTGCTGGAAATAGCAATCTGCCCCCAGATTTTGAAAGGTTTCACAACACTCTGCATGGTCACATTTCGACACTCCAGAAGTTTACAGTCAGCTCGAGTCGAAAACTGGACCTCCTGGAACACTGACTCATCGTTCCACTGACGAAGATATACATGAGGCTCTTCAAAGGAAACTATCATGTATTCTAGTTCAGATGGCATGTTCTTATCAGATAAAAATGGCTGCAGAAACTTTGGTGGTGCTGAAAAGTAGAAGAACAAACAAGACTAGAACATCATCATTGCTGCATTCGGTATGTATATATTGTAAATTGTGTTTTTACTGCTTGTACATAAGATGACAGCAAGTAAATTCATTAAAGAGTTGACATCTCTGAAATCTGAAATGAATCCTGTTCACACTGTTTGTCAGATATTAAACAGTATCATAATTAATAGCACCTGCAAACAGAAAGTATCTGCAAACCAAAATCCTCTCATGCTAAATGGACCAGCCAGCGAAACTACTTTATCTACACACTGCTCAATGCTTCTGATTGCCACCTATTTGGAATAGAGACCATATTTCTGTGAGAATTCTTGCTATAGTAGGTGTATATGATATTCCACACATAGCACATTACAAACACAATAAAAATTAGCAATGTAGTATTTGCTGACATGTGACTGTGCAGGCCAACAGGCTCCACACTGGAAGTTGTCTTTGCTGCAATTACAGACAGTTCAAGACCACAAACGCACTGAAATGTGACTTACTAACCCATAATTCTAGAAATGAAACAAAACAATATCCTGACACTAAAACATGAGAAATATATCACAAAAAATAATCTTACCGCATTCGCTGAAGTTTTAGTCGTGCAAAGTGCTGAGCACTGAGGCAGCAGACGCTGCAAGCACGTACACCCCTTGTGCAACATTAAGCATGCAAATATTTCCATTGATGTTATTATTTATGTTGCTGGAACCACTCACATGCTTAAAATTAGCATATGCTCTAGTGCTCTACAGATTTGGAACCAAAACACTCATCCCTATCCAGGATCAAGCCCTGTTATTCTACAAAAGTGTAATGGATACAACAAGTTTTGTGCTCCCTTTGTGTATAACATAGCACAAAGGAGCCCCAAAACTTAAGGCCTTGAGATGCTATAACAACAGTAACAACAGCATAAATTCAGTCACTGTTGAGAAATAAACCAGCTGTGTTTGATTTTAATCTGATTTTTGCCTTTTCCAGTATATGTAGTTTTAAAGACTGAGCATCTGGAATTGGACTGTAATAGTGAGGAAGATTATGTACTGATAGAGGTAGCTGATAGAGAAGAAATTATTTTCTAGTCATTGAATGTCAGTCTTAGGATGATTTGATAATGAATATATTATAATACTTGCAGAAACACAAAAATTCCTTACAAAGATAGCTGGCCCTGTCAAAATTATCCAAGTAGTTTGTCCATCTTCCATAGAAAACATTCCTGGCATTTGAACATTGGACAATAATCTAAGGATCTCTTGGAATGTATTTGCCATTAATGCAATGACAGAGAGCACTGAACAAAACCAGATGTAGCTCCAAAAGTGATCATAACTGAAATAACTTAAATCTGCAGTTCTCAGAGCTCTTCCAAGGAATTCTTACTAAGGGGGTTGCAAAATCTTCAAGTATTTTAATAGTACTGTTAATATGCTGGAAAATGTAAAAGATCAAATTCATTCACTAAGATGGCTCAAAAGTGAAGTGGCACCTGCTGTCCCTAATCAGACTATGAAAAACACACGGCTTCTACAGTTACCCGTTCCGGTGGCAGGAAGGGGCTGCTCATCCAGCCTCACTGCCGGCTGTGGGGACTGGCTCAGTGCACACAAGTCATCACACTCTGAAGCCTGTGCCAGTGGTGACTCTTTGTGATAGCTTATTTCAAGAATACCTGTTTGAATGAGGAAATGCGGACCACACAGAGCAAAAGAGTGGTTAACCAGCATCAGTGAACTGTATGTTTTTATTATTCGACATAAAGCAGTACATACCTGTGCCGAGTTGATCAAGATGATGGCATAGGTGGACTTCCAAACAGGTAAATTGGATCAACACACTTAGTGATGGCACAAACCAAGGAGAAAAACAGGAGTCAACCCTGGTACAAGCTGCTAATGCCGTGGGGGTCACAAGCTGATCACATGTGCTTTGGGAGCCAGATTCACTTTCTGAGCTGCAGAAGGAAGATAACAAAGTAGTACTTCAGCACTTCCAGGATTTTACCACCTTACAGGAGGAATTGATGATGTTCCACATGCATTTTCTGACACAGACAACATCATGGTTTTATTTTAATTTATTTTAATTGTCAGTGTCTGTACTTTTTCCATAGCAGAACATAACAGACAAGATTGCAATCCTTCCATGCCTTTATCAAACTACACTTTCAATTTACAAATATTTGAACCACAAACCCGAAGTCTATTTGCAGAAAATAAAACCAAAATATGCCAGGTATCTTTAATTGTTGAAATAGCTAAACAGAGTATATTATCATTATTAAAGCTATAAGAATGAGCTGAAAGTTTATCTGGTCAAGAGAATGATTTCTTTGCTCACTTGATTTTAAGGAAACCAACTTGCAACCATTAAACTACCTCTGTGTACGAACCCCTAGCCTATGTAAGATTTATTTCCTTTGCCCTTTTCATTCTACAATCAGAATTCAAAAAGAATCTCCAAGTGTTATAAGCTCAGACTGGAGCCCTTTACTAGCATGTATTACAACATATTAACTATTCATTTTAAGTTCCACCCTATGATTTTTTTTCATAGCTGTGCTCCTAACACCATGAATTTCCAAGCATTATCTTTCAGTCTCTTGAGAGAAACTAACACAACATCACAATTCTATAGGCTGCTAAGACACCACAGAAGTACAAATAAACTTTCTAATTTAAGCCAAAACTATCCTTATTCGCACTCCCTTTGAAGTTTGGCTCTGAAGAGTTTTAGTTTAAAAGTTTAGATTTCATTCAAGACAATAACGACCGTATCAGTCAAATACTGTCTTTATTTTTAAAATAAAATTTAATGAAAGATGGACTAAGGTTAACTTAATATTTTTGTCAGAAAGTCATTAGTTTTTATCAAACACCACAAATACATTTCCATTGACATTTTAAAGATATTTTAAATTCAAACATAAGTTTAAATTTGAACAATGGCTTTCCAAACAACATACCTTATGCTTTTAGGACCAGATTTTTCATCATGCAGTGTGTTTTACTTCAAAATTATGCACAAATATAGAAGGTACTCAAAATGTTCAGCTGCAAATACATGGAATTCCATCGATACGTAAATTTATCAGTATTATTTTGTGTTGCAGTAACTATCTAGTGTAGTATTTATTTACAGAGCTTAAATACAGCTCTATCTTAAATCTTATGGACATAAAATACTTATGCAGCAGTAAAAGTTTACTTTTACCAAGATTAGCTAATTATCAAAGAATCATGACAGGGTATTAAGAATGGATTAGGTCACTAAGGTATGAAACATAAATGACTTAATTAGAATTTTAGCTGCTTTCCTGTGCTTTCTGTGTTTAAATTGCTTGTTTACCTTCCAAAAACAGTGTTGTAGGCCTTTTGAGAACTGGCATCTTTGGAAATAAAACTATTCTTTGTGTGCACATGATAAAATATCTGTGGGACTGGACCACAGTCAGAGAAATGGGATGCTTTACTTTGCTCTGCCACGGATATTTCTCAGATTGCTGGAACAAAGCAAGGAAGCAAATCCAAAAGGACGGAAATTCATATGCTGATTTAGACAACTAAGTACTTTTGAATCTTTGAAACTGGTTGGTTCTCTTATAGCAAGTATTAATATTTTAAGATTGTTTGCTCATTGCATTTTGATTAGAAGCAGAAATTCAGGAACATATGAAATGAAAACAGAGAAAAGGGTAGATGAGCGCAAAAAAAAAGTTAACCAAACTATGAAGAACTTCTAAAAAAACTAATTGCACATTGATATTCTGAATTAAGATTTAATTAGCATCAACAGCTGTAACACTGATTGCAGTAAAGAGGAAGGAGATTTATTTCTGATATTTATTTCTTATATTTGATGTTTATTCTGAAAACATCTATTTCTGTTCCTCAGAAACCTACTTCTTGATGCATCTATCAGTGACGAAGCATTTTTATTTCTTTTTATCTGCTTTGGAGATGCATATTTTCATAGAATAAACACCAAACAAAACCTTGCAATTACTTATTCAGTCAAATTTTATATATCTGCTTTTTATGCACTGAGCATTTTACTGTGGTGGAACTTTTGTAATTTCTCACTCATAAACACCATGATGACAGAGCAACAGGACATGCTTGGTGCAGAAGGAAATGTGGAAATGTGGCAGGAGCTTCATACCAGGGAGATAATGTAAAGCATTTAGCCATATTTTTCTCCAGTTTTTCTGCCCCACAAGCAACAGACCACACAGAGGTAATACTCTGCAAGTTAAAATGCTGGGAACAAAAAGATTCAAAGCTGCTTTTTGTTTCCTAATGGAGTCACCTTAGAAACCAAAAAGGCCCACCACTGAAACAATTCCCTGCAAAATTCAGAGTCCAACCACATGCTTAAAACCAGAGAGAAACAGCAAACGAGGATGGGACAATGCTGCTCCATGGGAAAGAATTGACCTTGAATCCTCTACTCCTGCCAGGGAGGGACAAGCGCTGTCAGTGCTGGACTGAGAGGAGCAGGACAGTGCATCCTAAACCACAGTTAAGAAGGTAAAGTCTCTACAGAGAGAGAATAGCCTTGTAGGAACCATCTGAAAGGAAATACAACGAGGATCTTTCATCACTGTTTTCCCCGTCTGCCCAGACTTTTTTTGAATACTTGTTTTATCTGTGAGGGGGTTCATTTGGTTTTCACACAACCAGAAATCATATCCAGAATTACAGCCCTCATGTCATGAAAATAAGAATACTCTAACAGTATAAACCAGCTACAGTACAAAATATAATAAAAGCAGCAATCAAATTAATGTAGTATTTCCTTTAAAAAACCCAACTGTAACGAAAACTCATAATATAAATACAGTTTTTAAAGAGGGACTCTAGTCACTACCATGACCCTGTGATTTTAAATTAAATCCCATTTAAACTTTTTGCTTAGGTACACTTCCATCAGACCTGTAGCACTGCCACATTCTTCTTTGACTTTGCAGAGAGCACAGAAATAAAAACCACAGGCCTTTATCACATGCTGTGCATAAACAGCAAATAAAGCGGTGATAACTGAAAACACAGGAAAATTTCTATTAAGTCTTGGTGAACAACAGTAGGAGCACTAATATCGGAAGTAGATGTGATTGTGAAATCAAAATTTGTTCATCAAGTGCATACAATACAAAAACACCCCCACACTGCCTGGCTGTCTTGGTGCTACAAAATGCAGTGTGGACTGTCCACAATTTTTCAGCGGCTAAAGAAGAGGAAGAACCAAATTCTACTGCTTTTGTTTGGTACATCATGCTGCAGGATGGATGTGGCAAAATCAAGGAAATTCAAAATAAAACTGACCTGACTTTAATACCAGAGTTTTTTTCATCTTCTTGGTTTTTTTTTTTCTCTCTTTCTTTTTTTTTTTTTTAAAGTGCTGGGAAATATCAGAATATTTAAAATGGAAAATACCTACATTTGAAGTCATATAAATTATGATATTTCACATCATGGAAAGCAGTGTAAGTTAAATATATGGCAACCGAGAACAATGACTTAGCAGTGACCTGCATTACTCTTGTTATTTTAAGAGGGGAATATTTAAACCAAAACTGCCATTTGTGATGAAACTACAACATGGGAAAATATCCACTGGGAAGAAGAAAGAGACCACTTAACTCATTTAATTTATGACTCAAATGCTAATCTGAACCCAAATTGTTAGAGGTCAAAATCCAGTACATCATTTACTTTGAATAAAAGCTGAAACAATTAGCAAGAAACATGATCATGATTCCTCACTTGAATTTTTTAAAAGTAGCAATTTAAGGCTTATTTAGAAGTTTTTGTACTTGTTTCATGGTTTGTATCTTAAGGCACTTTCTATTACTATTTTACATTAGTATGTCAGTAATTATAAAAATACTGTTTAAATTCCACAGAAGATGCACAAATATATAAAACATCTTGTAATGTAACTCATTTAAACAAAAAATTATAAATCATTCCCAACCAAACAAGGAAGGGGCTTTAGTGTCTCACCAACCAAACAGAGCTTAAAAAGTAATTTCAATTATGATTTGTTAGTCCTGCAACAGGCAAATGCAACCTATAAAAATAATTTATTCTGTGATAATTTCCTTGTAATCCCCTGTTTTAACGTTTTCCATAAACAGTCATTTATGGCATGTATGATTTCTTTCATAAACACTGTACTACATCCCCAAGGAGATGCTAAATTATTTCACTTAGGAGTTCAAATTTGTTCATTCATCGAATAAACTTCCATAAATGTTCATGTAAACCTTATATATACATATATATATATATGAATGGGATACAAAATTCTCAAAAATAAACAACATACATGTATATATTATGCCCTTCACCAGATAGCTCCTTGATTTTTATACTTCCAATTAGTTCCTGATAGATCTCAGAAAAGCTTGCATACCATAGGATTTAAATCATGACATCTTTGCATATTCCCATATTCATTACTGGTTGATGTATTTCACCCCAGCAGCTACTGCTCATCATATCAGCTGAATTCACATCTCACAAACCTTGTTTTCATGTCACATGAGACACCTAAATTTCATACCTTATAACCGATGTTAGGAATCAATAATAAAGTACCAAAAGGGACAGCTCTCTGCTATTAATAAGTAGCATATCATAGAGGTTACCACAAAAAAAAAACCTGCAGAATTTTAAGGAAAAAATATTATGATTCAGCCGCAGCTGCATGCATATGGCAGGGGTTAGAGTCTGACCCAAAATATAACATCAAACTAAGAAGATAAACTTCAACAAGACTAACTTTTTATACTTTACAATTAATAGTGTAGTATAATTGCTAATCAATCATACAGTTGCAGCATGTGATTAATGTCAAATCATCATGGGTCTAAAGAAAAACTGAGGTTCAACTTTTATACAGCCTTTGCTTCTTGCTCTCGCAGATCCCTCAGTGTTAGAATTCCCTGGTTTAACACTCAGCACTAGCATTAAGCCTTAAGGCTCTTCCCACAAGTCTGCAAAATCCCATGTTAAATTCTTGCTTTAGAAACAAGACTTTGAAATTTACCACAACATGGGCACTGTGTCTCTCTCTCAAAACCAAGAAAGTTTGGCATTTCTTGGTTAAGTAGAATCCAGAACATATTTCAGAGTGCTTGGTGACAAGAAATTATCCGTACCAGTAGCAGTATGTTTGATGAAGCCACAGTTTCAGCAAAGTTACTGCCAATATGGACTTCCTATAAGCCACTAGATGTCTAGAAAGGTTCTCCTTCTCTGCAGGTCCACAGTTTACATCACCACCCCCACACAAGGCTTCCCTTTAACAGAACATGATCTCTTAGGGCTTAACCATTACCTTCAATTTGTTCTGCAGCTGTAACCATACACATTTCAGTGCTTGTGCACTGTCTCTGAATCTCCAGGTCAGCGACATGTGACTGGCATGTTTGCTCTGTCTCCAAGAAAAAGCCACTGTGCCTCAAACACCGTAGATCAAAGCCTCATATCTGAGGAACAGCTGCTCTTGTTTTGGCCCATTAAGTTTTCCTAAGAAGGATCACTGCTGACTGGTCAGGACTACTTCTTCCACAGCAGTCCTTTCTGCAGTCATCCTTATGAAAGCTTGCAGTGCAGCTTTGTTTGGAGTTAGAGAGACCAGTTTGAATTTCTATCATAGAACCACAGAATGGGTTGGATTGGAAAGAACACCCTGCCAAGGTGTTGAAATATAACTTACACTAGACTGGGCTGGTCAAAGTCCCACCCGGCCTGGTTGAACATTTCCAGGGATGGGACATCCACAGCTTCTTTGGACAACCTATTCCAGTACCTCACCACCCTCACAGTCAAGAATTTCTTCGTAATATCTGATCTAAACGTGCCCTCTTTCAGCTTAAATCCATCCCCCCTTATCACTACATATCCTTGTAAAAAGTCTCTCTCCAGTTTTCTTTAGGCTCTGGAAGGCTGCTCTAAGATCTCCTCAGAGCCATCTGTACTTCAGACAGAAAAATCCCAAGTCTCTCAGCCTGTCTTCACAGGAGAGGTGCTCCAGCCCTCTGATCATCTTTGTAGCTCTTCTCTGGAATCACTCCAGCAAGTCCACGTCCTTCTTAAGTTTGGGGCCCCAAGAACTGGACACAGTACTCCAGGTGTGGTCTCATGAAAGCAAACCCATGCCTTCAAACTAAAAACACTGCTGAAGCAGGGAATATAACTTTTTCTCTCCTCTGATTGAAATCAGAGGGTTTGTTGTATATCTCACAGGTTTCTGGCTTTGGGAGTTCACCCTGACCTACACAAATCTTTAAATTTCCAGTCTACTGTTAGTGCATCTAGGTATAAACCACACTTCTTAAAGCTATTATTGAATTTCCCAGGCCAACAAAAGTATCAGGACTAGTGACTCTGAAGCCTCTGGACAGGTAGGTGTCAGTTCAAGGCACTTTCCTTTGACTTCCCTCTTTCTCTTCTGTTTATTTACCTTCAAATGCTTCAGTAGTGTGGTGAATGTTTTTTGTTTTTTCTTTCCTCTCCTGCTGTCCTTGTGCAGTGAACGGCAAATGCTTCTGTTTAATTCCTGTTGTTTCTGAACAATTACAGCTCATTAGCTTATCAGAGCTCCCTGAATGAAACACTGCATATAGTGATAAACCCTATTTGAGCAGAAAACAATACACATGACTACAGTGCTAAATGCCTTGATGAAAAAAAATCTACTAAATTTCACTACATCATTTCCAGTTCCCACCGAGTTCACATTTCTGTGGTGTTAAGCTGACCAGGAAGGCAATTCTGCCAGGGTCCCACATTCAGAGGAATTAACCTTGTCTAAAACACTTAACTTCTCAATGATGAAAATGCATTCTTTCACAATTAACATCAAGAAATCATTTTCAACCTGATACTATTAATGGAAACCAGATGTTTAATTTTCTTCATTGATTTTGTTAGCTATGCTCATATTCCCTGATTTCTCTGAATTCTGTAGCTTTGTTCACCCCATACATGGATGCTACATACTCGTACTGAAGCTGGGGTTCATAAACAAGCAGCAAGAATCAGCCAATACCAACAATGCAAGAGAGTAACTTTGGGTTTTCTGCTCTAAATATAAAATGTTAAGCAGGTCTTTGAAAGCAATTGCACTGCTGTTTCTGGACGGACCTTGTACTCATTTCTTTTACTCTACATATTAACCAAAACAGAATGAATGCAAACAGAGTGAATATCTGTTATTGCACACTGTTTCTAGCTGTAAACATAATGAAAAATGGATCCCCAGTGTTTCAAAACACTGATTAAATTTTTTTTTACTGTTAGCATAGTAAGCAATCTGTGTGAATAATAATGCAAGACTATTGAAATAACATTTTGTTCAATATATTTAAAATAGTCATTGACTTGCACTGAGGAGAGAATCAAGGTGATGTGTAAGTATTGAATGGAAGAAGAATATTTACTACTACATTATAGAATGGATTGCACCTAAGCCTTCTTTTGTTAATTAGCTGATTTTACTGCCTCGTGCAGCTAAGAGGTTTCAGGACCTGTTTGTCTCCACTTCTCAGTAAGCCTCATATTCAGAAAATGGATGGTTATGATGCTGCTGGGCTGCCTATGAATCTAAAGGAAAGCTCTTTTCGTGCACACTCCATGCCCTTGTGTGAAGGTGAACTCCAGTCTGAAGCTCACGCAGGACTAACTACTCTTATTGCATGTGAAAACAGCATCTTAATTTCTAAGTCTCTTGAAACAGATTTTTCAGGAGTGTAGGTAGCATAAGATGTCTTTTCCCTTCTCCTTTAAAATTACCTCTGGTCATCAGCCACATTCTGGCTGCTGTTGAGGACAATCCTCCACAGGTCAGAGGCTATGAGCTCTTTCTGATCGTTCACAAGGCTGATGCTGGGCAGCTGGAGTTCACAGACTTTACTTTCTGATAGACTGAATTCCCGGAATGCAACAAATGATTTCTGAAGCTCATCCCAGTACTCCAAGCTGCAAGGAACCTGTGAAAAAAGGGAAAAGGCATAATTACTTTATGCTTGATTGCAAATGCATTTTCATCTACACACTGAAAGTGTAAAACTAATTAAACTAAATAAAAGTAAATGGTCATATAGAAAATCATAACTGTAACCATTACTGAGATCTTGGGCTGTCTTGACTTAAATGAAAATGTTTTCAGAATGTCATTGCAGACTAATACTTTCAACCTTCTCTTCCTCTGTACAAAAACAGCTTCTTATTCCACAGGAAACCATGAATACCAAAGACAATTAATCTAACCAGTATTTGTATTATGCAGCCAAAAAATCCATCAGATGTCTACGCATCACGGTATCAAAGACATTCTAGTCATAATTTTATTTTTCCTTGAACTTTTTGTTTTATTTTTATTACATAACAAAATATAAGTTTATTAAAATAATCAATGATGCAGAGAAGTAATTGTAATAGACAACACAACACTTTGTGGTGGGCCAACACATTGCTAAAAATCTTGAGTGAAATAATGAAGTACTTGTAAACACATGATCTTTTCTTTCAAGGAATATCTAGACAAATAAATACAAATGAAACCAAATAAATACATAGTAGCTTCTGCTTAATTACATGCCTAGATTTAAGTCTGTAAATAATCCACTTGTAATTATTTCTAGATGTATCACTGAATTGGAGAGAATGTTATTATAGACATTTCTATAGGCAATAGAAAACCAATTTTAATAAAAGTATAGATCTTAAAGGGTTGTATCCTAGGTGTCTTTTTCTTCTTTTTTTTTTTTTTTTTTTTTGGTAATAGCAAGAAAGTGAATGAGAATATGAATTTAAAACAAATGCAAACTCAGTCAGCTATGAAGATTTTAGAATTAAGGTACAGAAATCCACAGTTATGGCAGTTGTACACTGCCATATTTAGCTGAATTACTAAAAGTCGAGCTGACATAAAGCAAATAGTAAGAAAAAATTGCATGTATGTCCTATTACCTGTTTTATCCCTGTATACCTGTGCATAGACATGCATACATAAATAACCAGGGAAAAAAAGAACCAGGGAAAAAAAGCAAGAATATGGCAGAGATGCAAGTAAATTTAGAAAAAGTTTTGTAAACATTCTTCCTTGTTATTCAGTAAAGATTAGAATGCAGATGGAGGTGACAGCAAGCTGATTAATTAACAGGAATGAAGGTTAAGAAGGAAAATTCAGGGAGCTCAGTGGTTCAAGCTGGGGAAGGCAAAGGAACATAAATAATCACCAAAGAATTCTGGAGGAATTAACATGTGGAACCACAGAGCCTGAAAGGTGGATTTTTACTACATTTGTCAAGTCACAATGATATATGAAGACTGGAAAAAGCAACCACAGTTACTAAAATTTTTTTAGTTCAAGATGTAGGACAAAAAAAAAAAAATCTGGTAACTGTCAGTAAACCTCTGATGCCAGTAATGTATATAACACAGAGTACCACAGCAGTATCAATCAGGAGAGCTGATTTAATTTTGAAGACTAGAGTGTGAGAAAAAGGGATTGATTTAACATCAAAACCACATGTCATATGTGTAAACATAACAACATATTTGTTTATAAGGTACATATTCAATTGGAAAGGGTGAGATCTGTAAATGTCAGTCGGAAATTGTGAGGCAGTATGATGATGCCTGGAAAAAGCAAATGCCATCTTGAGACACATCAGGTGAGATATTTCCAAAAATGAGGGACAAATATTAATTCATTTCTATAAAACATCAGTGGAGACTCATCAGGAGTATGCCATGCTTCCAATTCTTCATCTTAAAACTCTATTAACTCTTGCTGTGGAGAGTTGAGGACTAAATGAAATTAAACAACAGGAACATAATTGATCCACCCAGACACCTCCAGAGAGAAACAATTAATAAAAGTCAAGTCTATAGAAATTTCTTGTCAAAATTGAGTTGCCCTATGAATAAAGTGTAAGGCTAGAAACAGTACAGAAAAAGATGGGGATGTGCAAGGACAGTCATGGTGCTCATGAAAGCTGCTTTTGATTTGTAAATTAGATGGAGAAAATAATAAGCATTGCCCCAATGGGAGGAGGCTGGGCTTGATGACCCAGAAAACAACAACAGTGCTGTGTACAACAGCAGCAATAAGAAATACCACATTATATTTGTAGCCGTATTTCAAAGTCACACTAAAGTGATTCTTTTTGCTCTCAGTGCCACTAGAGTTTTAGATTTTTTTCAGAACTTCTCAGTGTTAAATTATTTGAATGTTTAATGCCTGTGGACAAACACTCAAGACTGCTACACTAACACAGCAATGTTCCTACCCTTCAATTATGGATACATCTAAAGAACTCCCCTATGTTAACTATGAACACGTAAAGAACAGCTTCCATCATCTGCTGTCTTTTGTACTACATTGTGGAGCCATTCACCCTCACATACTTCTTTTTTTAAACCTTCACAATCTCCACTGGTAATAAAACATTTGAGTTTATTTAAAGATTGTAATACTTGGCATAATTCCTATAGCATAAAGTCTTGGAATTACATAATTACAAAAGGATCTGTTTCATTTCTGACAAAAGGCTGCAGCCTTTCATGGCTGCATATATAGTTTACATACAGCAGTATTTATTTCTGCACACTTTTTAATCTCAGTCCTTAAAATACCTTGAGATTCTTTTAGGAACCTTATTAAATATATTTGAATACTTAGTTTGGTCTTGTGCTTCCTAATGTCTATCAACATCTGAATTACCTTTTCTTATCAATGTTATTGAGTAACACGTGTGCAACAGAAGTCTCACAAAGCTATCATATTTAGCATATTTATTTCTCTTAGATTACATCTCAAAACAAAACTTGTTTTAAGTATGCAAATCTCCCTAACAAGAATCTCATAAAATTGGATTAGAATAGAAAGTAATGGGCATTTTAAAGGAGGCTAGGAAAGGTGATGAATTCTATTCCCACTAAGATTGATGAGCTGGAAGAACAAGTTAGAGAGTACATTAAGAGAATTTCTTAAGTGGCACTACAATACAAAAACCATAAAACTATCAGTAAGGATAGAGGAAAATAATATAGAGAGATTGAAAAATAAAGGCAGAACAAAACTTGAAAAACCCAAACTGGATTTCACACATCTTGTTTAAAAATAAAAAAAAAGAGAAGGTACATCAGTATTTACACCCACCCCGTAGGCAGTGATCTATTGAAACACCTCTTGAGGAAAAGATGGCAAAGTAAAATGATGAAAACAATTATTATGCCATAAAGAAGTAATAACTTCATAACTCCTCTTCAGGCTGTGGTCTGTGGTATAAACTAACACAGTGGAAGTTTCATCTGAGTATGAGGAAGAACTTCTTTTTGTGTGGCTGACTGAGAGAGATTGTAGAGTCCCCCCCACTGGAGATATTCAAGAACCACCGGGGTGCAATCCTGTGCCACGTGCTCTGGGAGGACCCTGCTTGAGCAGGGAGGTTGGACCAGAGGATCCACTGTGGACCCTTCCAGCCTTACCCATTCTGTGATTCTGTATACTTCATGACAACCTCTGAAGTGAATTACGAAAAATCTGGAAAGGCACAGGAGCGATTGCTGAACTCAGCGGTATGAGTAGCCAGAAAAAACATCACTAAACAGTTAAAGCAGACTGGTCAGCAAGAAGAAAAGATTATTCCTCTTTATTTTGGTTTACAATTTTTTCTAACCATGTTGTAATATGTCAAGAAATCTACCAGAGCAAGAGACAATATGTTTCGAAGTGTCATCTGCATATTAGAGATAACAAATCAAGGGCACACATTATGTGATTGCCTGTAAAAATACAGCTCATGCTTTGGAACTACACAAACTGTAAGCTTTCTAGTTTGAAGCTTGCAAAAGACTTAGTTGACTTAGAATCTTTGATTTCTACATATCTAGCTTTATTTGTTCTAGGGGGTTTATTACTAATGCCTGATCTGGATAAGTTTAAGAAAAGATGGTAGCTCTGGGCAATATAGGCTGCCAAAAATAATAGTTGTGAAAGCCTGGAAAGGGATTATAATGCCAGAACTGAGTCATCAGCAGCGGGAATAAGTGAGCTAGTTGCAACAAAAAATTCTCCACATGTCGAATTAAGTATGGTGCTTTTATCTTAAAATATTTGAATAAAACCTGAGCTATAATCCAAATAATTGTTACCTCTTAGGAAATGTGACCACTAGGGCTGCCTCTAAAAAAGCAAACACAAACAAAGCATATTCAACTTTTTTGCTAAACAACAAGCTTGGTTCTCCAGCAGACACTTCCCTGCAGCTTTTTGTCTTCTTCCATAGCTCTCAAAGACAGTTTTAATTGCAATGATTGTATGCACCTGTCACTTAAGTGTGCATAAAAGTATTATTTAACTGTGAGCTCAAATTTAACCAAGAATCTCCAAGCTCTTTTTTTGCTAGAAAACCACACACTATGGCACACACAGTTATTTAAAAGGATGATTATGGCAACAGGGAGCAAAGACACAGACAAATGCTTTACTTTTCAGAGCATTAACAACAGAGATTAGAAGCAGAAATGAAAAGCTGTATGAAACAACCTAAACTCTAAGCAGAGAAATTGAAAGCTGCTCCTTTTTCTCTTTACTGCTGTGAACTACAGACATTGGAGATCTGAAAATTGCATGGCAGTGTTTGAAAGAAGAAGGAAAATGGTGTATTGGCAAATTCTGACTGGAAGAAAAGCAGTTGTCTCCAGGTGACAATTCCAGTCATGGCCCCTGCACGTACAGGATACAAACAACTGTTTGGACATAGCTGCCTTGGAGCAAAAATCTTTTTAATTAGAAGAGAACAGATTCTTGTTTTCTCTGAATCTTGTTTCACTCTATTTTAAGACAAAAATTTTCATGTATATTACACTAACACATACGAGAAACATCTCTGATTTGTGCAGAGCTGAAACCTCCAACATACACATCTCACCAAAAAAAAAAAGTCAAACAATGAGAAACCTGAAAATCCTCATAAAACACTGCATCCTTCAAGTCATTTCCTTCATACTTGGTAATCTACCAGCAGAACAATACTACATTAGTAACCGACATGAAGTACTAAAGCATAACAGTGTGATAGATTGTGTTTTTTCTTATTCATCATATATTGTGTCACATATTATCTGTACCAGAATAATTTAATCCCTACTTGGAAACTAGGGGGTCAAGAAATGCTACACAGTCTGTTAATGGTCTGTTATTAATTTCATCCTTGCGTTTTACAGATGGATACTCCTTATTCCCACTTGTGGTTATGTGTAATATTAAGACTTCATAGAGAAATGAGTGTTGACCCTTAACTGCTTTTAAAGAATTTCAAGATCACAACATGCTTCTTTCTATATTTTCCTGTGAGCTGACGTTATCCTCACAGCTTTAGACTACTTGGCTAATTTGGATTTGAAAAGCGCTGGGTGCACAGAACTTATCTGTCTACAGGTACAATTCAATGTTGAAATGCAGCTGAGCAGAGAGCCAACACCAGTGCACTTCTACAATCTGTCATGTTACCATTAACAATCATATCTATTATTCAGTACACATTTTGTCAGAATGCTAACTGGTCTCAGACATGGACATAATTTCCAACTAGGAGAGAAATAATTAAAATATTTCTTAACTAATCCCATCTTTTTCACAGACATCTTTTTTGCCTCTAGGAAAAAGCTACTGCCATCAGCCTACTTCTTTGAAGTTGTTGAATGAAGGCTGTACAAAAAGTATTATGCCTTAAATACTGAAGCATGTGATTTTAAAACTCAGCATAAAAAAATGAACTTTTAAACTATATACATGCAGATTTCTTAGGTTGCAAAATACATCTTGTCCAGTTGAGAAAGAAAGATAGATATTAACAGCTGGGTTACAGGATGTGCCTAATGTTTCTTTCAGTGATGCTTCCTTTTGATTGATGGATTTGCTAGAAAAGCTTTTACAGAAGATACATTCATTTCTTGAATCTCAGTCCCCCAGATCGTGGGCGCTTCCTCTTGGAAATTAAGCTATTCTTGGTCCAGAAACAACTACTGTACAAAAAAATGCACACAGAAGACAGGAAGTGTGTGTGTGTTTTATCTTCTCCATGCAGGGCCACCTCAGTGAATGAGGCAGAACACAACACAAACTAAAAGCACTCTGAGTCAGACACCAACCCATACTGAGATTTCGACTTCAGCTTCCTGAGCATGAATAAACTGATTGCTCTTTAATAAAGCTATTCTTTTATTAAGATATTTTACTGGTTTAGGGCCAACTTTCTTAAAAATACAATTCTCTCATTAGGTGAACAGAAGTTGCAGTAGCAGGAAATAAAAAGTTTTATCCAGACTTTTATAAGGGAAAAAGGCTTGGCAATAACTACCAGGAACATTACTTTTGAATTTGATTTTGAAGTATTATTTATATAAAACTAGGAAAAGAATTTTGCAGAAAAATATAATATGTAGAAAATATGCCCAAAAGAAAAATAATGTTAAATAGAATAGAACTTTGTAATATGCCTTTTCACACAACATACACAATTCAATCTGACCAGCGGAACACCTACTTTCTGGACAAATGTAGGATACTTCAACCTCCACATTCCTGTTTATCTTGTGTGATTGACACTGTGAAATCATGCTACAAACCACTGTTAGAGAATTTTTTTTTTAGCCTTCCTCAGAGCTAAGATGGTATCATATCTGTGTGGAAAACAGACGCTCCTGGCACAGCTACAGACCACCAATATCCCCATTTCATGAAGGAAAAAAACCAAACAACCAAACCACCAAAAAAAAAGTGATGGCTTACAGCGAGGTAAAAATATAGCCTTATGTTAGTAGTGTTAGGATTAGCTGTAATACTCAGATTAAAATCATTTAGTTGTACAAAGTATTTGCTGTCCCACTCTCTTCAATCTCCTTTGTGTTTTCAGTATGATTTTCTGTACTTTGACAGCAGTTTGAAGTGTTACATACCTGTATATTTCAGGCAGTAAAAGTTATTCCACTACGGTACAGGCTCAATTTTTAACACTCTGGAATAATCAGACACCCCAGCTGGAGATGTTTTTCAAAATTATGCCATATAATTTCTTCACAGAATTGTTTTAATTCTCTTTGAATTTTTTAAAAATAAATTTGGTTCTAAAGCTAAGACAAATTAAAAATACTCACTTTAAAATTTAATGTGCAATATGTGTTTGATTTAATTTTTTCCTCTATCTATAGTGAGGTCTTTGGCTGACTAATGAAAATAATTACTATTTTGTTATCTAAGTAATGACATATACCATGGCTCTTTCAACTCCACTTAACATATAATAGTCGTATAAGTATATTTATTTCATTTTATTTAAATTTACATCTGTCCTGAAGTTTATAAAATAAATATCAAATAGAGTTATAATAAAGAGATGTGAAAGAAAACTCTTGTCTTCTGAGAAAAATTGTTCTTTAAAAATACATAACTTCCTTTTAGCTGACTTTGGAAAAAAGCTTCTATACATCTTCAACTAATAGAAGCTATAAAAAACCTTTTGTAATATTGGAACCAGTTGAGAAACCACAAGTATTCAAATGCAGGAAATCATGATTTTATAACATTTTAATGTGATCTACTCTTGGGAAACAAAGTTAACCAAGCCCTATTTCTGTACAGGAAATATTCTACTGTACAGTTGTAATACATTGTGGTGAGGGGTACAGCTGCAATTTTTTCACCTGTAATGCCCCACTGGTATTGTGGCTTACTGAATTGCATCAAGATTGCCTTCCTGTCCGGAAAGCCTTCTAAGTACAAACAAGACTCTAAGCCCAGGTTTTATTTTCCCCTGGTATCAGAATATGGTAATTTAAGAGCCCTGAGAAATGCTTTTTAACCTTTTAGAAGAAATATGTAGCATTCTTTTATTAGGAACTATGTTCTTTGCCTTTTTAAAACAACATGTGACCAACTTATCAATTTATCAGGCTAGCAGGTTCAGAGCAAATGCAGGTGTGTGGAGTAATGTAATATGTCACAGATACTGGCTTTTTCCATTATGGAAAAATTACTCTAAACACACTAACAGCTTTTGTTAAGAAAGCACAGAATAGTGCTGGGCTGTAACTGAGATTTCTGCAGGACTTTAAATAGGAAAATCACATACTGCTAAGTGTCAAACTTTTCTAATAATTGTCATTCAACTTGAGACTGAGTTTATGTGACGACCACTTGCCTTTTAAATAGCAAAAGCAACAATATTTCTTTAATTTATTAGATCTTAATGTGTTGTTGTAACTATTGAGAAACAAAAGCATTCAGATTGGACATCTTACATTCGGGATTCATCTACTTCTTGCAATACACTTTTTCCTCTCTGATACAGGAACTATCTTCCATGTTTCATTTAAGGTTTTTAATTTTCTAGGATTCAGTATTTATTATTAATATATGGACTATGCTGTTGAAATGTAGTCACCTCTGGGATTGAGGTTAGCAGTCTATTAATACATAAAGTACCTTACAATTTTCAGTATATGAGCTACTTTGACCACATATTCTCACCACAGTAAAGCCTGACTCCTACAAGAAGTACCACAAAGTCAGTGTACAGACGGAAGTACTTGGGTTTGCAAAGTTTCATAAATCAGAGTCACAAAATCTGAAGAGTACAGAACACGAGGAGAGTGTAAATCTGTCATTAAGATAATCTGATGGTTTCGTCAGTCCTCTGGCACCCGGTAGAATTTTCACTGGCTCAGTAACCCCTAAGGGTAAATTTCACTGTGATGCACAGGCAAATTATGCAAAACTTCCATTAACATTCCCAAGAAGTTACGCTTAACTCCCTGCAGACTGCACAGAAACTCTAGGACAAACGATACAGTCTCATCTTGATGAAGGGAACACTAAGATCACACAGCAAAATAATTAAGATTATACACACACCAACCAGTAACAAAATAGTAAAGTCTGAGATAATCCTACTCTCAGGCAAGGAAGTGCACAAATAATGTTTAAAGCTGGAATTCCCAAAGAGAACGGGCTCTGTTTCAACATCTGCTTAAGACTCCTACTTCTTTAGTCCCTCTTTCCTTCCATGCTAGAAAATGAAGACAATACTTACAATTAATAATCAGAGGCTTAACTTTGGAAAACGTGCAAAACTCAGATCAGAAAATGTGCTCACATGCAGATCATCTGGAGTGTAAGTGGCTCAAGCTACAAGCAAACCTACAGCCCTCTTACACAGACCAGCTGTTTACGTGATGACCTGCACCCATTTTTGTCTTATGCATGAATGGAAACACTGCATTTACTGCTGAGAAAGAGGTTCCCTACATTAGAATAAATGGCATTTGTTACACTTCTAGTTTATGATCAGATATGTCCAACAACTATTGTTTCTTTTCAAGCTTTTTGCAACTCTTCACACAGTAGAGAGATAATAAAAACACTGTATAGAGTCTTTATATAGTAGTAGTGGTGTGACTATTACAGTAATTTTGAATAACATCCAAAGATAGAATTAACAAGAAATGTAAGCTTTAAAAAGCAGGCAAAGCACCAAATTTGCCTTCTGAGCAATTCACATTATTTCTCCATCCATCTAAAAAGTCTCATTATTCGAAGACAGTACTGAACTGTGTGGCAGTAGATTCAATAACTTGCAACCAACAGGTTTATCAAGAAGCACAGTTGAACTTTACAACTTTTTATCTAGTAACACCATGAGCTTAAAGCACTAACCTGTCACACACAAATCATCTGGATTTCCAAAATTGTTGTTGCTTTGGGAATATAAGAAATAAATCAAAAATTTGTGGTTTCCCAGAAAGCACTTTTCCCAGACTCTCAAATGCCCAGCTGAATATTGTAGCCCCAACAGGGAATGAAAAGTAAAAAGGAAGCAAAGCCAGCCAAAAATGAAGTATTCTCTGTTAAAAGGAAAAATGAATGTCTTTGACATTGATCATAATTCTTTTCCTGTTGACTGTCATGTCAAATCCTTCCTGGAATAAATGACTTGCAGTAGGTCTAATGTCGGTCATTCTTAAGCTCATGCGTCCTTAAGCCACTGTTTAAACAGCCACGAGGTGTTAGAAAATTACTATTTATTGGCTGACAGCGTTAAAAAAATCAGATTCCAGACTAGCAAGTTTGCAAATGCTTTATTTAAATAGCACATGCATGTAAGGCAATGCAACAATTTTTTGAATCCCTGCCTTTTGAAGTTGGAAGTATTTTATGTTCTCCTAAAAGAGATTTCACCACCTTTGGAAATGCTCTGTGTGAATTTTACCACAGTGGTTTTCTTTCCTTATTAAGGAAAATAAGGTAGTCTTTCCTTATTAAATCCCAGTTAAGCCCTTGCAACCTCAGAGCTATACTCACTGCCCTAAAATTTTCTACAATAGACCTTGAGATTTGCTTAATTTAATCACCACTTTTCTAAACTGTGCTCTGTTTCTTAGGACACTATATAAAGAAGAAAGGCCAAAAAAGAAGACCTCTGCACACATTAATCTTTTCATCAGCTGTTATAATGCTGACTACACTTGCATGCAATAGGAATCCTGGCAGGTACACAAGGGAAACATCCTCAAATACAAAAACCTGTCAGGGTTATAGTTTAGCAGATATTTTATTTTAACTTCATATGGAGAAACCAGCAAATGCTGTAGTTTATCTTTTTTTTGTTCAACAGCTTGCATCTCTCACTGGATGACAATCCAGGAGAAAGAATTTTAAGTTGGTGTTAGTGATGCACCTTAAATAAATCAGATAACTCATACTTTGGAGCACTACACATTGTATGATTAACTTGATTAGGCAAATCTGGCTTTCTCTTGCTTTTAAATCCATGTCACTTGAGTAAACGCTCTTGTGACAACACATAGCTTTTTGTTTGAGATACGTGGCAGTGCCAGCAACATCCCTCATTGGAAAGATAACTCTACAATGGAATGGCAATAAAGGAGAATCTCTGTAGAAGGTTCACTAGACAAAATAGGCCTCCAGCTGTACAGGAAATAATTTGTGTGTCCTGTTCACCTGCCTGCACAAAAAAGCAGAATATTTCCCTGATGCCATATGAACTGTTTTCCTACCTTGGTGAGCCCCCCTAACCCCCCAATCTTTGCTCTCTCCCCTACCAACCTAAACCTGTCAACCTCGTTCTTGGTAAAGATAAATTATATAAAAATATAACCCAGATTACATCAGAAAAGTATAACAACATCACAGGCAAAGATAAACATAAATCTGAGATTCTCAAGACTGCAGGAAGACACAGGAAGACCTTGGGGAAACCAGACACACAGTGCAAGTACAGTTCTAAGCCCCACAGCACAAATATACAACAGAAATGTCTTTGAGGTTAAATATCTAAATGTAGCTAGCTTCATATTGTATCTGCACAATGTGAAAGTCACTAATGAATCAGTAACAGATTTTTTTTCCTGCTTTTCTTTTCCTGCTTTCCCTCCTTTGAATTTTAAAAATATCACAGAAACGAAGATGACTTGTCCTTCCTCAAATACAGACCTGACAGATCCAAGTAACTGTACAAACATAGTTGAATTTAGCATCACACAACAGTTTTGAAATACTGTTATGATGTGAAATATATTATTCTTATTATTCAATTTTTCTTTATGTTCTGGGACCGTGGAATTACCTGCATAATCATAAACTGTTGTCTGAAATTAGAAATTGCTCTTACTCCTTTCTTCCTAACACCATTCTTCCAAGGCAACCAGAACAACCAGTATGGAGGAAATTGCCACAAATTCTCTTTCACCTGTCCTAGTAGCCAGATCAAGCCAATGTCTTCATCATTCGGGAGATGAAGAGAGACACTATGAAGCTTTACTCTGAAATTTAGACTGTCTAGCCCATTCTTGTTCCTATGACACTCATGTATCTTCTGCCACTCTGATACCTCTGCAGGAGACATTTCTACATCCATTCTAAACCAAAATCTACTTGAATCTATTACCATGCTTCAAAGTCCTTGGTGAAAGACATTTTATGGTCAGATTTCATAGGAATGAGAATCATCACTGATTCCAACTCCCACAGATTCCAACTTTAACTTCCATGCAACAAGACCATCACGGAGCAAATAGAAGACCTTTGTCCTGCAATGACAAGCTGGTTGCCTTGAAGAATATAGCTTAAAGTTACACTGGGAAACTGAGGCATGCCATACGTCTTCACATGTGAATACTTGATGAGACAAATTTATAAACACCTGCACAGTTTTTATTATAGAAATTATCTGCACATGAGAGTGACCTAAATGTAGCAGTAATTAATTTTTTGCAGCAAGAACAGTAGGTTTTCTCTCTCTGGTTCTGTGTACATACCTTCTTTAAGCACAGAATAAAATAGGCTTTTGAAGTTGCTCATCCACATGTCTTTAACCACAAGACTTCCTCCTATGAGCAGTATACTTGAATAATTTAAGTTTCATCTGTTATGGCTGAGAAAGTCTCAGAGAGCATCCCTTTTTTTGACTTTTCAATATATCAATCTTCAATATTTTACAAATAATGGAATTGCTACTTCATCTTGCTTTTTACCTTTTGAATAAAATTTGTGACAATTTTCCAAGTCTGGACTTCCCTCTAGTCCTGAGGTGGGAATATTATTCTCATGTCAATACCATCCTACACCTTTGAAAGGTGTTTCCTCAAATACTAGTTACCTGAAAGAATGGTAAATCACACAGAGCCAAAGGACATTTGCAGCATGTGAAAATGGGACAATAAGGGCTTAAAAATTAAAAGTGTTTGCGATGTCTATTAAACAGGAAGTACAACAAATTCAGATACTTTCAATCTTCCCAAAGAAATATATAGTTCTTGCAATCAGATCTAGGATTCTCACTTCCTTCAAACAATTAGATCAAAGTTCTATTTCAAATTGCTAAAGAAAATGCCACATGCTATGCCATGGCAGAGACATCAGTTCTTCCTGTTCCCTCCACAAATAAAAGCAACAATGTTTGGACTGTAAAAACAAAGTATTAGAAACTTGACCAGTGAAACTGCTTACCTTTGCAACAACATAAGGGAAAGCACAAGAAAACAGCTCTTGGGACAATCTAGAAATAGCAGCAAGGTAAGGTTCAACAGAAACAATATAGTTCATATAAACTTATAATCTGAAGCTGTTCTCTATCCTTTGGCTGTAGCAGATAACATGCACCTTCAATATTTAGAAAAAATCTCTTTATGGTGAAGCTTTTTCAAGTTCCAGGAATTTGAAAAACAGCTATAAAAACAGAGACTTCTAAAACCTACCCATGATTAAAACGTTATGCTAAAAGTTTAACAAAGACAGAAAGCTAGATGAAATGTCATAGCAACTTACTCAGAAAGAAAGAACATGCAACTGGAAAACTTTGAATCCAAGACAAACTACAGAAGTGCACCTTTGACTGTATCATTGTGAAGCAGAGGATTAAGGGAGACGGGTAACACAGCTGGTGACATTATGGGTCCTCCTTACATTTGAACATATACACAATCCCGGGAAAGTTTTAAAAATATATTTTAATATAGCTTGATATCATTATTGTCTTTATAGTTAGACCCCTTTTTTTCAAAAAAGCTGAAGTCCTTGGCTTGCAGATGTTTCTCTAATGTTTCATTTAAAGAACGGAATAAAATAAATGTTGCTTTATCATTTTTCTCTTTGTATTTCATGAGTTTTCCATACGCACTAAATCCACAGTATATTAATTAACATACATCCATACAGGGGAAAAAGTGGAGCTGATGAAAGGCCCCACGATTAACTTAAATTAGAATCTGAAGTTTGAGATGAGTATTTGGTAAATGTAATTTACCTAAAGAAATTAAAAATTGACTCTGTATTACTTATTCCACCCACATACCTCTGTTAGATTATTAAAAAAATGCACACTGTCCATGTTTAAAATGGCTGTTCATCAGGTGTATGGCCATTTCTGGAAAATGTGATAAACTATCACCTTGGGCCAGGTAGCAATTATCACCATAATTAATGGCCCACAGCCAAAATATGGATATTCTTGCAGGCATTTCTGCACATGATGTGCCCAAGAGCAGAGTTTTTGACTAGATGTTCTCTAATTTGGCTGATATCCTTATATTTTCTCTTGTGGTAGAAATCTGAAGAATTACGTGAACACCAACAGAAGCTGACAGAACCTGATCACTGGTAGCAGAGTGCTTCTCACTCTCCAAGGCAATCATAGTGATTCCATTATTTTCTTCTCTAGACCATCTTATGGAAGCACAAAGCAGAACGTTTGTGCTACTGAAAGTCCAGCTGTGTATACCCACTTGAAGAAGAACTGATATCCCCCTTGGACAGGGTCATATTATTACACAAGCACATACATAATGGTTCATGATGTCTGTTATCTATAATGGGAGTGTAATGTAATTATACCAAAAACTTGGTGTACTGTGCTCCAAAAATACCAGCCTGGAAGAAGGCAAAATGCTGGCTTTCATAGCAACCTCAAGACAGCCTACAATAACACAATTTTGATCTTTGATTCAAACCTCATGCCAAGTGGAGCTTATTTTTTTCCATTTAATTTTAATCTTCATATAACTGAAAGGAGCTGACATTTGGCTGTCTAGAGGGCAAAGAAATTGGCAGGACACTTACATGATCTCACCAACAGTATGTGCACGGTAATAACATTATGCCATTTATCTGAGGAAGATTATGCTACTTATAACTCAAAGCATATTGGTGAATAATTAAATTTTAAAAGCAATTTTTAACATCATAGCAATAATGAAATATAATTCAACAGTTTTGAACAAATAGGAAGAACTGGGAAATATTTATTTCCCTTGACTCACAACACTATTCTGATTAACAACCAGATGGAAATTAAAAAAAATAATGACGGGTCCAATTTGTAATACAAAAGGGAAACTGAGATTACCAGAATTAAAACTGAGCTAAAGTCAAAGTAAGTATGGAGGGAATAAGTGAATTTATAAAGAATTACACTAGACAGGAGAAAGTCTAATGACCTGATTGCATATGTTAGAAAGCAAAAATTCCAGTGCATTAAGGATCACTAATTTTGAGGTATGGTCTATTTTTGAGGCACAGACCCTGCAGCACTCAGCTCTCCTTAAAAGAGAAGTTCCACGATCTGACACAAACTGTACCGTCCACTTCAACCCTCTCAAAGCAAAATGAGAGAAAACAGACTCTTCGCCTCTACCCTGTGTATCTTACTAGAAGCAGCACAGCTATCTGCCATCACAGAAACATGAGAGAATGGCCAGATTGGAGATTTTACTTCAATGATTCCACTAGATCTTGGAAATTTCAGACCAGGTTTTTCCTCATGTTTCAGTTTCAAACCAAATGAAATCTTTAAGCAAAGACTGATGGATGAAACCATAAAAAGACAAAATAAAAAAAGTATGCTCGCAAACTAGAACTGATAAACTTGGCTATAGCTTATTATGCAACATAAAAACTTTAGAGGTAAGTGGGTAAAATGTTTGTACAAGTAGTTTTGAAGCTAAAGATGTGCTCAAGCTGTGGAATGTACCTCATATTGGTTTTATAGAGCTCCTGACATTTGTTTTGTGCTAGTTTTTAATAAATCTCAGTTTGAAAACTTTCACTTTACAGCAGTAATATTTTCATTTGTTACTGAAAGTAGAAAACTCACTACCCACCTGAAGAACATCTCCAAGGTCAGCAGTGCTAATATCTGGGTCTTCAGTGGTATTAAAAGGAACAGGATTAATTCTTACAAGAGTGAGCACTCTGGGTTCTGGATATCTCCACAGCATCATTCCTGGACTATCCTCAGTTTCATTGTAAAACACAACTTCATAGGCACTGGGCAGCTTTTGTGCTTCTGTCAAATGAAAGAAAGCTATAATCTGTTATACAATTTCTAGAAAGAAACATGCTGGTTTATGAAACCAAAGTGATTAAAAATAAATCCCTCAGGATCAAAAGGAGAGAAAATAAAAAAGCAATTTCCCTGACTTTTAAAACATTACAGCTTAATGGAAAGAAATCAAAAAAGTCTTTCAAAGTATTTTTTTTTTAATTCTAGCAGATGTCAACTGCTTTTCCAAAAAATATAGTTATTCACTGTAAGAGGCAAGTAATGTCTAATAGGTTACTACTGTTTTTACTTTATAATCTAGAAAAAAAAAGAAAGAAAAAAAGAGAGCCAAAATTATATCCTTCTTACCTGCATCTTGTATATACTGGAACAGGCCTGTTCTCAGATCATCTGAGGTGTGCTCAGTTTTTGAGGCCTGATTCCTTTCCGCAGAAAAACAAGTGGGATATGTATGTTCAGGTATCAAGGCCTCTACACTGCCCTTTTTAGTCAGGTACTGCCCCAGAAGCTCCTGGAGAAGAACTAAACAGTTCAAATGCTCTTGACCCCAGAAAACCTTTAAAAAGAAAAAAGAAAAAAAAAAAAAAAAAAAAAAAAAAAAAAAAAAAAAAAAAAAAGAGAGAGAGAGAAAAGATGAAAACATTAGATACAAATATTCAGCCATTTTTGAAGGGAAAAACACCTCCCCAAAGCATAAGGAACTTCATACAGATTTGAGTCTGCTCTACTCGGACCTTTATTGTTTGCAAGCATCCTTAATGTTAAAATAAAGAACAGAAGCAACAAAAAACCTTTACAAAACCATGTGTCAAATCTGTTCATTATCTGAAGGAAAGCATTAATTCCTACCACTTTTTGATGCTGCCTGGAAGACCACAGATCTTAAAAGTCATATTCAAGAACAGTACATAATGCTAGGACTGGTCACAGGTCTTCTCCGTTTAAGATATGACAAAAACCCCTTACAGATACAAAGTTTAAATTCCTCAAAGAGCTTGTGGCTCCAAAACTGGAATTCTGGAATACATTTCAAACTAAGTGACACAGCAAAGAATGTGACTCGAAAGACATATGAAAGATCATCTTAAGCACAAAATTGAAGCATATGAATTGGGTGTTCTGTAAGTCCTCCAAGTGAGGTTAAAAAGTTCAAAGTTTTTTTAAGTTTAAAACAGAAATACAGAAAAATATCTAATAAAATTGGGCATGCAAAGTCCAGAAGATTCACACACTTTGTAGCAAAATAATAGGCAAGAAGACATTCCTTTCTCCCAGCTTTGACAAGTATTGCTGCTTTTTTCAAATCAAGCTCCTGTTTGAGAGAACCTTATTAATGGGGACAAGTCCTTTATACTCCATGTTCAGAAGCAGGCCTTGAAGCAACATGGAAGACAAGTAAGCAACTAGCAATTAATGCAGAAATTAGACTTGGAACCAGTGTGGGATGAAATCAAAATCCCCAGACAGTAACTTAACATGGTAAGGGTGTGAGTAAAGTAAACAAGTCAGGTGTGCACATAAAGAGCAGTGCAAATTTTTCCATGGGGGAATATCAATTTTAAAATGTGAACAAAACCAAAAGATGCCTAAAGGGAGCATAGTAGAACTGTCAAGAAGGCAGGTTCTCCTTGCCCTGGATCTGCAAGTAAGCCCACAGAATAAACCAAGACCCTCTTGAAACACAGCCACAGCCAGTCCTGAGCTAAGCATTCCCAGGCTAAGCAGGTCATCCCCTGAATTTAGTGCATCTCTGCTATGGTTTCTACAGTACCTCTGGTCTCAGGGTCCCACACTTACTTTAGGACCTCCTCAAAGGAGCTCTCTGTCACCTTAAGCCAATCTCAGAGACCCCCGTTCCCCACAGATAGAGGAGGGATGAACATTTTTTTCCCTCATACTTTCATTAATTTAATTTGTAGGCAGCTGGGAACTCCAGGACATGGAACTCCTACTACAACATACAGCGATGAGGCACCGATTTTACATAAGCTCTCAAGGTTCTGCTGCAATACAAATTAACAGTGATAGATGAAGTCATGTTTAGAGCTGGTAAAATCATTAGCCATAAATAAATTAATTTGAAACAGAACTGCTAATGATTTTGTCAGCATTCTCAAATCTATTCTGCCAGACCAAACATTTTATTATCTTCTGCAAAAGCTAATTGTCCTTAATTATACTCTAATAATAAATGGCTTTCTGAGATTTAAGATTTTTTTTTTTTTTGGGTACTTGTCAAAACCCAAAATTGTTGGAAAAAAAATTAAAATAAGCATTTTATTACTAACATATAGAGGTACTCAGCCAAGTACCTGTGAAAAACAAATAAAAAAAGAAACAAAGAAACAAACTGACTTTATTTATTCATTAAGATATATTTTTTCTAAATTTGTGTTATCTGATTAACCCTATCCCAGTGCTGTGGTTCTAAGAACTCCTAATGCCAGTTCTGGGATGAAACTTAATGACACAATTAAATGTCAAAATTTCCTTTTTGTGTTTTATATACTTGATTTATGTATTTATTTAAGAACATTTGGTATGTATAGATACTATAATAGAAATAATTAAAACAAGACATATCTTAAAGCCCACTTGTTTAAGCCCCACAGAATCTATTTTTCATTTCAAGAACTCCCATGTTTCCTGGACTGATTTCAAGTTGTGGGCACTTCCAAAAAGGAGAGGATAGCACAGAAAACTGAGCATTAATTGCTACAAACAATAGTTTGCAATTACTCCCCTGAGAAATTCGTGGAAGTTTAAAAAGAAAGGATATGTACTTCTTAAGGCTACCCGTAGGCATTACAGACACACAGGTCATGGACAGACAAACACACACCCATCAGAACAGGGCCCTAGATATTAAGTGTTAGTAATTTGATCCAGCAGCTTTAAGGAACACACACATACAGCTACAATACAGAGCTTAAGTAGTATTAAAAAAAAAAATCAAACCCAAAACACTGTACACAATTTTTCAATCAACAGTTTACATGGAAGAGTAGACACTTATTTTATAAGGTAAAATAAAAACCACACAAATTAAACATGCAAAAAACCCCAACCAAAAAACCCAGTTGTAGGATGCAAAGCTTTACAGGCTTTCATGCAATTTATTTACGAAAACTCAATCATCCAAAGCCAGTCCAGCTCAACAGCACAACCATAACCATCTTATACAGACCTGCAGCAGTCCTCCTCTCAAATCAATGTAGATTTTTGGAATAGATTGCTCTGGGCCAGGATCACCACTGTGTTTACACCACTTGGCTTCCACATTAACAGAGCAGCAAAAAGGGCCTATGAGAGATTTGGCTCTTTCTTTGAGACTTGTTTTAAGTAAGAAATCTTTTATGTCAAGGACTAAAGATGATCCATGGATTCCTAAAAAGAGAGAGAGAAATTTAATCCCACTGGCAGTTATTCTCCCAACATTTATGTGCTTATTTCCTGAATTCACTTTACCATGAGCCTGGGAATCCCTGCCCGCCAGCCATTACTCACACAAGTAGTCCCACTGACTTTCATGGAAATACTTGTGTGGACAATCGCTCTCCTCTCCAAGCAAGGGCATCACAGTTGGGCAACAAGATTTGTAATTTTTTAAAAAATTTCCTGGTTTTTACTTAGCTTGCTCTTCCCACACTATCAGCCAGGCTTTATACCATGTTGCAGTTACAGAGCAGGTATGTCGCATTCACATTCCTTACAAAGAACTACTTGCCAAAACATTATGACTTTTTGCATTGTATTTTAAGGTTTATAAGAAGAGACATTTTTCATTAAACTATGGTATTTTTTTTTCAAAAAAGTCTATTAAGAACAAGAACAGCTGCTTCACTTGATTATATTTCAAACTGTCAGGAAATAGCTATTTTGAACAGTTCTCTCTGCTTTTGTCTTAATTACTATAACATAGCACCTTGCTAGACTTAGGAGTGCTTAGCAGAAGAAGAAGGGTAATGATTCAATTCAAATAATTCAAAACAAATGCTTATCTCAAAATATATAATGTACATTTCCTGAGAAAAGAGTTTAAAGTTTTCATATCGTAACCTTTTGTACTTTACATAGCTTCATAAAACCTAAAAATGATAATGGCAGATTACATTTATGACAGAACTTACATACTCTCATTAAAGACACAAACATTTTGAGGACAGAAACATTACCTAGAAATATCCCAGCTCTTGTTAATTTAACTTACTGCAAATCACTGTTTAATAAAATAAACCATACCTAATATCTTGATTTCTTTAGTATATTTACAGGGAAAGTACTACATCTGAGGTTGGCTTAACTTTTATCTCCTTTGGTGCTAATGCTTAGACTCAACACCCTGAATACTGGATGTTACCATACTTTATAATGCTCACAGCTTATTTTTCTAATGAAAAATAGACATTTACAAAAGGCAAAAAATTAAAAAAAAACACCTAAGGCTTACACACAGGTGTTTCAAGGTACAGTTTCATTTAATAGTTTTATAACTTTGCTGGTTGAAAAATCCCCCCAAAATACAACTCACTGTTTTGAATACATGCAGTAAAACTTCTCCTATGAACCTCTCCTAGTATCCAGGGAAGAAGTCTCTCTGCATCCTGGGGGCTACGATTTCATAATACTGAAAACTATTTTTTGGAATGGAAGGAAATTCTTGGATTTTTTTTTTAAACCAGCAACCACTAGGAAGGTGGTCCAGCAGTCCCCATAGTAATAATGACAATGAATTGTGTCCAGCCTGAGTAGGAACCACAAACCTAAACCATCTCTCCCTTGAGCAGCTGGAGTTCAGTAAGAACCATCAAGGGCTCAAACAAACCATTGTCCCATGCCAATCAACAGGACTGTTGTCACTGACTGGGAAAAGAGTTCTAACTTTGGGGTTTTTTATTTAGGCTGGCTTCTGAAATCCTGCATCTGCTCTCATGGGTAACAGGCTTATAGGACAGAAATTGGTCAAGGTGGGTTTTGACACTGAATTTCAGTGACAATCAAGAAAACTAGCATCAACACACACTGACACCCTGCTATGGTTAGTTATAAAATAAGAGGCACTACAATATTTGGAAATTAATTTTTTTTTTCATATTCTATATGGAATTTTGATTTGACAGAGAAGAAATTCTTGGTAACTATTGCACAATTCTTCAATATAGAGAAATGTTCTTCCTATAGTTTTATTGGAATATGTGCCAAGTTGCAGAAATAACAAAAGGGGAAAAGGAATGCCAGAATGCAAGTGGTTTTATTTATGTTTTCTTTCACTGGGATTACACTTGGAAGGATTATGCTTTGCAATCTCTTTGTGTTGTCATCTCAGCTCCACAAAGTACAAAGAAAACACAATATCCAACAGCTTAGAAGCAGAACCGAGCATTCAGCACATAATACTGCTTGTTCAAAATCAGCAGTGCCTTTCTCCGATGCTAAGCAAACAATGAGAAATGAAGAAACAATTAAGAATAAGGAAGTGTTTGTTAGCTTTCAATACATGAAATATTACAAGACACATCCATGGATTGTGTCCTACAAACACCAAGAAAAGCTCAGGAACTCAGTAAGAGATTTTTATTTTTGTTGCTGTGACCCAGATTGCTTTTGTGTAGACAAGAATCACATCCTTGTCCCTTCTAGCCGTTGTATCTGCATGTCCTTTCAGGGATGAAGTGATTCAGTATAAAAACCACTGTTCACTGTCCAAAAAATATAACGCCGAGAGTATTTAGACAAACTTGTATGAAGCAATGTTTTGAGGAAGCTTAAAGAAAACAAATGAAGAGCAAGTATGCACAAACCTTAGAAAGCAATAGTAAATAAAGAGATCTCTGTGTCTGAGAGAAGTTTCAATAGGGTACTATTTCTATGGAAATCATAAAAGCATATGTTCAGTCAGTGAAGTGCTTTCCCATGACTAAAACAATCACCTCAGAAAAGTAAAGATGCAAAATAATTTTCCCCTGTTTTTGCCTTCCCACACACTATTTTCAGTCAGTCCTTCAATGCATCTCTCACAAACCTCTATTGTAGAAGTCCACCTTCAGTTTAAATAGATTAAATCGAAGTCTCCATTTGAAGTGAACTTGAGATGGCGGCACACAGAAGCAATATATCTTCATAAATGATTGCTGTGACATGTAGAAGTTAACTTGTGCTGTTTGGATTTTGGCTCATGGACACCAATGCACTTTTCAGTACGTGCAATAATTTACTTTTAAGGAACAAATAGTTTCATGACTTTTAAAATACTCCTCCAAGAGACTAATAAATACGAAGCAGTTGCTTTGGACAGTGTTTAAAAAATGCTGCCAGCCCCCCCCCGTCAAACTCCAGCCAGAAACACAAAAGCACCACAAAATGCATCTACACTAATGGAGCAAAAGAGAACTTAGACCAGGCTTCTGTGTGCTATTGGAAGGACTACCTTTACGATGATGTATGCTCAAAAGGAATACCTAGGTATTTTTATATGGTTGGAAATAATGTCGGAGGGTATGAAAAATAGCTAGCAGTTGCTCGGCATGTTCAAGAAATTAGCTTGCTCAAAAATTAAAGGTGGAATTCATTACAACGGAACAGTGAAAAAATTTTACTTGAAGACATTTACTTTGATATTCTAACATCTTTTTTTCCTAACATCAAGTACCTACTTGATTTATGCTAAGATTTACAAAGACATCTCATGGAATCTGAGTACCCTAATACAGTTTTACATATAGTTAGATTAGGGTTTATATATAATTATAGCAGAGTTGCATTAGCCTTTGTCAAAAATAGGCAGTTCCATCCTTGTTAAAGTGCTGTGTGTGCACAAACCCATGTGTGTGAATAGAAAAAGAAAGAGCTGGGCCATTTTAATAGATGCAGCAAATACATGAAAACAATCTTTGCCTTACAATAATGATCACTTAGGGTTTAAGCAATACAGGTGTTAAGAAAGTGCTCTGTTTATTTTTCCTGGTTAACAAAGCAAAAGACAATGTTTTGGCATAAACTATGGACTCTCTGTTTTCAAAAACATTTCAATGATGATATTTCAATCAACTCCAAATGAAATTAGTAGAAATGTAGAGGGAGCTTTTTTCCTCCTATTATTCCCTGTGCATTTGCTCTTCCTTAGCTGCAAACGCTGTTTGGTTCACTGCACTGCCACCTAATGCAACATAGAGCACGATTTTAATTGGCAAGCTTCAAAAGGGGACAAGAGAATTAAGAAAAAGAAAACACATGTATTTTAATAAAGGTAGCAAATGACACTGAACTGGCTCTTTTGAAAAGGTAGTAGCTGTGCTACAAACAATAGCACTACGAAGAAAATTGCTTTTCTGCATGTGGGGCAGCTCAGAAGCAAGAGTGTGTTCCAGAGCACAGATCCAGTTGTGCTGGTTCAGAGGCATATGAACAATGTGGTCTCACTGACAGCAGCAGCCTGTCGACTGTATTCGCACCCAAGGGATCGTGGTTCCCTCCAAAGGAAGAAGTCCAGGCTCTCCCATGGGTCCTCCACGCCTGGGTGACAGAGATACAATCTGGCTGCTGAAGGTTAATTAGCAAGTGGTTTTCTTTAGTGCCTTCTATTAAAATGATAATCTGTGATATTTACTTCCAAACATTCACTTTTCACATCTGTAACTTCAGTAGTTATTTTCAGATTGTCAGTGACATTAAGACAGCTATGAAAAAGCAAATGTGCCATTATATGTAATATATCGATACAACTATCTACATAATTTTTTCCTCATAAGAAAATTGTATATACATCACATACTGTGTAGTTATACTACAGTTACAATGCTCTGTTGACAAGTATCCTTGACAAACCATCTTCTGAAAAGAAAGGGTAACAAAGCTAAGAAAATAATTACAGGGGAAATACTGCAGTTAATTTAAGAGCCAGCCAATTTACTCAAGTCTGCAAACAGCAGTAGCAAACAAATGGTGAGGCACAGTAAAAAACAATTTTCCAGGAGAGATTTAGTTAACAATCCACTGACCGCACTGGATTTCTCATTAGTATTGAGCTGAATCTTATGATGGTTCATTCTCCCCATGAGAACAACACTTACACGTTACCAATTAGCTATTCTTTACTGAAAGAGAGTTTTTCAGCATTACATTGGGACACATATGGGCTCTGTAAAAACATGAGATGTGTAACACACGGTAAACAGAAAGTAATGATCTTAAGCAGGCCAAACCCTTGAATTCATCACTAATAAATGTCCCCATGCATTCAGCGGTACTGGCTGCTGGGAGCCTGTTTTCTTCAAGTACTTCAAACACTAAAATCCAGGAACATTTATTATTTTAATCCATTACAGGCAGTGCTTGATTTAACTTTATTGGTTGTGGTGGTGGTAGTAGTTATAGTGGGGGTAAAGCTATGTTCTTTTACACATCATTTCAAAAGGGCTTAATTATATTTTATAGCTCAGGCCAGGAATCCTGCTTGTTTTGTGTCTAACAAGGTTCAAATGGAGTTCAGGTCAGTGATGAATCAGAAGAGAAGTCAAAGATGGTTATCTATTTGAAATGAGCTCATCTCCCTTAAAGAATAACTGGGCAGGTACATCATGCTCTTTACACTACTGCATACTAAATAACTGAAAAATCTCAATTCACTTGGTGATTTAGTAATTTTGGATTTTGTGACACCTGATCAGAGAGGGCATATTGAAGTTTAGATCCAAAAGGATTTTAATTACTGGTCCAGGCTGTCTTTGGAGTACAGTAATTCAGAATATATTTGTAAAGCTCGATATTGCCTTATGTTATTCCAATTACGTGGAGAAAAATGCGTAATATAAACCAACAAAAATAGTGTTCATTTTGCATCTGTGAGTCCAGCTGTCAAAAGTGAGTGCTATATTGATATGAGTAGTACTTGGTTCTTTTATCATAAACATTTTATTTTTAGAAATCAGCAGGTTTCAGAAAAGCAGCTAAACATTCTTACTCAAGTTCTACAGATGGGCATGGAGATGTGCTTCAATTTACAAAAAGATCTATGGATTTTCACATCTTAATTTTAGGTGGCTGGTTGAAAACTTTGGTTTATTTTCAGGAGATAGCTGGTACCTACAAACCTCACTGATCTTTGAAATTGTAGATACTTAGCACAACTGAAAAATCAGACACTGAATGACTGCACAGCAAATGAAGTGTTACAAAATAGGGGATGCCACTCAAACTGTAGCCCAATATAATCACCACGGAGTTGATTTAGAGTTACAGCTTTGATGTCTTGCTCCTCTGGGTTTACACTTGATCCAGTGGATTTCAACTGCTTTAGTAAAATAAATTGTCCATGAACTAGAGGGTAACTTTTCTTTATAAATAAACCATTCTGAAGATCGTGCCTGGCAGCAGCTGAGCTCTATTTGGGCCTCTATAACCCAGCCAATTATACTTGTGGAAGTCCAAGGCTTGACAGATAAACCCGGGCCACACAAACCAAAAAGATTTCCCTCTACTCTTGGGATGTGGCTCCTGAAGATCAAGGACAGTCCAAGTCCAGGCTTATTCCACTCTTCTCCCTTCCATTCCTCCTCCTTTGTATATTTTGTATTCTCATTTGTGCCAGCGTGGTCATTAAAGTGTACCTCTCCAGTGAGCCAGCTGAAGGAGTCAATCTTGTTGCAAACTTTTCTTTATTGCTGGGTTAGTTTTCAGAGAAGTGAGTGCCCTCAACTCAACCAATGATCAGCTACCTGAGTAACTGAGCTAGCACAAGGCAGCATGTGGAAATGTATGGCTAGGGTAACCTGAATTTCCTATGAAATTGCACCTTTTTTCTGGGCAGCAAGCTAGTGATTTCATCCCAAAAACATATTCTTGACATAGAAAAAGAAGAAACACGTCAGTATATCAACAATTCAAACTGCTTAAGGAACTGGTCCCTAAGACTAGAAATAATGTCTAACCTCTGTGTTCTTTATCTCACACTGAAAAATGAAGATTGAACTGGAAGAACATCACAGAAAGCATAAAATGTATAAAGAAAACATCCAGCTTTAACTGTTATATCTATTTTCTCATGAATTTAAACAATCTATAAAATTGACCTCCATGTAAATACTGTATCACCTACTACCGCCACATACAGCACTGGGATCCCATTATCAAAAGAAATTCCAATCTCAAAAAATAGGTAATCAATTTCACAGTAAAAACTCAAGAGATTAAAAACCCTACCATATTTGTTCTGAAGAAAATTTCATCGGAAATACTTCTAAAGCTGAGTTACTCAAACTGCAAATGCAGTTCTACAAAATTAGTGCACACTGTCTTGAATAAACAACCTACAAGGAACTTTTTATTCTTTTTTTTACTCCACTCTCTCAAGTTAACCTGCTAGTTCATCAGTAGCAATTCTGAACCCTATTACAAAGTATCAGTAGGGAATCTGACCAGGATTAATAGTGGTACTCAGTCCTGGGATTAGATGGTGTCTTGTTTCATGGATTTTAGGCCATCTGTTCTTCCCTACTACATTATATTCCTGCAGAACTATAAACGCACCTCCACCTCAGGGACTATAGAAAGGAATTAGAATTCTTCTGCTTTTCATTATCACAAGATTCAGTAACTCATTTCATTGTCAGGATAATCCCCTTTTACTCTTTCTTTTGCGCTTGCAGGATATGCCAAAATGACAAATAAAATCCCAGATGTTAGAGACCTGATGAGGTCTCCACCTTTCCTTGAGTGTTGTGTTTAAGCTACTTGGGACACGGTGTCAAATCTGACAGGACCCTGATGCCCACACCCAATATTCATTAAGGTTTGTTAGTGATTTGTATAGCTGTCTACAAGCTGCACTTCCACCTCAGTCCTCAGTGGCCATTTAAATATTTAGTTTGTCCTCTGGCTTTTACTGACAGAGAATTAATTTCCTATTGTTCAAGTGTTGGAAAGAGTTTATATTTCTTTCTAAAAGTAACAAACGCCTTCTGGGTGTTGTAAATGGCTTGTTACTGCTGCATATTATTTTAGGTAGTCATATCTAATTTAAAGTTTTATTTCTCCATGGGCTAGCTTGCATATCTGCAGCATACAAAGGCTATGACAACGCCTTAGCAGAGTTTTCTCGAGGGAGTTAGTTAACTCCAAAACGAAGTTTGGTCTTTGCTCTATACCAATTCATATCTGCATTTAATTTCTAATAGTTCTGTAAAGTATCTCAAGTATGTAATTATTTTCAGGTTTAGTAAAAATACTTGCAATTATCATAGGCTCAACTAGTGTTTATTTTTCCCCCTTTATTTATATGCTAAAGTAATCATCTCTACATATGGGACAAAGGACTGGGGAATTCTGTGTATGATCTTTGGAATATTTTATATCCGTAACTCTCTCAGTTCAGATGCGGAACAGCAAGACTTCCCTCCCATGTTCAGCCAGAGTAAAATAAAGCTCCACTGAGAGGTTACAGGCTTCTCGCTGTCTTTCACTTTGGGGAAAGATTGGTCCTCAACTTCTCTTGCTTTATCTGCTCTTTTGGCAGGTAGGTAGTGCTAATTTCAACAACAAACCTAAACTAACTGAAAGCCATATGTTTAGAATTGCATTCTGTTTTCTAGTATTTCTTGCTAAAACTTATTTTAGTTCTAATGCAATGTGAGAGTTAAGGAGTCACACACCTCAAGCACAGTACCAAGTGATCTCAGATCTGACTGGGTACATGGGACTAGGGCTCTAAGCATTTTACAGAAGATGCCACATACTTCAGAGGACAAAAATCACTGAACAAGTATAACAACAGTTCTTGGAGTTGGGGTTTTCATCAACAGTACAAACAAGCTGCCAAATTAAGTGTTTGGTATTTACTTGTATAAAATGGGTACGAGTTTTAACTTGTAACTCCAAGCCACAAAATATAAAATGAACATCAGTATGACAAAGTTCTACCCTTAAGGGCATCAGGAAAATGATAATGGTAACCTCTTTTAAAGTAATTTTTTTTAAAGAGGGTTTTTGTCTTATTATTTTTCATTTTGTGCCAGTACACAGCAACACAGTCTACAACAGTGTTACCTTACTAAAACCAAAATACTCAGTATTTAACCATAAGTACAGAGAGGAACATAAGTATTCTAACAGAAATAGTAACCATGTTATTACAAGTAACTGTTGTACTCAAACCTGAAAAATGTCCAAAAAATGAAGTCCCTTGACACACTAAAGGTTTGGGGTTGAACAACAGCGCAGCAGATATATAGAGATAGAGTTGTTTTAGTTTGATCCAACTGCAATGTGAGTGTTCAACACTTACAATTTATTTTTTTGGAAGTGAAATCATTGAACTAATTAGCCCCTCTGTTTTTCAGAAGCTAAAACTTTTTAGTTTTGTAAGAAATTAAGAAGAAAAAAGAAACCAGAATGCCTGTAGTTTCCATGATTAAACCAGTAAAGTCTAGAGAGAAAACTGATAATTAAAAAAAAAAGTTGGATAGCAAGCTCTTTTCTTAATTTCAGCTGAAAAGAAATGAAAGCAATACACAAGGTCATGCACTTTTATTTTCCCCCTATAAGGGAGGAAAAATGTCGACAATATATATTCTTGCAAGGGTTTTTTTTGTTCAATAATTCCTAGCAAACAGGATTCCTTACAAAACAACTTCATCTCCTGCATTAAAACTCATCTGGAAAAGGGGCCGTTTACACTGTTTATAAAACACTGCCACATAAAACGTGTAAAAAACCATATTTCACTAAAAATAGCTTGCGTAAGTAAGGGATTAGAGTAGTTTCTACTGCTATAATTGTTCCTTTGTAGTTTTTTCCATGATGTTTTTGAACAGTGTTTTTAACTATGTTTATTAAAGTCAGCACATCAAAAAGGATCAAAGAGCAAGCTAGTGAGAACCAAAGAAACCCCAAGCGTATTGTGTTGTCTCACTGGGGAGTTATGCAGATTCAAGTAAACAAGTGCAAATTGTTGAGGTTTTAATGAAAATTTTCTACAATTATTGTATCTGAAGTCATTCTATATAATAACATCTGTACAGCAGATGGCCATACTGTACAAAAGGCAAGCAGTGCTCCTTTTTCTTCCTCCGTTTTAACAGTACATCTGAGATGACTACTTTTGTCATTGCGCTTAGCTTGGTTCAGCAAATAATTCGTAAAATGCAGCTGCTGCAGATGGTCACAATAGTTACTTGACTGTAAAATCAAAGACACAGTGAAGTATTCACATATTAGCTTCATTCTATTAAAAAAACTCTGACATTAACCCTGTTCAGCTCAAAAGGTGTATCTATAAAACCTTTTATAAAAAGAACAGTAGTGAAGAACAGAGATATTTAAATGCTCCTTCCTATCAAGACACAGCTACAAACTTTTACAAATTAAGTTAGCTTGCATAATTATGTTGTAATAATAAAACAACTCTAGTTTGCAACTGTGGTATTCTTCTAAAGGATTTTAACACAAGATACCATTTCCTCCACACTAAGTATTTTATCTCCTCTCCTGAAGTTCTAATTTCCACTTTGGTTTCTATCAGCACTTTAAATTCAGATTAAAAATAGTAAAAAAAATTCCAAGCAATTACTTAAATGTTTTTTTGACAATTTCAATCAGTTTCGTGGAAGTGTGTCTTTTGCTCTTATTAAAACTTAATTTATTGCACCATCACAACAGTATGCAAAACCTCATGCAGATGTATTTTTCTTTTTATAAAGTAGAGATAAAGCATTTTTAACTGGAAAAAATGTGAAAATTGTCTGTTGATGTCTATTAATTGTCTGGTTATGAAAGTTCTTTATATAGAATAACTAATGTCCGTTTTCATTAGATTTGACATCAGTGTTGCTTTACTTCACAATGCCTGCCAGACTATGACCATACTGAAGATTCATGTATGGCTTACAGCACGTAAAATAAAGATTGATTTCCTCAGACTGACAGAAGAATTAAGAAACAGAACTTGTAGCTGAAAATGTTTCTGAGGCTTAACATGCAAGGCAAGGTACGTCCTCCTTCTGGGAGGATGAAAACTCCAGGGTAAGTGAAATACAGTGTGAGTTTGCCAAATTGCTTTATAGAACAGTGACGGAGTGGCCGGGCTTTGACACACCAAAGCATGATGTGGACACCATAACGTACCATGGGACAGATAACGCATAAACGATACAGGCGAAACAATGGAAGGGAAGAGGATTATTACACAGAAACAAAACTAAAACTACTTAAAGCACATTATAAAGGCTTTTACTCAGTTGCAGTGCCTTCTATGCTAGAATTGTGATCCGACTGGAAAAGCGTGGGAACACAGGCACTGTTCCTGCCTGCACTGCTGTTTATTAATGGATAAATCAAAAGTTTCAGGCCCCGGCACCTTCACGGGTTTTCACGTCCTATGAACCTTAAATTTTTCATTTTTAACTTTTAAAACAATAAAGAAGAACTGAAACTTGCTGGCCTGAGGAAAAAATATTTCTAATGAAAAAGATATAAATCACCACCTCGCTTGGCCAACAACTTGTTCCTCTCAGCTACAGACCATTTTACCTCACAAGCTACTCTGCCAACTACCTACATCTGGCTCTTCTCCACACTGTGGAAATATGCCATCTTATTAATTTTATTGAAATACTAATAAAACAATTTACAATGACACTCAAAATATCTTCATTTTAAATGAGTCTCTGGTATCTGGTTAATTGTACCCGAGGTGTAACGTTTCCTTGCAGTGCTTCATTAACGAGGCCAGAGTGCCTGTTTTCCCTGTGTGACTCTCAGGTGTGCAGAGGAAACATGTAAAAATTGAAAACTTCGTAAATCTGGAGGAGAAAAACAGTATGACCCAATATTTACATAGTAGCACCTGTCAGGGCTCTGAACAATTATTTTCACATTTTTTAAAGACAGAAACAAAGGTCCTAACAAGAAAATCTAGTTATAGAGTGAAAACTGTCAAAATTTTGCCCTTTGAATTATGTGCTAAATTATTGGAATACCAGAGGAGAGGTTCTCATAACCACTATTTCAGCCAGAATTCCATCAATAAATTAGTAATTACAAGCTGGGGGATATTAATGACAAAATTAATCATTCTTGGGTGCTGCCTCACTGAAAGGAAAACTCAGGTAATAGAGTCTATCAGGGATTTGCTATTTTCTATTGTGGATTTATGATGTTGGCTAGAGCAGTTCCCTGCAATGCCCCACACTTTGAAATGGTCATTAGACCACCACTTAGACAAACCAGTAGCACTTCCAACTTTAAAAAAAGCCTCTTACCTGCAGTTTTATGTCCACTTTTAATATTCAGGCTTCCACTGAGGTTTGAGAAAGAGACTAACAAACAAGGTTTGCTGGGATGTGGGATGGTTTCCATCAAAACAACCATTTGAACGGTGTGAATGGAAATTTTCTGGAAGCAGGAAAGGGCTTGCCACAAGTTTTCTTGCACTGAAGCCTTTTGCACAGCGTTGGTGTGCACAGCAGGTAGCAAGTCCTTCGTACTGGGGTGTCTGGATATAAAAGTGACATCCTCATCTGGAATAATGCCCGCTGATGGAGCAGCCTCCTTCCTGGGCACATCGTCATTTGTGGTTATGATTTTCTTCAAGAACTGGTTTAATTGGTCAAGTCTGGCAAAACTGAGATTTGCCTTCAATGGTTTTGATATGTCCACATTTATGTCAGCTGTAGGGGAGAATTGGAGAAAGAAATATGATAAGCTGCGGTGCAATTATTCAAGCTGCGTGCAAATATTAGGCATTGAGTGGAAATAACTTTTCCATAATATTTCCACCATGTTTCATTAAAAGGACCAAATCAATGTTAAAACATAACAAAACAATATTTTTAGCAATAAATCTGAATTAAAATATAATGAAAAATACTGTAAGCAACTTTCACTATATACAGTTTTAAAGGAAAAAACGTGGCACAATGTGGATCTTAATCTCCTTGTTTCTTCCCAGGGATCACCACAGCTATCCGAAAGACACACACTTTATTTGAGTGTGTAGGAGGGTACATACATTAGTTCTTTTGTGTCAGAATAAAAATATACTTCACATTCTCTTGAGTTTTATACCCAGAAGAACTACTTGACTAAACTCCAAAGCCAACAGTGAACATTTTCAACACATTTAAATGAGTGAATAACATGTGTATTCTGTTGCTCCCTACACAGCTCATATGCAGCAGTCTTCAATGCATTTTCAAGATGAAATGTGAAATAAAAAGCAAATACAAAAACTGAGGTATGTCTAGTTTTCTTCATTTTCCAGAGAGATTGGAATAATTTATTGTTTTTAAATTTTTAAAAAAATCATTATTACTTTAAAAATGTTTTTCATCTCCTTACCAAAAAGGATTTTGGTATTTCTCAGACTACTAAAATGCTCACAGAATTTTTAGGAATCACAATTAATATGAACAACATTGTTAATAGTAATATCTTAGTAGCTGAAATGTAGGAATTACCAAAAATTATTTCACAGATAGGAAGCAGGACTTCATGAAGGCCGAAACTTATTTCTGTGCTGCAGTATCGGTACATAATTCCTTACAGAAATCCAGCTTTTAACTGAGTTTTTAGGATTTTTCATTGCAAATTCAGTTTTTAACCAGTAATGAGACAGCTATTCTGGTTAGGGGGAAAAGTGCTTTTCCCTTTGATTGCCACTGCTCCAATCCCATGAACCAAAAGTAATTAAAATTCTGCGCATATATCTAAACTAGATTAAATGTTCAAACAGCACTACTTAGTTTTGAATTTCACTATAAATATATACAGGAAACACTGTCTGTTGAAGGTTTTACACAGATTAATGAATATTTCATCGAAGTTTCAAGTTGTCCAGGATCACATCTTACTCTTAACATTGATGCAAACTAATGAGTTTGATTCTCTCATTCTTTAGGTAAATTTTTAGACCAACGGTAAAGGGCTGCCGGGGCAGAGTTTCAGAGCTGCTTTTAAGCACAGGTTTATAATGACTTCAGAGACTCACAGGCACATGACAAAGTACTTTTCTGATCCCGTCCCCCCAAAAATATCTGGCACATTTTCTACAAAGATAAGAGAAATTTATTAATGGCTGTGTAAGGTCTGTCATAGCTGAATTAAAAAATCCAAAACAATGTTAGAAAAATGTTTGCAATACTCCACAAGCTACAGCTAACTGAAATTAAAGACTGAAAAACTATCTTAACAGTAACTTTTAATTTTAATTAATGGTTTTCTGAAAATGCTTTCTCTTGCACTGAAAGCCTTCCACACTGAACTAGGAACTGGCAAAACACTAGCTAATATGTGAGTCTAGTAGAAAGGCAAGTACCAAAGCTAGGAAACTGGGCATTAGAAGAAAGCAGGATTGGAAAGGGGTGTTAAAAAATGGAATGGACTGCCCAGGAAGGTGGTGGAGTCACCATCCCTGGAGGTGTTCAAGAAGCAACTGGACGTGGCACTTAGTGTCAGGGTCTAGCTGACACGGTGCTGATCAGTCAAAGGTTGGACTTGATGATCTCAGATGTCTTTTCCAGCCTCAGTGATTCTGTGAAGATTTTCAGGCATCCAAAACCATACAAGATCAACTTGGAAGTTTTTTCAAAATCCTTATATACTGACATTTTTAATTAAAACCATGGGAAGAAAAATGTCGTAACACTTCGGAAAAACTCCCCACCCTTCCTGGCACTTGGAATATCCCAAGATTTGCTTGCTTTCTAAGCAGACATGATTGGGCCTCTCCTTCCTTTGGAGAGAGAAAGGAGTTAGGAAGAAAGTAGAGACCCATGTGACACTATGACATTAATTTATCTGCAATACTCAAATGAAAAGGACTGTTTTTAAAATGAAATGTTAAAAAAACCAACCAAACTGCCTTATCAACTTAAATTTCTCCTTTAGTAATGTAGCAAAAAAGGAGTAAAATAGAATAGATGTTATTTATTGTTTTTGCTAAATAATTAAGTTTCTAAGTTAGTAAAGGAGGACCCTTACTCCTTGGTATGGCAACTTTCACATCTAACTGCTTTATCTAATGCACATACAATTGCCAACACTTTTCTATGGTAATAGAGCCCAGAAGAGGGAAAAAAAACAACAAAGCTCCCTGACACCCCAAATCTTCTTAGACATAAGTTGACACAAGAGGTGTCAAGGGCTTAATCCAAAAAGCAAACTGAGTGTGAAAGATTGAAAAGGAGATAAACACAAAGGCAGAAGCTCTTTTTGGGGCTTTCTTGGGCCAGGGCAGAGAAGACATAGGGTGCTGGTGCAGCTCAGTGCTGGAACATACTCGGCACCTGGGTCTGTGATTTATCACTGCTCTTGGCCACTCATCCAAGAAGGCAATAAAAAAAGGACCACCAGGACACCAGAGAAATGCAAATGACTTCCCTCTTTTCTGTTTGGAAACTGTGCACGTCACACAGAAAAATCTTGTCATGACTGATAACTTGACAAAGTTTTGTATGAAGTTATTATAATCCACTAAATCAGCTCTGACAGAATGTGGTGGCAGCCAGAAGCATAATTGCAGAAAATGCAACTTTGGAACCTTCACTGCAAATATTTTAACTATCTCATAATGATATAGGTTATTTTTACAACTGGTTAAAGATTATGTAAAGAGATTCTTAGGCATTTTAAGTAAAACATTCAAAAAGAAAAAAAAAAAAAAACCCACAACTGAGCAATCTTTAGTCTTTGACCTCTTTTACACTTTATCCTTAGTAATATAAAAGAAACTTTAACATTCCTACTAAGGAAAATATATTTAAGTGATGGACAGAACAATGCAAACTGATGAAATATGCAGAGCTATTTATAGGAGTTGATTAAGATAGATGTTCAGCAGCTTCACGAGACAGTCAAAATAGGCTAAAAAGTGATTTAAAACTTAAGAGTCACCCAGATTCAACTGGAATAAAATACTTGGGGTGCAAAATCCAAGTGTAACTTTTTTTTAGATTATTTTAAACACCTAGGGAAGAACAGCACATAACACTGTGCAAATTCTGTACCTGTAGGAAAACACAGTCTTCCTGTAACTCAACTAACTCTTTGAATTGTCCAAAATTACATCAGAATCAAGACAGTGCAAAAGGTAGCTCAAAGCTGCCTTTAACTCCTCAATTACATGAGCTTCTCCTTTGCCTACCAGTGACTAGCTACCAAAATTATAACCCAAAGCATTCTTTAGATTTAAGACATATTAGCAATAACTTATTTTGCCAGCTGTTATCTATTTCCAGGAAAAAAAAAGTGAAAAAATTACTGTGCTTGCAAATAGATTGCACCAAGAGAGTTATTTCTGTTATGTTTAAATCAAACTGAACTAGATGGTATCAAAGCAATTTTTTTTTATTACAGTATAGCATTTGAGTGTAGACTTTGAATTGTTCTTTCACTTCCTCAATTTCTTCACTACTTCTCTTTAGACTACCCAGTAAATCCATGTATTTCAATTATTAGTTTCTAATTAGACTTTACAACTTTCTGAACAGCTACTAGGAAACAGAATGATGAAACAACTAGTGAGTTAAAAGGAGATTAGATAAATATAAATAAATTACACTTATTATATGCTCCCACCACACCAGGAGATGACTTAACAGTGAACAAAAAAGAAACACTTTGGAATAATGAAATCAGAGAGGGAATTCAGATCCCAGAGGCGATTCCACGGAGTTTTATGTTAATGTACACCTTGTGGGGGACCAAAAATCAACTGGAATAGTTTCCTGAAAACCGTTTCCAGCTATTTTCTCATTTTAAAAGTTCCAACTTCACTTGACCCATTAGTCATCATATTACTTACATTTATTATGTATTTTGAAATCTATTACAAAAAACCCAATGGATTCAATATGGCCTGTTTGAACTAAATCATAACAACTATAAAAGAAAACCTATGAGCAGCATTCTGAAATTTCTGTCTGAAACAATTTCTTTCTTTGACATTTTATTACTTAGAGCTTCAGAAAAAAAATTCAGGGTTATGAGTATTTTACCCTTGTTCTCCATAACATTCAAATTTGTACTGGGAAGATATAATTTTCATCTGTGAACTTGGGATAATGATATTACTCAAAAGGACTTTTTATTCAGAGGGTTAAGGATGAATAAGCAACACAAAAATAACAAAAGCTCCTAGCATGTTGCTCCAGATAAATTCCAGCTCTTACTGAAGTCAGTGGGTTTATTCTAATATATATGACATAAGTTAATGTAGACAATGTTACTACTTCTATGACTAATAAACTATCATAGTATTTTCTTAATCTTGAATACCAGAAAGTAAATGCCAGGAAAATTAGTCATAAGCTGAATATGGACAGGCTGGATCAATGGGCCAAGTCTATGAATTTCAATAAGGCAAAATGTGAGTCCTACACTTGTGTCACAACAATCCCATACAGCGCTACAGGCTGGGGGAAGGATGTCTGGAAAGCTGCGTCTTGGAGAAGGACCTGGGGGTGCTGGTTGACAGGAGCTGAGGATGAGCCAGTGTGTGCCCAGGTGGCCAAGAAGGCCAGTGGTATCCTGGCCTGTATCAGCAATAGTGTGGTCAGCAGGACCAGGGCAGCAACTGTCCCCTGTGCTGGGCACTGGTGAGGCTGCACCTCGAGTGCTGTGTCCAGTTCTGGCCCCTCACTAGAAAAAGGACATTGAGGTGTTGGAGCATGTCCAGAGAAGGGCAACAGAGCTGGTGAAGGGTCTGGAGAGTAAATCTTATGAATGGAAGCTGAGGGTGTTCAGCCTGGAGCAAAAGAGGCTCAGGGGGGACCTCATCACTCTCTACAACATCCTGAACGGAGATTGGAGCCAGGTGGGGAGTGGCCTCTTCTACCAGGCAACCAATGACAGGACAAGAGGAAATGGCCTCAAACTGTGACCGGGGAAGTGCAGGCTGGACATCAGGAAGAATTTTTTTTCACTGAAAGGGTGGTTTGGCATTGGAATGGGCTTCCCAGAGAGGTGCTGGAGGCACCGTTCCTTGACGTGTTCAAGAAATTACTGGACATGGCACTTAGTGCTATAGTTTAGTTGACATGGTGGTGCTAGGTCAAAGGTTGGACTTAATGATCTTGGAGGTCTTTGCCAACCTTAATGACTCCATAATTTATAATACTGGGATCTTTTTGAAGACTGAGGAATGTTGAAGTGTGAGAGAGAAAAATATGCCATTTTCTAAGAATTTGTTCATTTTCCGTAACTCTCATTCAGCAGTGGATCTTTTACTTCTTACAGCTAATACAGAAAAAAACCAGGTCTTTCTCCTTGAGGCTGGACATGGATCGATCTCTCCCCAACTCCAAGGCGGCTGTAAAAAAGAAGGCTGTAAAATATTAAACTTCTTAATATAGAGTACTTCTATAGAAGAAACTACTATTTATCCTAAACTCTTAAGTTATTTAATTTCCTAGTCCTCAACAGGAGAGGAGCAGATGATGGTATAAAACATTTTACCAGCACTGATATTCTTTCTTCCTCAGCCACCCATCCTGATGTAGGGACTTTAAACAGAGGAAATCTGAGGAAGGTAAAGGTAATCTTGAGCTCTGATCCTGATTTGGAGTCAGGGTGGCCCTTCAGCAACAGGGTAATGGCTGAATTGCAAAAATTAAATTTATAAAAATAGGAAAGAGACATGTAAAGAGAAGACTAGTTGTACTGTTCTCAATTGTCTCTGGTCAGGCATCAAAAGAGACACAAATTAAGAGAAATTGAAAAGCAAGAAGAATCCAAACGAATTGTTTTTATCCTCTAATTCATCATTCCCAATTTGGATCAAGGGAAAATGAGGAAGAAACTTGAGACAAGGCTTCAGAGGCCATCTGCAGTCCATCTTGCATTCTGCTTCTGTGGGACAGATGCCAGTTAGTCTAGAAGAGACTGGTAGTCACTGCTCAGTATTTCTCCCTACTGGTGTCTGTGTGCTGCAGCCCCACAGAAAGAGCTCTCCAAGGCCAATATGGCAAACTACAGCCTTCAGGGAGCTTAATCACCCTGAGCCATGCCGGGTGCTCCCCAGGGGGAACAACACCTACTTCCATGACATAGTATGTCATTGACATTACATGAAGGTGACACTTAGACATTAACAGCTCCAGCTAGCCAGTGCCCAGCTTTGAGATCTCATGCAAGGCTCAGAGTGATGCAACTCTATTCATTTTTTAAAACTGTCCAAGTAAATCAGGATAAATTCTTGTAGGTCAAGAAGACCAAAGATACCATTAATAAACAATGGAGGGTTACTGCTAGTCAGTAGATGCTGACTGAAATTAAGCAACTGTGCAGCTACCAAATACAGCTCAGAAGTGTGTCAAGGGCTGGGTGGTGAGGCCAAAAACTATAATGGGGGCATCGGGAGGGACTATCATGAAAGGAAAAGCCTGGCTAAGGGAAACATTAACTCTCTCAACAGAGAGTCAGGAAAGATGAAGCACAATACAGTGAGATGAAATAAATTGTTCCAGGTCATGGAGCACAATTGTGAAAAAGAAAAGAACCCATAAATACTAACTCTCTGTTTTCTGCTTAGCTGCTGAATAATACATCTATATTAAGACACACATGGAAAAAAAAGAAGAAAAGAAGGTTTCAGAAAATGGAGCAAATGTTTGACATAAGTGTTAAAAGAATTAAAAGAAAGTATTTACCAACTTATCCATGTGGTTTCACTGTGCAGTTTTCATTTTCAGTACTCAGACATATAAGAAACTAAATTTAAAGTAAGTGTTGTAGACACTGCTTTTAGAAAGGTACTTTGATAATTTTACTCATTATTACACTGATATTACAGACAATAGATGTGTCAAATCCAAAGCAATACCTACAGGCTGGTACACCTGTTTGGAATATTTCTCTTTGCCCTCTTAATTAAATAAATATAATTTCATGGCTACAGTGTCAGTGCTTTAAAAACTTGTTTGTAAAAGAGCAAAGGGAAAAAAAAACCTACTAGAAAGCTCAAAAGTTTTGCAAATGACCCAGAGTTAATTAGAAAAGTCTGCACCCTGGCTAGTTCCCCTTCTCACGTGTCAGCTCTCATTAAATCAAAAAATTCTCCTTTCAAAGTTAACAAACACCATGGTTAACAAAACTGTTAAACTGGGATCAAGTGGGCACATTCCTAGGTTTATATATGATGTCATGCTAAGCAGCACACAGCTGAACTTGCAAGCAGTATGAATGATTTTTCAATATATTAAGTATCTGATCTAATGCTAATTTTCTCTCTATAGGCTAACTGTGCTGGGAACAGGTGGCCCTGCTTTCAATTATGGAGGGCTAACATGCCAGTGTGAGGCCTGGATTAGTTCACCTTCTCACAGGGAATTTGCCTCGGTTGGGAATGGATTTATTATGGCTTCACACATGGAACGGAGCTCATGTCAGCTGAGGGCAGTGATACATCATATGATTCAAATTAACCTGCTGTGGACTGTTCCTCAGGGCTGATATTGTGTATTAAAATGACGACATTTTTAAAACAGCTTGAAAGAAACCAGGATTGCTGAAGTGCAATGGTTCCAATTTGTTCCAACTAATCTATCACCTGCTGGAGATATTATTCTAGTGGGTTTCTAGTAGCTGCTATTTTCCAGGTTTCTCCAAACCACTGACCTTGGTAATGGATACAATTGTTGCCTCTGCAAACAGTGGGGAAAAAAGGCTGGAGAGAGTGCCATGGTGCAGTTCTGATTATTGTTTTTTATGCCTAAGCCTAGATCCCCTGCTGTGTCCCTCATGGAGCCCAAATCATGTGTGGAGGGACTGGCGTGAAAGAGAAACCCACCAGTTCTCACTTTATCTTTCAGTGGGACGGACACATTGCTTAGTTTATTTGGATACTGTCTTCTGCAGAAATTATTTATAAAGATGAATAATGAAGGACCTCCATTAATTCACATCTAACCCAATGCCTTTCCAAGAAGCTACTTGGGAAAGAGGACTTCAGTATAAAGCAACTATAATTGGTGTGTAAGTATTTTAAGGCAATTTGTATGAAGCTGTACTTCATAAACATGTTTTGTATCATTTGCATCCAGAAAGACTGCATCAAAAAGACAGCTTTTATAGCTAAAAAAGGTGATTAAAAAAAAATCCAGAAGGAGGACTAGAAGGTAAAGACAGTAATTATTCAAAAGCTATTAAAACAAGATGGTCATATTTGTTCCTCACCTAATGATCTGTATCTAATGCTGAAGCAATAAATGGTTCACTTCTATGTATTAGACAAGAATTAGATGCACAGTCCAGTAACAGACTGAATATAAAAGATAGAGGGTCATGTAAAGTGATGTAAATGGAATTTTAAAAGTTTTAAATAATTAGTTTCTATAGAAAGAGAAGGAATAGTCCTTTAATATGTTGTGGGGTTAAAGTTGAGGTCTGTTCCCACAGGCCTGATGATGAATGCTTATTTCTCCTAGGATCCTATTACCTTAAATCTGGAAGAAATATAGTTTTTCTTTAGTTGCCAAAAATGTACAAAATAATCAACTCATGTGGCAAGAAGTGCATTAATGTATCCTGTTATTCTCATTTAATTAGTGGTTTCCAAGTTTAGCTACTTGCTGTAGTTTTTTGATCTCTGAGCTAATACAGACTGACAACCTGGTTTCCTGTGTGGTGAAACCATACGATTTTTCTGTGGAACACTATCTACTTATCTACTTCAGCTGACAAACTATTTGCAAGGAGTACTGGTTTTGTCTAACACAGCAAACACAGGGAACCACTTGAAGACTTTTTCTGTTAACTGCTCGATAGTATTTTGCATTATAAAATATAGGCATGTTTGATTCTTATATTTGAAATTTAACCTCAGCACACCAACAACGTATTTTGAAAGAAAAATGGCATTACAGTTAAACCACTGAACTTTGAACATTTAAAATTGACACAGAAAACTGTATAGTTATCCCAACTACTACACCAGATTTTTGTCTGCATAGGCACAGCTTTCAAAAATGTGCTGACTTTTCAGAACAGTTGATCATCTGTAACCAAGAGGCAGCACCTCCTAGTACATATAATGCATTTCAGCAATTTACTTACTACAGTTATAAACCACATATACATAAATGAGTATGAAAACACACACACTATGTCATTAGAAAATAGGTCACTTAGTAGCAGCATTCTTTGCCAGATATTCACCAAAAGAGTAGCCTTCAAGGCCTGCAACATAACTCTACTCCAGTGGTGCCTTTATTTATTCAATTTATTAGCTAAGCTGTCTCCCATCACACATATTGTTTGTTGACCTTGCAATAGCTCTTGGGATTTTTGCTGAGGTTCTTGTCCTCAAAAAACAATTGCCAGCTGAGTTAGGATCTGGTGGTGTAACACTTTCTCCAGGCCTGCTGACGGCCAAGCTACCTCACCCTGGAAGAAGCTGTGGTTAGGGGACTTCTTGTCCCGCAGGGAATTAGTAACTCATTTTCCAGTAGCCTGCTGAGGAGCTGTCAAGCTCTTGTAACTCCTTGCATGTGCTGTTCTGATGCAATCACAAGCAGAATGAGCCTTCCATTACTCATCCAGTGAAACTTCCATCCCCCAAGGAAGGCTTCTTGGTAAAGGTTAGTTTATTTGAAGAGGATCTCATAGTGGTAACAGCTGAGGTTAGGAAAATCTGCAAGGGAGGGTGGAGCTGTTTTGTTATACTACACTGGCAAACACTTCATTAAAATTCAGAGAAATTACTGTTGAGTCATGTGTAATGATTGTTCCAATTAGCAGCAAAAAGATAATGAAAAAATGCCTTTTGGCTAAGAATAGATCCTGGAAGAAATCTCTGAAGTTTTAAATGCTTTGCAAGAATAAATAAATTGAAGATTATGATGCATTAATTTATGGTTTTCCCGTTCCTTATTCAGCCAAACACTACAGAGGGGAGAGATTTACCACTAATGCAAGATATGACTGAACTGGTGAAATTGGGGTGGACACTTGCACTATTTGTGAATATACACTTTGCAAGCTGGTACCAACTTCCATGTTTGCTAGTTTAGTTAGGAATCTGTCCTACTGACAGGACAGCATCAGGGAAACATCTTCAGGTGTGTAATAAATTAAATATAAAGGCTGTGCCAGGAAACTACAGTGAGAACACCTTGAGAGAAGTGGAGGGCACAAATGAAGGGTCTGGGAATATGGAAATCTGACAAATGTGGAGACAGAGGACGTAACTGGGGGTAGAAGGATAAAAGAAAACCATTCTGGCAGCAGTGATAAAATGTTCCTGATAGGAGGTATCTTTACCAATCTTGTGCTGTTCCTGATTCAAATGAAAAGCCATAGTTTCTATCAATTAATCTTTTTTTTTTTTCTCAAATGGCACCAGAACATGCAGTAGGTCTGAAGATTCAAAGGCCTAATAATGTACCCAAATATACATCAATATAACAAAAGCCCTGCGTTATCAAGTGGTTTTAAAAGTCTTCCCTAAAATTATGTCTTTAGATAGCATGGAAAACCAAAAAAAAGGGGCAATGATGAGGTTGTTCACATACTTTATTGTTTCCTTGAGACTTCTGCCTGTGTGCAAAATGTGTTTTTTCAAGCTACTTAACCACAGTACTTATAGTCAGGGGCCAAATATGTGTGTCTCATTCACTGGTTACTCAATTTGATGTCTTAGGCTCTGATATTCAGAAGTGATTACTGCTTCACCCAAAGACAATATGAGCTGTGTTCCCAACATCAAATGCTATATTTTTAAGTATTTTGGAAAACTAAATTGTGTATTTTAAATTGATAACCTTAATACAATGAGAAAACCTTTAATATCTCTGTGTCTCAGTTGTCTTCTGTGAAATGGCAAGGGCATTAGTATTCCATTATCCATGTGAGGGTTGTGCAGGTAAATTAGTATTTCTGTAGTGCTCAGATGCTACAGCTGCAAGGAATGCAAAGGTAATTCTGCTGTAGATCCAGGATTAGATAGTGTGCTGTAAAACTGCATGAATAGGTAACTATGAACAGGAAAATCCAGCACTGAAGAGCTGCTCACTAAATGACTGATAACAGCTCATTCCATGCTGTGTGAAGATATTCAGGATAAAAAAATAAGTTAAACAATTCAACAAATTATAACAAATATGCATATGAGAAAATAGTTATGATGTATTTTCTAACTTTCACTATAACCTCAATTATTCTGCATTGCAATGTAGCTATAAATATACACTTCACAAAATACAGAATGCAATTTTCAGGAGCTTCTGATGCTCTAGGAGTGGGATTTCAAGTCATATTATGTTATGTAAATGCTAAAAAACCACCACTTACATTAACTAAAGAAACACAATATCACTAATTTTTAAATTTTACAGTATCAACACTTTGGATGATTGGAATTTCCAATGCCAGGTATCCAGATTTCAAAGAACCCAAGAGAAGATGGCTTAGAAAAATCTTGAGAACCATTATAAAAGTAATCTTTTCTAAACACAACTGCAATAACATTTCAGTTTTCTAGGACTAGAGGCAGGTAGGCTTCATTCTGCTGGAAACTTGACAAATTCAGCCTTTCTAAATTTACTGTGGGAAGAAAATGAATAATTAGACCTTAAAACAATGACTGGTCCAGGACTGCCCATTCCCCATTTTTCACTTTCATTCAGGGTAATTGCTGGAGGAAAATTTCACATTCATGAGCTAGGAATACAAGACATTTCTGATTATCTAATATCACTGAGTCATAGAATAATTAGGGTTGAAAGGGACCTTAGTGCTGATCTCCTTCAACCTCCCCTGCCATGGGCAGGGAGACCTTCCACTAGATTAGGTTGCTCAAGGCCCCATCCTGTGTCTATGTGTGCATATCTACAGATTACATTAGAAAAGGAAGATTAAAGTGCAGCACCTACCTGGTCCATTAAGGAAGTCTTTAATTTGCACAGTGATAAGAGGAGGTGGAATACCACTTTTAGCATCTACCTCTCCTGCTACTGTCTGCAACCAAATCTTGCAATAATCCAGAGCTTCTGGTAGAGTCTTCCCAGGATCTGCAGATGATAATCATCATAGTCATTAATTATATTCCAGGAATATGACACATAACAAAATGCTACTACAAAATTGATTAGACAAAATTAAAAAGTTTTAAATGTAATATGGTAAATGTTATACCTAATATGACTGGTTTACACAGCATTTGTGCCTACAGACAGATGCATGTGTAGAATAATGCATGCACACATGGGTAAGAGGGCAAAGCTCTAATTATACAAAATTTAGAAAACATGCAAAAATACCAAGTAAAATACGAGTAAAATACATCAATAAAATGACTATAAATAGCACACAATTTTAGCTTTAATTAATGATTAAGTAATGATACTTAAGGACTCCTTACAAGAGAATCTGGGCCCAAAACCTGCTACTAGATTGTATTGTCATTGCTCGGTAGAGAAAATAATACTAAAAAGGTAAATTATAAAGGCAAAAAGACCAGAATGCTGTGAGAGCTCAGGAACAGAGCATGACAACAGTGCAGTTGTATCATTCCCTTTGGACCTTCACTCAGTAGCTAATCAGTAGCTCTTCTTGGGTACCACCTTTAATTGTGTTCCTTTGATCCCTCTGTAATATTACATTAAAATTAAATCCATCCAAGTGCTATTCTTGTCTTCATTTTCCATGTATCACACATAGCAAAACCAGCAGTGTAAAAAGGCTTTTTAATCTTCAGGGACTCATGACCTTCGGTATGAGCGTTCTCAATTGTGGCCTTACGGTCTTAAATTATAAATAATCAATCATTGTTTATTATCAAGTCTGCTATGTTAATTATTGAATGTCTGTCTCATCCTTAACAACTTAAGGAGATTTTCTTGAAGCTATTCTCTCCTTTTCAGTCAATTCAAAACTGCTATAATTGCTTTGAGTTTTACTGAATTAATTCCTTTCAGGAGTAGGATTTACATACTCACTGTTATAGTCAACATATGGTATTGTGGTATCACAGTCATATGTGGACTGGGTATATAAAGTCAGCTTTGGAATTTGTGTTTCTTGACCTTATCATGTGATTCATATAAAACTTGGCACATATGAACCCTTATGTGATTTCAAAGAACCTACTGAAACCAATTGATCATGACTTTAGATCTATATGGAAAAGATCAAAAGTTAGCACATTCTTTTGTTTTTATTTGATCAATTTTCAGGCAATGACTTTATAGCAGTATTTGTACTGTATGGCATATACATTACAGCCTTTTCTTTCCTCTGTTCCTGCTACACATTTGTAAAGTCAGCTCTCAACAGTTATTTAAGAGCTGTCACTGCATACAACAGATTTGTATATTTTCCATGAGAATTTCCACATTTTTATGATTCTTTTTCTTTTAATTACAATAGCCAGAGTGATGTGGCACACTCCGTTTTCTATAGTAACTGTTTTAGGGAATATCTTGTTGCATCTGGCATTTGTTAGTATACTGAAAATACTACTACTACTACTACTACTACTACTACTACTACTACTACTGCTACTACTACTACTGCTACTACTGTTGCTCATCATCATCATCATCCTCTTTACCACCAAGGTAGACATTTTTTCCAAAACACAGATTTATAGCTGTTCTGAACAAGGATGTTATCTCTGTCCTGGATCTATAAAATAACATCTTGTTTTGTGCTGGTAGATCATCATAAACAACTAACATTCTAATGTTTTTTAGACTACATACTGTAAAGCATTGTAAAAATGACTGAATATTGCTCAATGAACATCACTGAATTGATTAAATTCATCTCTAAATTACTGTTCCTCTGTAAGTATCAATACAAACATTTAGGTGTACCAATATGGCACAAAACATTGCAATATGCCATTATTTTGTCTCATCTATGGAATATATCATCACATACTGTATATAGCAACCTATATCTTCCACCAGCTTTTCAGAAAATCCACTAAATTTAGTCGAACATTTCTGTTGTAAAATATACTTACAGGTAGTCTTATTATCCTAAGATGTGTTTACATTATAAAATACCTAATAATTATTTCAAAGTTGTAGCTCTTTCAAGCTGAAAATATCTCTGATGAAAAGAACTTACATAGCAGAAAATCCCTGCATGACATATTACATTAACTATACAAACTGCCCTCAGGTCACTGGGAACTGCGGCACTTAAACACAGAACCAAAAAAATGAAGCAACCATGCGACTCTCAAGAGATTGTTTTGCTCTGTCATGTCTCCAAGGAGCGCAGCATTGTCATCTCTTCATCACCTGGGGCACTGCAGGACTGGGATATGTGAACAATGATAAGGACTCCAAAATGTCCGTACTAGGAACACAACACAAAGAAACCTCAATGCACAAAATTAGCCCAAGTCCAACAAAATATATTACTTTTAAGCCAGCACCAATCTTACTGAGTTCAAGCATTTTTTAAGTTCAAGTGAAACTGAGCTAATTCTGGAAGCAGGGGTATTGCATTGACAGTTTTGCATCAGAGGTAAATGCATCAAAGGGCCATGCAAAGAGCTAGCTTGAGTGCTTCCAAGTCCATGGCATAGAGTTAATCTGGAACCTGCATAACAGACTTGGCTGTCCAGCCAAAAATGCCAGTTTTAAGTTTTTATGTAATGATAAGAAAGCTAAAATCCAGAGGTTTCAAAATTGACTATGTTTGTGTATATCAAAATCTTGAGGGGAGTTCCAAATAAAATGTATACATCAAAGATCAAACAACCAAAAGATGTGTATCCCTATTAAAATATCTTCAAAGGTAGAAAATAGCACATTCATTTTCATAGGATCAAGAATCAGAAAAGGAATAAACCAATATCAGTCAATCAATCCCTATGCCAAAAGCACAGGAAACAGAGAAGCGATTGAATGAAAAAAAGAATTTTAGAGTGAAAAGTGAGGAATTCATGATGAGGAGAGCTACTAGAAAAAGGACTTGTCTCTCAAGGAAATGATGGAAGCATTCAGAATGTTTAAAAATACACTTGACAGAACACTATAAAATATACAATTGGGAACAATTACGCATCAGCAGGGAACTGGTCTGAATAATGTATTATAATAGGTCATTTCCATTTCCATTTTCTATGATTCTCCCAAAAATCAACACTTAAATTTGCAGTTATTTGTATAAAGAAAATGCTGGAGAAAACCCAGGGGATGCATATATAAGGAAAAGGAGAGGCTAGAATTACTCCACAGCAAGCCAAGAGAGAGAAAAGAAAGGATTGAGAAGAGAGGAGCAGTGAAGAAAGCCAGAAATTTTATCCTCTACACCATGTGAAAAATTTGTCTGTGGCAGCAAAAGAAAAATGGTGAGACAACTATCACAGATCGACAAGACTTTAAATTACATGACTGTAATTTAAAATCTGTAAGATTGAGAAGCTGAAGCCTTCAATAGATCCACATTTACCTTCCTCCCTCCCCTCTTAAAAAAAAAAAAATTCTCTGGCTATTTTTGAATTCACGCAAACATCCAAATCCACTTTTAGCCTTGCTGAGATCCAGACCTCAGCTCCAAACCTCAGTTTATGAGATATCTTCCTGAACTTCATTTGAATTTGCAAGCTTTTGATTTCACTGCTATCTCCTTGGTCTTCTGTTAACAGAAGTCAGCAAATCCCACACTTCTGAGGAAAACAGGGAGTAAGGGGAAAGGAAACAAGGAAGGCAGGAGAAATTTTGCATCTTGAAGATTTTCATTCTCCAAAACGTGTCTTTGTTCCTCTTTGTAGCTGACAGCCAGGCCAGCTCAGAGGGCATAGCCTGTGGGAGGCTTTAATGATGGGGGGGAGCACAGGGACCCAGAGCCCCCCGTCAGCCCCAGGTAGGGGACAGGGCTAACCGAGTGTGTGTGCGGGACAGCAGCTTGGCCTGCTCTGCTGGAACGCTACCCAGCCCAAACGAGCACTGCAATGTGCTTTTATTTCAATGGATGAATCATATTTTGGTCTGCAGTCAATTTGAAAAGCCAGTATGATGCTGCAATCATGTCTGCATTTGAAACTCTGAAGTGGAACGTTTGGTCTTGTTTTCAAAACGGTTTCCACTGGAATTTAAAGAACACAAGTGGAAAAACATTTCTGCTAGCGTACTCACAAGTGCTGTGTCAGGAAGTTCAAAAATGAGCACTTACAGTAACCTGAGGAATGCGCATTCCCAGGCCAATTTGGCTTTATGGGTGGGGGCTGCACCGTTCCCCCCCCCCCCCATCCATGACTGCAGATGTAGTGGACAATAAATATACTCAGAGTCGAACAGGTGACACTCCAGCAGAACTCCCTCAATGCTATACTAGGAAACAGCCTTAAATCCTCTCTCTGCCATGTAGGAAGCACAGGCTGACAGAGAGGCAGTGAATCAGACTTCCCACCAGAGCCAGCCAGTGCTGCTCTTCATGCAAAAGCCTGGAAAAGGCTTTCCATTAGATCAGAGGTTACATGTGGTCTTAGCTACTGCATCTGCTCTTCATGGACCCCCTGCCATCAAAGGCGTGGGTGTCAAATAAAACAAAATAAAATAAAAATCAAAAGTAATTCTGGATGGCCTCACAGTGACTGTTTTTTGCAAATGAGTTCTTGGCGGAAGTTGAAGAAATTCCATGCATAACAGATATTTACTGAGAAATTTCTCTCCCTTGAAACAACCAAGCACTACAACCTCCTCTTTGAAAGTAAACAAACAAACAAATAGAAAAAAGATTTTTCAAGAATGCCCAGAGCACAGTGGTCAGGAAATGAGGCAATTTTGTATCTGGATTACATTACCTGAAACAAAGCAAATAAAGATTTTAAAAAAAATATTTATAAAAGCAGCTTATGAGATTACATTAAAAACAATTGCACCCACTTTTATTTAAGTAAAAATGGCCAAAACTCTGTTTGCAAAAACTAACAGCTAGCAGATGCCTTTTTGTTAAATATAGGATGAGCACTTAATAAAAATAGGGCCATTTTACAGTATCTTTCAATCTATTTTTACAGAATCTCACAAGTAAACTCAAAGAGCAACTAGTCTTTCTAGTGCCACTTCCTAAGGATTTAAAATGTATTTGATTAATTTATTTACTTTGATTTCAATTTCCTGTACTTTGCAGTAGCGTAATTGCAATCAAGCTGCACAATTACAAAACACAAATGAAGCAGTTTAGCACAACTATAATAACCCTGAGCTAACACTTCAACAACCTAGTAAGTCTCCTGCCTCTACAAACTGACTTGCCACTGGACTTGGTTGTAGAGAAGACTGAGGAAGCACAACCACTCGGTCTTTAGCACCCTGGCAGGCAAATGCTCCCACATCCAGACACTGGTTTGATGGAAATGTGCTGCTACTAACTGCTAATTAATAAACTAAGAATACTTAACTTTTAAATAGCCCATTTCCTCCTATCTAATTCTTAAATTCTTATTTCTTTTGTGTTTCAGAAATTAAGCTAAAAATAAATTACAACTAGTGGCAGAGGAGCCAAGTTCTATGGATGAAATTTGTTGGATCGGCCACTGTACAATGCTCTGTGTCACAAAGGGAGTGATAGTTTAATGTGCAAGATTGTGAATTTTATGCTCTATTCAAAACTAATAACAAAACCCTTGTCCTAAATAAAATACATATGGCTTCATAACAGTATAAAATCTCCATTTCTACACAATGTTCAAAGCAGTAAACCATCATGAAGCAGTAACCTTTAATTCTGTCACCAGCCAAGGACTATTATTCTCTTTAAAAATCATGTTGGTACAGTTTTAAAGGATAATTTCCCTGTTTTATAAAAAGGTTCATAAAACAGACTGTCATCAAATTACCTGTTAGAAGCACTTCTAAAGTCTAGACAAACTTCGTTGACTTACAGCTAAACAACACATTTCTTAGAAGTACACTATTGGGAGGTGAGGGATGAAAAGCACAGCTAGATCCAGACTACTACCAGGTTTTCTTCACCCTGAAGTTTTTTTGTGGAACTAATGTCAACCAAAAAATAAGACCTTCCTAATTTCACAACAGAATTTTGTATTTGTTTCTGCCTTGCAAAAAATTGAGAGTTGTTTCAGAACTGTAGATTTTTTTCTTTTAGGAAAGCTGTAAGAAATGGCACAGTATTTCACAAGAGATGAATCTACAGCTGTTGAACTAACATTATTGAAGTTTTCAGAATTTCCCACAAAAATTGATACAAGCAATTTTTCCAAATGTTTTAAAACATTCCTAAAATACTCTTATGCAGTGCATATGGTGTAGAATGCATAGAATACATAGAATGATTTTAAATGGGAGAGATTTTATTAGCATGTTTTGAAGGTAATGTAAATATTTCATATATACCTTAACTACTATTAGTAGCAATTACATATTAGTTTAAGTAATGAGAAAACACCCCTGTAGGATTACCAACAAAACTTTATAACAATGTATTTTTACTTTCGTTCAGACCAGTCTCAATCTTTAGGTTGTGATCAAAATTTCCAATGTTATAGGCCTGAATTTTTTAGATGCTGCTGTGCTGTTGCCTATCTCCATCATACAATGGAAAGTACAAAATAATTTCATTAGGTCTATGACTTGGTTGGTTGTTTTTTTGTTTTGTTTTCAAGGGGGAATATGCTCCCTCAGTTCTTAAAATCCAGTTAAAATATATCTTTTATATTTAGCTTGTGTTCTCTTCCCATTCTATGTTAGATAATAGAGAGTCAGTTGCATGCATATGTATACATACAAGAGCAGTCTTCTAGAGAGGCTAAGTGGAAATATGGTTTAGCAACATTAACTGTAAATGAAACATCATTTATGTCTTCTTCCTACTCTCCAGTCCTTACAGAGGAGATACACAGAGAAATACAGGAATATAGTGCATGAGTACTGTACAGAAGGAGAGAATCTAACTTGGTTCTTTCAAATAAACTTTATATTGTTCTTCACATGGATGATACATCTCTTTCAGACAAAACTGTCAGCAAATAGTCACAATATCAAAAAAAGTTGGTGTGAGTGATGAAATCAACCACAGCAGCACAAAAATAGCTCCTTATTCTGTATTATATGATATGCAATATATAGTGTTTGTAATATATAAACACATACACACACATATATAACACATATAGTTCACGGCTATTTTCCCTCTAATACATGTTAGAAATTAAAAATAGAAATTCCCAAAACTAACATGTTACTACAGCAGTATGACAACATTAATCCTAAATGATGCAATTACCAGCACAGTAGGTCTTCCTAAACAAGAGGCAGTAAAAACTTTACACTACCTATCTTGCTGAGTGAATTAGTGTGTAACTTGAAGTGTGGCTTAATTTTATTAACTTATTAATATATTTAGGATGGTATTTTTAGGCACTAGAACGTTGGCACCCACCTCTCAAACTCTTTTGAAAAGAGGACTACTGCTTTGGCAGCAAGCGCAAGTTTCTGCGTGATACACAAGGAAGGTACTTATTACTGTGCACAAAGACAGCAGGAAGAGGCCAGAAATTCTGCCTTCCCATAATGTCCAAGTCCTGCCTTCACAGTTTTTTACATTTGCCTGACATGGAGACATAAAGCCAAAGAAAAGGGTAAGACCCATGTATGGCTTATCTTTGGTCTTCCAATTGAGCAACCCATGGAGACTGAGGAGCTCTCAGGCTGTATATTCCTACTATCTTTATTATTTAGACTTCTTACCATGCTTCTGTGCTCTCTGATCCACTTTCAATTTATAAGAAGACTTTATTACAGCTTGTGTTTTCTGGAATTGCTGCCATAGACATGAAGATGGCGAAAGACTTCAAGAGTTAATTGTAGAAGCAGCATGGACAGAACTTTGGCCAGTTCATTGGTCGTGGCAGCTTATACCAAGGACACACTTGAATACCTCAGACATCAGAAACTGCATCTTTCCAAAGCACTAACTTCATGAAGATGTGATCTTAGACCTACTCCAAGCTGCCTTCAAGCTTTGCTTTGTGAATTCTCTTCACATTAATTGCTGCAATGACCACATTTTACATAGTATTTAACAAATACACATGAGAATCTGGAGTAAATCAAATTCATGACACAGATGTGTTTTGCAAGGCAGGACAGAACAGGAACAGCAGAGAAAGATGAAAACAGAAGAAGGATTTAAAAAATGTAGCAGAGAACAAATTTCCCTGTTTTAAGTATCATCTCTTCCACTCAATACCTCATCTTCCTCACTGTTCAATCCCTCTTAAAAGTTCCACTACAATTCAGATTTCTGAGAACAGTTAAGATTGCATTCTTAGTCTTTTGCATAAGCACATTATTTTAATGCTAATTTTCTAAAGATACAATCTAATTCAGCAAAGATTTGGTAACGTTGCACAGAAAAGCATACTATTTTCACAACTGCAGTGCTGGGAGTACTATCAAGGAAAAACTAGCAATACTACAGCTCTCATTCAGAGAACAATTTGAAACCCCATATCATGCTGGCTGTATGTTTACCTGGATCTCTGCATACTCATTTTTACTTTTTTGGGGCAACACTCCATAATGATGTATCTCATGAAATCATTATACCCAGTACTGACTACTAGACTAATTGCAATCATTTGATTTATCTATTCAGCGGTACAGATAAGGCAGAAAAAGAGTATTTCAGAATATTTTCTATTGAACAGCTATTTGGACATCTCTCATTATAAGCTTTGCATATGGAATTTAAAAAAAAAAAAGGGCATTTATTAAGTGATGGAATTTCCTGCAAAACCCTATTGCTCAGATGAATGAAAACTTAAAATACATGACATCACTTGATGCCATTTGAAAGATCACTTTATTTTTTTTACAGCTTATGTCCAAAAAACCAGGTGCTTCTACAGTGTTTATCTTGACATTTTATCAGTAGTCTAGTATAGGAAAATACTGTGACATTCAGTCATAAAAAATGCTCTGTATGAAGTTACTTTTCAACTTAAAACTTACAACTTCTTCAGAACTTACAACTTTTACTTCCTTAGAAAACTTTGAGAAGTTTCAGCAATGCAACAATCCCTGTCACAGTCTGGTAATGAGAAAGCAATACTAAAAAACCGGAAGAACTGGTTGCTAAAAGGTTAGATCTTAATTCCAAACATTTTACACACCTAACTTGATTCAGTTGTGAGGTATAATCCTAAAAATACATATATTTAGCGATTGATATTTAAAAACGGCCTGAAGTTCTCTCAGCTGTTTTCCACCACCCTTTGTAACTTTGAGGCATGCAATCATTTTCACAGTTATAACCAGGACTGAATGTTAAATGCTCTTACCTGTACATTTGTAGTCTGAGGCGACTCCTTTAAGGCCCGCATCAAACACTGATATTTCTACTTTTTGCTTTCTGTGATGGCAGCTGAGGAGCACAGAGGGCTGTGATACAACCAGGTAGAGAAATGGCTGTAGCTCGATGTCCCCAGTTCCTCTGCGCCCAGGCTGCCGTACAATAGTTATACCCAGGGCTTGTCGAGCAGATGATCTTGTGGAAGCGTGCAGACTTTCCAGTGACAAAAGTCCCGTTTTTCTCCCAGCAGACAGGGGAACGTTGCTGTTCAAAAGATCGTCTGCTGTGACAGAGGAGATGCACGGCTGACTGGTTTTCTTGGTATCATGGCTGCTGCCTGAGACTGTTTCTGGAAGGTTCAGGGAGCTTTTACTTATCTTCTCACCATCTTTCTGATCTTGCACTGATTTTGATTTAGGTGAGGCAGTGCACGAATAAGTCATCAGTGAGATTCGACTTGCTGTAACAAAAATGTCAAAGGGAATGAAGTTGAGATTCTTCACAATGGAAGACTGGCGGGAAGGACGAGCAATGCGGTGCTGGCTGGTACCACTGTGCTGCTCAATCTGAATGATTCTGATCTTAACGCTGTCGCTGCCAATTCCACTGTCCTGTGCCCCGCTGTAACGGGAAGAAGTCTCAACTGTTCCTCCATCAGCCACATCCACCTTCTTCTGTTCTTGTTTGGAAACCTGCAAAGGAAAATGTTATATTAACTTCTGATATCCATATCCCAGCTATTTCCATTTCAGTCACAGCAAAAAATCTCTACATAAACATGAGGTCAAAAATGAGAATTATGAAAAAAAAAATCTGCCGAGTTAACTTTAACACAGTAATTACTCATAAAAACACAGCACGTGTCTGTTCCAATGAAATGATGACTCACAGTAGCTGAAGAGCCAAAAAAATATGTGAAAGAGAAAAAAAAGAGTAAGCAGTAAGGATTTCTAGGCTTAAACAACATTTTAAAAAAATTAAACTCTTTATTTAAAAAAATCTAAAGAATTTATAAGAAATATAAGGATTAATATAAACCATATATCTTTGAAATAATGTATTATAAATAAAAATACTAGTTAGAATTGTTTTCCAATTTTGAGCACTGATGCTCAAAACATCACCTTTGTCACTAAAATTTTGTACTGTGATTAGATGAAATAGAACATAATATTAATCCACTACACAAATATAAAAAGACTAAATGGAAATTATAAACTTAAATGTATAAAAAGTATTTTGTAGAAAAAATATTTTTCTTACGAGTCATGAAAATGGCAGCTGCCTTATATAAAAAACACCAAAGTTAAAGGAAACATCAGAACTATCTAAAGACTATCTTGGTGATGGGTATGAGTTCTTGGCTTACCAAGGCCACATAGGGTATTGGCTGTGACATTCACAGGGTTTCACATGAGAAATCATTGCATATAGAAATATTCCAAAAAGAAAACATACACATACACATACAAAAAGAGTGTTCCTTCTCTCACACAAAATGCAAAAGTGAAATAAAAAGTTGCAAGGCTGTGTCCAGAGACCTTATAGTCTCAGCTCAAGAGACAGAGATATCCCAAGACAAAAAAGTACTTCAGGAAAAACCACTTTCAACACTGCTCATGAAACAAGTAGAAATCCTATCAAAAGCTTGAGGACAATGTGGGGAGCACATACTAAAATATATGGCAAAAAAATAATCTGCAAAAATTCAATAATAATTGATGTATGACTAATTCCTCAGATTCATATGAAGGCTAGAGTCATACATTCACCCTGTATAGCTTCTACAGCATAACTAACACTTCCATCTGTGCTGCTGCAGAAGAGTTTCTGCACCGCTCTGTACAGGAGCTAACGTAAGAAATGCCCAACTCGGTTGGATCCATGACCCACCTAGCCCAGTACACTGTTTTTGATAGCACCAGGAGGAAACTCTGTTAAGAGATACCATGAACTCTGTCCACTTCCTGCAATCTGTTCTTCTCCTTCTCCACAGGCATCCACAGCTGTTGTATGCAGGATGCCAGGGGTTCATGTTTGTGTTGTCATTTCAGTAACCATTTCTGGGCTTCTTGTCCATGAATTCATCCAGTTCCTTTCAGAACACACTGACAGTGTCTGTTCTCCACGACCTTCGGGGGCAACAAGTTTCAATTTTTTTTGAAAAAATTGCTTTAAACCATCTCCTCCTAGTGACATTGCATTCCCCTGATCTTTTGCAGCATACGAATTGTTCAGGTCCACATTTGAGCTTTATTAGTGTTGTTATGACTTTATAAACTGTGATCACAGCTCCCCTCAGCCTTCTTCTCTTCAGATGTGGAAATCCCAGCCTTTTTAATCTCTCCTCACAAAGAAGGTGCTCTAGAACATTTAATCTTTTTAGCTTCCCTTCTCTACTTCTGTAACTTCACTATGCACTTCTTGACTACTCTACAAAGCACCCAAGAAGTGAAACCACTACAGTTCTCTATAAAAGTGAAATGCTGCTTTCTGTCTTGTTCTCCATGTCCAACCAGATGTCCAGTATTTTGTTGGGGTTTTTTGGCTGACACTGCACAGACACAATGATTTGATTTCTTCATTCCAGGACCTATTTCAATAATTTCTTCTTATCTTCTGCAGGCTAATGAATCTTCAAAAAGTGAAATATGAACCAGAGCAAACAGTACCTTAACTTCCTCTTTGAAAGAGAATAATGAATAATAAAAAAAAAAATTATCAGCAACTTAACTATAGGAATGAAGGGCAGTGAATTACTCAATTTCTTCAAATTTCTGTGGTCTTTATGCAGCAATATATTAGATTCTATATGTACTGCAGAAATTGGGTTATGAGGGAGGTACAAAAAAGCAAGCTTTTTAGACCTTCCTTTATATTGTGCTTTATGGAACAAAGGGAACAATCCCCTCTCCTTTTCTTTAAAGGAATGAACATACTAGGAAAAGTATTACAGAGGAAATCCTAAAACAGAACCATTAACTAGCTGAGATTTTCTTTGAAAAGGTTTTCGCCAGCTCTGGTTACAATCTTTTCAGATTCACTCATGTACATATTTTTCAAATAACCAATAAAATTCTTTGCGGCTGTTTTCTATGGCAGACTCATATCACTGACTTGTAAATGTGATACCACTTTTAATGCAGCCTCTGTAAAAATAACTAGAGACCATTTTAATGAATCACTACATTGTGAGCCAAGAAATCCTCATTCCTCCTGATATCCTAGCAAAGTTAGGCTATTTACACCTCAGCCTCTCTGCCTGGTAAAAGTGCTTCACCCATATCCTGCATTGATGGTACTTTCAAAATTGGTACAGATGGTTTCATTGCTCATGTACTGAGGGTAAGCAGAAGGCAGAAAGGATGGTGCTATGAAAAAATCTTGCCATAGAATTTCATGGAAATGCTGCCTGAAATGAAGTTGAGAGCATATGCTGCTAAACCCAGCAATTTTTAATTGCTACACAGACATTAGTTGAGTCTGATCAAAAATGTTTTCAGAAAGCATGATTCAGTGGTGAATGACACTCTTATGGTTAGTACATGGTATTCTCTTGTTCTCCTCTATGCAGCATAAATTTCTGCAGCTGCATGACTTGGCCAGAGGAAATGAAAATACGGTGTCATCCACTAAGTGACAGCCTTCCAGGGAGAAAAACATTGCATGTGTATGAGCAAGTGCAGGGAGAAATTACAGTTCTGGTTTCTGAATGGATCCTCTCTTCTCACACCTAAACAGATTTGAATTGAAGCCTAGTTCTTTTCCCTTGACTCTTTTCATAATTAAGTTAAATGTTCTGGTCTATGCAAAGCACCTCAAGTAAGGTCAGAAAGTAGCTCTGCCTCCATCCCCAGTCAGAATATAGGTTCTCTGGGCAGACTGCTGCAAGGGTGCTAATTGGTCCCAACTGCTGAGCTTCCTGTTATGTGGACATTTGACTACAGAAATTTTACTGAGATCCCAAATCAATTCATGCAGGTCACTGAACCACACTCAGAAGGCAATTTCTGCTCAGTATTAAGCAGTATGGAATATGAACCAGCACCCAAAAGGTGAAAGACACCATATCCTATTACGGTTTTCCATGCCACCCGGTTCCACAATGAAACTTTGACTTATGTATGGTCTTACCACATATATTATAAAGGTTGAAACATGTGCGTAATGATTTGCAAGACAGCTGTATGTAACACAGCCGAGTACAAAAGAAAAGTGAAGAAGTATCACTGGGACTTCTTGCATCAATTTCAGCTCAGTAAAGCATCAAGCCTTCCAACAATGTTTCACAGTTAACCTGAAGATAGGCCTAGTAATAAACTTGGGAACCATTTAGGTATTCCTCTAATGGGATAAGGAGATGAGCGGGAACGAGTCTCAGTATAACAACTCTAAAATGATTCTGTGCTGTATTACAGAATAAATGGGCCAATACTTTAAAGATGTCAAGAACAGCAATATCATCTTGCTGTTAGCAAATGTAATGGTAACATTTATCATTGGGCTGTATTATATCAATTCTCTTAGTCTTTACATAACCCATTTAAAATGAACAATAAAAGTTTTCTTTAATTAGCTACTGGTGTGCATTAACATGATCATGATTAAACCATAAAAACCAACCGTACATTACTCTGGTCCCCTATACCATGTGTTTTTAATTGTTTTAGTCGAAAATGTACTTTGAGTCCCTTTTAAGAGTTCGACCTTCTGCTTTCAGAGAATTAAATGCATATTACTATAGTGGAGAAGATAATGTTTCAGACCTCCAGGCATATATTAAACACACTGGCAGCACATTAGACAAAATGCTTTACTTATTAGATACTTCCTATTCTAAACAGTGTCATCAAAGGCTAAAAACAAAATCCGTATAAAAGCTGCACAATGCTTCCACACAGAACCTGTGCCAAAATCCCTGTACTTTCCAGCTAATGAGGAAAGGATGTGTACTCTTAACATATGAATGTAAGATTTTCCAAGCATTCACTTTAGGAAACAGGACTATTGATTCCACATGGCTTATGTTAAATGAAACTGTATTGGTAAAATAACCTTTAAGATATTTGGCATGATAACTATAATTAAACAGTATTCAAAGGAATAAAACAAAAGGGAATTTGGTTCCACTATGGCTAATTAAAATAAAATGAAAAAACACAGCATGTCATCTATCAAGATAAATTGTTATTGTTTAAGAACTATTTAAATACTGTTAAAATATACTTTTAGATAAAATCTGAAAGGACTGGAAAAATATTTGTGGTTTAAAAATTGATAGTTTGGTGAAAAAAAAAGTATAGGATGCTGAAATTTTAAGCTGAGATAATAGCTTTAAAGTTATGAGCATAACCAGATGGTACTTAAATCAGAGATATTCTACAGTTTCACTGTCAGAATAAGTTGCAATATGGAAACGTTTTCAATAGCTAGAGAAAACACATCAAGATGATAGTTTATTTCTTAGATCACTTCAGCGCATTTTCTTGTCCTTTCACAGTTATATATCCTATCAATACTACACACCACAGAAAAGGTGTTGAAAGCTGCACTAGTAGCTGGGGAACTGTGGTTAATTCTTCCTTTTCATGTGTTGAGATAGGTAACTTGACTAGCTTAACCTCTTGAGTTCACTAGGGCATATGACACATATATCTATCAAGAGAAAGGGCATGGAAATGGCATGTCCTGTAGAACACACACACATAAGTACATCATAAAATCAAGGATCAATAAATAGATTTGCCTTTCAACATTGGCAAGCAGTCCTATCTCAGGTCACAGCAATTTTAACCAGGTAAGTCTTACTTATTTTCCATTTTTGATCACAGTATTTAGATGGTAGACACGTCTTCAAAGTTTTCACTCCATAAAGAGCAGAAATAAAATCATCAAGGTAAACACACAACCTAATACTTTAAACCAATAATTAACACATTTTCCATATAAAAGAGAAGTGTTTTACAACAATTGGCAGAATTGCCACATTATATTTCTTAATCCCTCAAGAATTTTCAACAATAGCAAATGTAAGCATGTACAAATTTCACTATAAACATTTTTATGTTCTTTTTCTGGTACTTGACAGAATAACTCTTTAGTTAATAGAATAACTGTAAGCAATATGATCTTTGGAAGTGTAGCTGCTCTAGAGGAAAAGCATCTATATTTGCATATTTTTCCAGCTTCTCATATTAATTATGGTTATATAATGACACTATTGAAGTAAAATTTCCAGTCATTTCTTTACTCTGATAAAAACCCTTCGGCCAATCATGAGCTCATGCTTCACATTACATAAGTTACGGAAAGACTCACAAGTGTGAAACCACAAAATCAAAGTGCCAATCACATCTGCTCCATCACTGTTGCATGTGACCTAGTTTTATTTCTTTTGCTAAAAAGTATTAATATTTACATGGAAATAAAAATCTTGCCTACTGGACGAAGTAAGTTACAGAAAAGGAGTATGCTCCATTTTTATTTTCTGTTGTGCTTAAACTGGAATTACAAAGATAATACTGGATAACTGCTTCCTTTGTTTTAAGTACTTCATCTACTGCATCAGAAAGTTTCCAACAGTTTAGAAATTTAGTTAATATATCACTGTTATCTAAAGGACCTCTATTTGCCACACTGCTCTACTGAACACTGCAACTAAAACAGTTTTATTATGTTTTGTGTATGAGTTATATGACTGAATTTAATTCTGACCATTATAAAAATTATTTTACAAATTGACATATTAATTTCACATGGAAAATATAATGAAAGACACACATACAAACATATTTGACTGCTAAATTATGTCCTCCAGTCTAATAAAGTTCCAAATTAAAACTTCAGTCCTACTACTAAATCTAGACAGGCTGCTTCTACTTGTATCAATCCAACTGCAGAAAGAGTCCTTTACAACATGAATCTAAAGCTGTCCTCCAAAGGGCAACTATTAAATCAAGCCAAAGTGAGGCAACAAAAATAGCAGAGATGTCTGAAGTAGTTTATTTCATAAAAGTCAAATGGGTTTTTTTCCTCTAAGGAGTTTTCTTTTTAAGCAGAATTTGTTGCAAAACAAATGATGCCGATTTGAAGTGTAACTGTGTATATGAGCTTCTGGATGTACAGAATTATTTCAGATGGGAACTGTATTTTTCACAATACAGCAGGAATTACATGCAAGTTGTGATGGCAAGGAGCAATACAAATTCAGTTTCTTTGTGCAATGTTTTCCCAGCTCTTCAAAAGTAAAGAGGTTACATTCCATTAAACACTGATGCAAGTACTCATAAATTAAAGTTGTGTTAAATGTTCCGATTGTAACATGGATATGCAAGTGCTAAATCCTTTCTAACGCCAACAAAATTAATTTTTTTCATCTTAATACAAACAATATGTTTATTTTGCTACCCTATGAAGGCCAGTAAGAAACTTGTGTTCAATTTTTTTTTCTTTACACATAAGGGCTTTCAATTTAAAAAGACCAGGATGAAATCTGGCAGTTCTTTTTTCCACAGTATTTTTTCATTAATACTTTTACTATAAGCATTAGCCTTTTTGGTGTTATTTTTCAACTTTAAATTCAAATTTTAAGTTCATATCTTTGTTTTTATACAAAAAATACTGCCTTAAAACACACATGCGTATTTATTTTAGACATGGTGATGGTTTGCTCAATTTTGTATGTTATTTTCTTTTTTTTTGTTTGTTTGGTTTTGGTTGGTTTGTTTTTGTTTTGTGTGGGGTTTCTTTTGGGGGGGGGGGTGTTCTGGTTAAAGCCAAGAAACAGCATTTTCCCATGGGAGTCTGCTTGCATAATTCATTTGAACATTTTCAAAAGCAATAGTTGAAACTTTACCTTGATTTTGCACATGTACATATGGCACATACAAGACAACTGCAGGATCAGACCCCGTCAGCAGAAGTTTAGGAAAGGCAGATCCTGCCTGATCAAGCTGATCTCCTTTTATGACCAGGTAACCTGCCTAGTGAAGGCTGTTGATGTAGTCTATCTGGACTTCTACAAGAAGACATTGAGGTGCTGGAGGGTGTCCAGAGAAGGCCAACAGAGCTGGTGAAGGGTCTAGACAGTAAATCCTACAGGGAGTGGCTGAAGGAGGTGGGTTTGTTTAGTCTGGAGAAGAAGGGGCTCAGAGGAGACCTTACTGCTCTCTACAAATGCCTACAGGGATCGTAGCAAGGTGGGGGTCACCGTCTTCTCCCAGGCAAATAGTGAAAGTGCAAGAGAACACAGTCTCAAGCTCTGCCAGAGGAGGCTCGGTTTGGACATCAGGAAGAATTTCTCCACTGAAACTGTGCTTAAGTGTTGGAATGTGCTGCCCAGGGAAATGGCGGAGTCACCATCCCTGAAGGTGTTCAAGAAACAACTACTCGTGGCACTTAGTACTATGGTTTAGTTGGCATGGTGGTGTTTTGTCAAAGGTTGGAGTCAATGACTTAGAAAGTCTTTTCCTACCTTACTGATTCTATGATTCTAGGACATTCTCTAACAATTCAGTATCAAAATTTCAGTATCAGACTGATTTTACCAGTCTCAGTTTTGGGTCACATTTCCATCCAGTTTAAATAATTTAATAATATTAAATATAGAAATATCAGAAATATCATTTACTGTTATGACTTCCGAACATGAGAAATTTAACAAAGTTACTTATTCCCATTGGAGTAAATTGGAATATTCTCCAGTTGACTAATATTGAGCATTCTGTAAAATAAATTAAAATAAGCAGAAGGAATATGCCAAATACCCTGGCAGCAATTCAAAGTGGAATTCAATGAAGCCTCAAAAGAGAAATTTAGGCATCATTTTCTAAGAGAGGATGAATATTGTTTATGAACAATAAAAAGTCATTATTGTAATGTGGTAAAGTAACTTGGTACTTGACTTTCATAATACAGACTCTTTCTTCAGCCTCTTAAATGAGTAACTGTACAGTTAAATGAACTATTCCCAGAATCAAATGGTACAATCTTTTTCTTATTATATATTAGATACTTTATCCATTTTGAGCATTTTAAAGGCAAATAAAATAACTAAATCCACAGCAGATTAAAAGATTTCATGTACAGATGCTGCCCAACTAAACAAACTTCATTCTACATTATTTCCAGTAATTAAGTCAGACTGAGTCAGACTACATGCCACAAACAGAAAAATCCACAGTGCAGGAGTCTCCAGTGAGAAATATCCAGCTGCTGGCAAACTCACTGAAACATGTGCTGGGATCTCGAGTGCCTCAGGTTTTAAAGCTGCTAGATGTCTGGAAAATGATCTTTCTGTACCTTACTGCCTTTTTTTTTCCCTAGGTTACTACATCTCTCCTGTATCAACTTGTAATTAAACTGATCTTTGACTAAATCATGTTTCAATTTGTTGAGAATTGAAGACTACCTGAGGAAGTAAAGCACATAAAATGGCATGTGAATTAAAAACTACAAAATTAGGAATTCCAGAGTATGTTTTTTTGGTAACAAGGCCATGACAAAATATCCCCATTTGTAGCAAGTTGTTTGTTTCAGCCTTGGTGTACAATTCCATGCCAGACTGAATTTGTGTCTTCCCATTTGTGTCTTATATGATAGTAAAACAGCCAGCTAAGGGTCTTGGAGCATCCAAAAAACAATAATCCCAGGAAGAAAAAACAACAAGCCAACCAATCAAAAAACCTGAGAAAAAATGTACTTGTTTTTTTGGCTTGTTCTGTTTCCTTCACTGGTTCATTGTACAATACAAAGCAGTCCAGCAAAGTACAGGCTGTGGCATTTCATCTTGGATTAATTTAAGCCTCAAAATTGCATCCTAAATTGCACCCGCTGAACTTGTTTAAAACAATTAAAATAAAGAATCATCGCACTGGAGCAGGAAAGAAAGGCCCAGAAGAGGACCTCTGCAAGCTCCCCTCAGGAGTGGGTGACAGACGGAGCTGCATCTTCAGGCTTCTCTGACTGATCAGGCCTGGCAGTTTTCCAGCCCCCTCAGTCTCTTGGTGGTGAGAGGCTGCTTCAAAGCACCCAGCACGCAAATCATGCTGATGATGCCTTAGGATTTTACCTTTTATATTTTTCGTATATTTGTAGTTCTGCAATTCTTTGGTGTGCAACTCTCAACTCCACATAGTCTGCTAGCTACTGTCCTCCCATTTTGGTCTGAAAAAACAATTCCTCTCTAGGCCTGAAACTCAAGGATGCCTTACTGTCTCAGGCCCCAAGAAATACAAACAGTAGTGAGTTGGGGGGGAGCAAACTTGGGGTAAATGACTTCATTACGTGAAGTTGCAATTGGAGGATTAACCCCCAATATGCAAACTTACAAATGTATGAAAACCCATGACCCTGTTGTCCATTTTTGGGTATAGCCCCTGGGTGGGCTTCATCTGCCCTAATGTACCTGAAGGCCCTTCAATAAATATAACCACTTTTTATTCTCTTGATTTTGTTTAGCCTCTATTTTTAGGTAGTCCCACAAGGCATCACTGAGACTGGACTTTATACCTTACTGGAAAATCAGTGGAGAACTATTGTGAAACACATCCTGCAGCAGTCTGACATTTTCAAAGCTTTTATCTGCAGTGCTACAATTCCATTGGAGCCATTCAAACAGTGGGCTGGTAACAACATTGAATTCCATTAGCGGGCCCAGATACAAACAGTTTACAAAGTTTACTTCTTAAAGAAAAACACTTCTGAACTTTACATGCTTCTATATGGTATTACTATGATGTACTATAATAAAGATGCAACAAGACTGCAGATATTATTGAATATTATTTACATATACTGTTTTTCCATAAAAATATTTTTCCAATTTTGGGCCATGAAGTTCCTGTTGGTTCACTAACAACTGCTGCTTTTGCAGGGGGGTTTTTTTGTTTGTTTTTCTTAGTTGTTAAGTATTATTAAAATACTTTCCTAAGTATTATTCTAAGCATAATTTTTTTAACTGGGCATAAATTCTTTTGCTGTGGTGGGCTTGCTCCCAGACATATCTGGAAAATGACCCAATGAACCACTCAACCAAAACCAAGTCTACCCAGAAATTACATTGTACAACAATGATTCAATAGAAATACAATGGGTAAAACTTCCAGATGTTCAATATGCAATGAACACTTATCTTGTGTGGAGAAGGCACTACTGCCTTTATAATGAACTTTATGAAGAGCATGTAGATCAGTTAGGTGCACACCTCCCACTGAAAAAAATGACAGTTTGGCAGATAATTTATTTGTGATTCTGAATCTCTCCTACTCTCTTCTGTTCCTGTTTTGGAAGGCAAAGAATCAGCAGAAAAGGATGATCTGTAGAGAACAGACAGCATATTACAGCAGAAAAGCAAAAAAAGACATACAAACTACTGCAAGAAAACAGGTGAACTAATGCAAACCCACAAACCTAATTATCTAATTGTCCCTGTAGCTCTGTGAAGAAAAAAATGCCCGACTTTCTAAAATAATGTCTTAAATCACTGGTGTTCAGACAAATACCAGTTTTATGAAACTTGTAGACAGGCTTCCTACTCAGTAAAGCTAACGGATTTTCAGTTTTAGGGATTCTCTAATTCAAACAGCTCTCCAATAATCTGAAATAATTGTCACTGCTAATTTCTGAGAATACTTTACTAAGTCATTATTCCTCCAGTGTTTTGATGGAGAAAGTTAAAATTAGTGGAAACCTTTACCTAGCATGAGTCAAGAATGAAGCTTCCAGTCTTGATTCATACAATGAGTCACAGGTAATCTGGGGGGAATGTACAGTCTCAGTGAAACAAAGAGCTGGAAATATTGCCTAGGAGCATGCACTGAGGAAAAAAAGTGCTAATATGCAAGATTATTAAGCAAACCCATTAAGCACAGCAGAAACACTGAAGCTGCATACTATGTATAAACAACTGAGAACTTTAAAATGTCTTCTCTCGAAAAAGGTAGTGGCAGCCAATTATCTGCAGAGATAAATTCAGAGAAATTAGAAATGGCTGCAAACCTGAATGTGATTCAGTACATGTTATTAGCATCATATGCATGACTCATACCAATCTTTTATGACAATCATAATCTATGATTTCAACATTTGATATAGCAACTCAATCAGAGTGAAGCTAGCTGTAAAAATGGAAGTATTGTCCTGCTCTTTAATCTCCTCCATACTAATGAGAAACACTCTGCAATGTTAAGTCAATGTGACAACTACCTCTTTTATCTAAATGGGAATACCAACAGTACCAGATTGTATCGTACCTACCAAAGCCACAAACCCTATGCATGTACTTTGTAGCCCTGTCACCAAAGCATGACACAGCACTAAAAATTAGTTCACTGTAATTTTACTAGGTTGGCTTATATGATAGGTGGCAGGATACATTGAACATATTAGAAAGAAATTAAATACAGCTAGGCTCCTTATTATCCTTCAACTCTGAACACTGTGTGTCCACAAAGAAACACAACTACTTTCTCTGCCCCACTCAACCAAAATTCAGCGAAATATTCAAATGTTCAAGACAAGTGGAAAATTATTATTACTGACACAAGTGAACTTTCCTGCAAGCAAGACACAGAACAAAATAAATTGTCTGGATTCAGAGAAGCTCAGAAGCCCACATCATCCTAGAAATAATTGTTGATGATCAGGGGAAGGATATTAACATTCAGAAACTATTGTCTACCTGTGGAATGCTCAACTGAAGTGTAAAGTTCAAATGATACTTTTCCATTCAAAATATCTAGTTTTAATTCAGGTATCTCAAAATCCTCATAGCATGACTCTGGATGCAACTTGTGCAGCATTGCAAGGGTATGAATGAAACTGCAAAGCAATTCCAAATGTTAAGAAACACCACCTGCTTAGATTTGAAGTGTAAAAATAAATTGTGCATTTCTAAAAATTCCAGGCTAACACAGAACTCAGATCTTTTGTCATGAGAGGTTTTCGCTGTGTGAAACCTCTGCATGTGCGCACATGCACATACATGCTTACGTCCTTTGAAGTAATCCTCACGTGTTTTGTCTTCATGTCTGCAAAATGGACCCTTCCTCTTAAGGCTTCCTCCTTTAGTGTGAATTTACTTCATCCCTAAATATCTTTTTTTTTTTTTTTTAATTGAAAAGCAAGATTTCTGCTTTGAAGATTCTTAGAAAAATCACATCCATTTTCCCCAATATAAGAACAGTATCTAGGTTTCCACTGGAATGAGAATGTTTGCTGATATGAAGTATCAAGAAGTACTGCACAGTCCTTCAAAATGATACCTCCTCACTGGTTTTGGCAACAAAATCAAATGATGAGACAAAGCTTCCTAAGAACGGAAACAGGGTATGGCAATGACTCAAGATACTGGCAAGGACTTTATTTTGATAGTGTCCTTAAACTAACCAAAATATCTGTTATTTCCAGGAAAACATCCGACAAGTGGCTATGTGGGAACCCAAGTTCTGGTAAAGGTACCAGGAAAATGATGCAAGTATTATTCAGCCATTCCAGCTAAGGGTTTTTATTGGCATTCTCAAAAAGTTACGTTTTTGGCACTCTCCCTGACACTACTGAGCTACAAGATTATCTTTAGAACATATGAACAGTTCAATGGTAACTATTATCAGAAAAGTTCTAATGTCATATACATTTCAAAAGATTTAAGACATTCTACAAATTTTAACAACTTAATAAAGCAATTAACTCTAGCAAGCCTACTGACTATCTAAGTGGATTAGATTAATCTGTGGAACAATCTTTACAAAGAAAATGAAGTTATGCATGGTGCAAATTTTCTTCATCAACTCTGTGCACATGTATGTCTTAAATGTGCTTTTTTTACATGTCTTCATGTTACTATATATTTGAAAAAACCACACAAATTAATTTGTACAGCTCCTTTGACATGTCAAGGTTTCAGGCCTTTAACATTAGCAGAAATAGAAAATGTATGCCATTTTAAAATTTAACATTCACCATCTTACAAAGTTGCTACAGAACATAGATTTTCAGATTTAGGTGAAACTGATTCAGATGCCATTCTTTCACTAAGGTATAATGAATAAAAACTTCTGCTCATAGATTGGCTTTTTTTGTTTGTTTCAAACTTTATAAAATTACTAAACTATAAAATATAGCTAATCCTGGTCAGCATAAAACTGCTTGTAAATGGTACAAGGATACCGTTGCAGTTTAGACTCATGCAAATTAATTTCACAGGAAACAGGAACCACTTAACTGTGTCCAATAACAGAACCTGGACCCCATGGACAACTTTGATCCATTTGATTTTATATACACAAAAGGCTATGCTTTTTTATGTTTAAAGTCATGACTAGTTAAAAGAAAATTCATTCATGCAGGTATTGTCACTCTTCAAACAGTATGAAAAACATGAATTTCTGCTAGAACAGACAAATGAATTGTGAAAAAATAGCTATATTTGTATCCTGACAAAATCTCAGGCATGAATAACAGGACGTATCATTCTACTAGACAGTCTCAGATGATACAACATTACCTGAATCTGAAAACAGACTACAGATGGCCAGAAAAATTGAAAAATTAGGATGGCAGCCATATAATCACCAGCGGTATACTCTGAAAACTATGCCTCATTACTTAATAAACAGGATAGTACTAAAGTGGAATTCTGTCCTAAAGAAAATCAGTATGAAACTAAGCAGCATATTTATCCCTAGGTGATCAGCCAGTCCATCACAAGCCACACAAGTGACTGAACGGTGACTACTGCCTCCTACTGAAAAGGGCTTTTCCTAAGTGGTAATTCCTGTTTTGGTTTGCCACCATACATTTCCTTTTTTTTTACAAAACAGATAAAAAAATTAATTAATATTGAGACTTCTATTCTACTTTCTAATTTGTCTGAGAACACAAAATATTACATACTGTTTGAAGAAGACGGACATACAGAGTGACTATATTAGCTTTATTTACTTCTAAAAATAGGTTAAAATGCACGAAAAATTTGTTCCTTGTGAGAGAACGCCGGGGAAAAAAGGGAGGATTCTTCTCACAAAGAAAACAGGGAAGTTCAAATCTAAATTGCTCACTGCTCACTCACTATACCTTCAATTTATTCTTTACTGGCTTCAACTATCCTTCCCCTTTATATTTCTCATCTTTCTCTTTAGGAAAAAAAAATCTTATTTTGCTTTAAAATGAAGGAAATTACAGAATCTATGTATTTATAATTGCTGTCAAGAATCAAGTTTTCCACACTACCTAGCAGGTGATGTTCCATGCAGGGAAGAAACTGTCACTAGTGCTGTTTAAAGGTAATGTTGCCACAGCATCAAACTCCTCTGTATACAAGCATCAAATGACTTAAAAGAGAAGATTAGTCAAGATCAAAGAATGCAGATCCCTCAGTCTCACATCGTGTGACTAACACTGGAACTTTCGTCTCCTTGTCAGACATTTACCAAATTATCACTGTGACACATCCAATGTCCACACTGTGAGAAAGTCCAAGCATGTGTTCTCTCACACTTCTCTTTAGGGTGAGTTTAAGCCACCGTCTTGCCTTCAGTGATTTTGTCCTGCATGTATGTCAACAACCAAATATACTTGCTATTTGTGGCAAATCTATAATAATTCCTACTCAATTTATGGTTTTCTAACTTTTTTTTTTTCCAAAAATGAACCAATATGATTTCTTGCATGTGTTTTAATCTAAAGAACAGTTTGAATTTTGGACCTTTTTAATAGCACCATTTTTATTATCTCTGTAATGAATACTTCAGATTATTTCAGTCAATACATTACATGATCAGAAATTGTGAAGTTTTGAATTAACTTTACATACCATTCAGTTATTGTTTTACTTGGATAAGAAAGCACAAATTCAAGGTAATGATTATAAAAATAATTCACAGGTTACCTTCAAAATCTTGCTAGGCAGGGTATTCAATACAGAGATTGTACAGAATGTTTATGTCTTTTAGACTATTTCACTAAGGGTAGTACAAGATGGAATAAATGCAATTCACTGAGCAGAAGAAGGTCTGATTCAGATAATCAAGCACTGTAGGCTAAAAAAGAAAAAAAGGTGGACTGAACCCCGACTTGCACTTAAAACTCATGTAAAAATTATTCTATCCCATCATGTTTTATCTTAAAACACTTGGAAAAACACCAAAAGAGAAGAGAAAAAAACCCTGAACCTTGAGTCTTTAATTAATATTGATGAGAACATAGAAGAAAACCAACACTTCAAGGGTTTTGTGCGCTTTTTTCCTGTCTCACTATAACTTTTTTATTTTGCTGTTACAATTTATTTTTTCCAGAAAATAACAACAATCCCTATGAGATGTTTTCCCATTAGATTTGTTCCAGCTTGGAACTCTTTCAACACTATTGATATGAAGCTTCACAGTATTCTAGTGAAATGCTTTTCCTTTCATTAACAATACAAAATATCCTTTTGTCTTGAAGCAAGGAATATTTGGAAGAATACTATTTATGAACTTCTTTGCAGATTATTGTATTGAGTAAATTCCTCCCCAGACATATTTTATGTGAAATCTTGATATGCATGAACATCTTGTCACCTTAATTTAAGTGGTCACAAAAAACATTCAGGAAAATGTCCTTAGAAACTGGTGTTGAATCACGAAGTGCTCACACAGCTATAGGATACAACTTTCCATTTTTTTCCCTACATAGTTTGCATGCTTGTAGGCATCAAAAATCAGCAGGAAAACCCAGTTTCTTCCTAGCAAAAAGGAAGTACACTTTGAATCTGTAATTTCAAGTCTGGTTTCACTATACTAAGAATTCTTTACCTTGTCAGTTTAGTATCTATCTTATTTAACATGTTTGTTCATCTTTCTCAGCTAGATAAGTCCAAACATTTATTGAAGAAACACTTCATTGTAAAAAAAATTTTCCTATGTATGTCAAAGAGAGACTACAAACACTTTTTTCCCCTTTAATTTTGTATTTGCAGAATCTAAGCATGAAGATCTCTTCAAAAAACCATTTTCATTGCAACAATCAGTTTGAAACATTCTTTTTTTCCTTGTAATTCTAGGCGAGAAACTAAAGGTCACATCTTTACAGCAAAACAGATTTTCCTTTGTCTCCTACTTCTTAATTTTCCCTTTTCACATTCTAAGGACATTACAAAGATTGACATGAAATGCAATTCTTCCTTATCAAAACTTTGTGAGCTTTTAGGTAGTGGAAGTTGTTGTCTTTTACAAATTCTTCTGGGATGTACAAGGTGCAGTCTCGATTTGAAACACACAGAAGTGGCCTCACTCTGCAGGAATGAAAGCATAAGACATCTAACTCCAGTGACACAAATTAGAGCTACTTTGGGGACCTAGTTGTGGTGTGTGCTTAGAAACTATGGCTTTCTTCAATCCTTCTCATCTGCGAAAACGCTTCTCTGGATATATTCCATTGTTTCCAAATCCACAAAACAAACTCAGTGAGAATGACCAAGCCTAATTTTAAACTAAACCCTTGTCAAGTTGCTTGAGAATCTAAGTGTTTCAAATCTAATTAATCCAAATTTTGTTACTTTCTCTTTGCTTTGCTTTTTCATTTCTGGTATCTGAAACTGTACATTTTGTAACCTAATTAGAGGTTTTATAATAGCTTACTCTTTGAAATGTACAATCATTAAAAAAAGGAAGCTACATTTACTGATTATTCATGCAAAAATGCAGTTCACACATCCCAGGTCATGAGATTGTTGCTAACGATTTTATCAATAAACTGAACTTTTTAATTCCAGCTGCAATAAATTTGCGATTCTTCAATTGCAGTGGTGAAGATCCACCAGAAAGCATCTCATAGCACAGGATATCAAAGTTATGGTACTGTATGCTGCGTGACCTGCTATTCCCTAGAATGAAAGCTCAAAGCTCTAAAACATGGGCAGAACTGAGCAGGTACACAAGATCTGAGCAGTAATTGTGCAAGCTACAAAAATCCCAAAATTCTCTGAGAAATATTTTATCAGTTTGCACTTCAATACCTACTGTTTCTGAGCCATTACTAATACCATAGACTAAGTTTGCTCTGTTTCCACTCATTACAACAAATATCAAATGCATAATGAAAGAAGTTTTTAAACCCGCAGGAAGTTATCTTTACACAGCATTAGCTTTTTTAATGTGCCAACACATTTTAGGATATCAAGACATACTTAAATTCAACTGATTTATTTAAAATACAAAACCCAAGACTGCTTTGGCTCTTTAACACTGATTACCTTAGATTTCAGTAATTAAAAGACAAAAGATAAACAGCTTCTTCAAAAGAAACTTGCAAATGGGAATGCCAGCTTCTCAAAGTTTCAACTTACTAAAAATACTTCCGATTACACAAGTGTTCCATAAGAATACTAACCAGTCAACACAACATCTGTGCAACATGTGCATCTGCCATTTCACACTTTGACTGTCTGGCTTCTTAAGTAGTATTATCTGGAACTTGTTTTACCAGTTTTCTGACTGTGATTTTTCTCTAAGCAAAATACAAATGGAAAACAAATTTCTGCTTGTTTTCAACAAAAACAAATTTTTTTTTCATTCTTCACACAAGTAATTAATAGCCTTGACTAAAGTGTAATTAAATTGCTCATCACTCAAGAGATTGCTCTGCTAAAGTATCATCAGTCAGAAAAAATGCTATAAAGTCCATTAGCTATCATTCCTTCAAGTTTTGTGTGATGCAATTGTAATGGCAATTTTGTACATATATCCTGCTGACCGTGTTCTTTATCTTACAGTGAAGTTACAGCAACAGCAGAAGGTTTGTGAGATTGTCATAAACAGAAATCAATTACAAGAAAACATAACAGTCCTACTGAGTTAGAATAAAGATCTTTTTAGACTCCTGTTCTCTAAAAGCAGATATCAGTGGATGCTTTGAGAAAAAAAACCATAATTAAAGAAAGCACAGAGAAATGCTTCTTCAGCATACTCTTCCAGACTTCCTGAGCCAACATATTACAGGGCTTTAAAACTTATCAGAAAAGCTTTTTAAAGCCTCCTCTGCAGCAACAGAGAATGACACCTTCTGCAAATGTTACTGCAGTATGTCTAATGTGACAAATTAGTACACAGTCAGATTCAGCCAGGCTAGGGAGGAATCAGCTGCTATAGATGAGTTTTATATGCCTTCTCCCTTTTGGACGCTTCTCAGCTATTAATAAGTTCACTCTAAGGGTGTGTTGTTTATTACTTAATCAAGCATTTGCTTAACTTGTTTGGGTATCTAAGCAGGTAAGAGCTATACTTCTCCCAACCTTTCCCATTATTTGGATGAGTATAAGTAACATGTCTTTTCACTTGGAAATATCCAGTATTTATATTAGTTAGACTCCAAATGTAATTTTTGTGGTAAAATAACAAAATGCCAAAGTTGAAACAACTTTTGCTCCCCCCTAGTATTAGTATCATTTATTCAGGAAGCTGCTGGGTTGTTGCTGCAATTTATCAGAACTCAGGGGTTTGCCCTATGGAACACGTCAAACCTGTTGGCGGGGTTTACTCAGTGATTGGCCATGAGCCAGGTCTAGAAGCAGAGTATCACCTGCCAAGCTGACAAACACTGCTGCAGCCAGTACTTGTGCAGCCTAGGCAGAGTGCTCAAAGGTCAAATACCTAAAAGCAGGCTTTAAGGAAGCAGAAAACATTAGCCAGCAGGCCATGCCTACAACTTCTGAAAGAAAACAAAGATCTGCCCAAACCAGGTTTCCCCCGTTTTGCTCAACACTTCCCCCAGGTGAATGACAGCTTGTGCCCATTGCCCATTTGCTCTGACTGTAAATTATGCTTGAAATATGCATCAGCTTTGAAGAAAAATTCCAATCAGACACTTCAAGTGTCAGATCATTCTTTGTGGGACTGTTTTGCCAGCACATGTGAGTCCATACTTCATCAGCTCAATTGTTAAACATAGTTGCTCCTGCACTTCAAGAAGTTTTCCTCATGTATTTTGTAGAGGAAAATAACTTCTTAATCATCGAATTTTGCAGGACCTACTGTAGTCTAATGGCTAACAACACATAAATACAGTAATAGCAAGTACACTGAAGAACTTTGGAAGGTTTGTTCATTGCTTAGGCAGGAATAAAAGAGTGCCAGCCAGAGGAAAAAGAGGTCTGAGAGGGATCCAAAGGGACAATTTTTTCATTTCTGTTTAAATTGTGACAAAATATTTCCATATTTTCAAAAACTGAGTGAGTGCTGCATTCCTCACTGCAATTAAAAACTTGAGAATAACCATGATTCAAGGAAAAGATGATGAGTTTGGCTATTATTCTTTCAAGAAAGAGTTTATGCTATTTTTATTAGTATATTTGCTACCTATCTGAATTTCAGACTGCATAGGATAGCTATGGACTTGTAGCCTATGGAAACATGCATTTGGGCTAATAGAAAATAAACAAACAAGACTATATAACCTGAGAAATAGGGATGAGGTGAAATGAGCACTCTCTGAATGGCAGGTCTCAGATGGGTGTCATCATTGGCACAGGGTTTAACTAGGCCTTTTACTAGTGGTGTCTCCCAAGGGTTGATACTGGATCCAGTATTGTTTAACTTATCCATCAATGACTTGGATGAAGGGGCAGATGCCTCCTCAGCAAGTTCACTGATGGCACAAAGCCAGGAGGAGCAGCCAGAGACCTGTGCAGCCCTTCAGAAGGGCCTAGACCGGTTGGAGAGATGGGCAAAGAAGAACCATCTGAAACTCAACAAAAGCAAATGCAGATCCTGCACCTGGGAAGGAATAACCCCAGGCACCAGTGGGGGCTGACCAGTGGGGCCCTCTATTCAGCTCTGGTGAGGCCTCACTTGGTGTGCTGTGTCCAGTTCTTGGCTGCTCAGTACATGAGAGATGTGGAGCTTCTGGGGTGAGTCCAATGGAATGTTATGAACATGATGAGGGGGACCTCAATTATGAGGAAAGGCTGAGGAGCTGGGCCTGTTTCAGAATGACTTAAGAGACAACTGAGAGGGGACCTTATCAGTGTGTATCAGTATCCAAAGGGAAGGTTTCAAGAGGATAGAGCCAGGCTTTTCCTGGTGCTGCTGAGCAATAAGACGAAAGGCAATGGGCAGTGTGATGCACAGGAAATTCCACCTGAACATGAGGAAGAACTTTACTGTGCAGGTTCACTGGAACAGGCTGCCCAGGGAGCGTATGGGATCTGGAGATAGTCAAGAATGGTCTGGACACAATCCTGTGCCATGTGCTCTGGAGGACCCTGCTTAAGCAGGGAGGTTGGACCAGAGAATCCACTGTGCTCCCTTCCAACCTTATCCATTCTGTGACTGATCCTGTGATGGAGGGGATAAGGAGAAATATACCATAGGAAACAGAAAGTGAGTGAACACTTTTGATAGACATCCTCTGGAAAATATTTCAGATGTTTCAAGTTGCCTTGAATTTTAAAAGCAATCCTCTTCATCTAGAGCCATAATCCTCACAGAGATATTGTGAAGAAAAAGTAAGCATTTCAAAGCACCTTTTATGTTTTTCAAGGAAGATACAAAGTAACTGTACTTTGCATTCAATGCCTCCAGTGTAGATAGTTATTAGACAGGGACATTCTTTATGACAAATTGAAACAAATTATTTTTTTATAAATCAATATTTTTTCAAAAGTCTAGCCTTAAGCTTATTGGGAAGTAGAAGTTGGTAATGTGCTCAGTAGCCATATTTGAGAAGTGTAACATTCACTGACTTGCAGTAAGATATGTTATCCATGCATTCCTACATGGTCAGCAGCAGACCAAGATGTGTGTTGGTTTGTGTCTAATTTCTTTTTCAAAGAGGAGTTCTTGTGTTTTCTGCTTCTAAATGATAGTATGACAAATAAGTCTTGTCAAAAATCTCCAGGTGGTAAGTGATGGACACAAGGAAATACATTTGCCAGATGAAGAAATGAACTCCTTGAAAATTCACCTGTTTTATCACTGATCGGCAGTAAAATGAGTTATCATTTATACTGGAAATACTTTTACCAGAATATTAGAAATTCTTCTAAGAAGGAGGAAATGTGGCCCTTTTATTAATATTTCACCTATAATATTAGATGTATCACTGAACAAAATCAGAACATTAACTGCACTTCACTCTTATATTTGTATTTAATTTCCTAGCACTCCTGTTTCTGTTCTCCATGTGTAGGTATTACATGTTCTTCTTCTAAGAATTTGGCATAGACTAATTTTGAAAAAGTGAATAATTACAAAAAGGCAGCAACATTCTTTGCCCCTCCGGTAATCTATCAAACACCACATATGTGTCCTTACTCTAAAGCTGTCAAGTAGATCAAAGCAATATTCTTTGCAATAATAGACTATACCTTATGAAGAAGTCAGTACAATAGGTCCACTGTACATCAAAGATTTATAAAACAGTATAAAGCTAGGGCTTATAATAAGTAAAAACACAGCACTGGAGACCTGGCATGAAACTTTTTACAGAATATTAAAACACTTGAAGAAAAAAGAGATTTACCCATAAATCATCGCTTCCTTTTTTTTTTTTTTTTTGTCTACACTAATCTTTACGGCATTGCCCTGTAAACCACCAAATACAGTCCATTTGGAAATCACACTTTTAAAGTTTAAACAAGTGGTTGCTACTTTGATGACTGTCATTCCTTACCCCAATGTGATTGCCTCCTGTGATGAGATGATAGATTCTGAGGACAGAATACTAGATAATGTATGCTTTGCCATTAGCAAAGTTGACTAAGCTTAAGCAGTCTTCCACAGCTGACTTTTTTTTCAAAAACTTAAGTGTGAACTGAATGGATGGACTATGAGGTGGGTAAAAACCAGACTGGACCACTAAAATCAGAAAGTAAAGTAAACGTTCCAAAGAATAGCTAAACTCCAGTTACTGACTGACATTCCTCAAGGTTTGATCATGTTTAATGTCTTTATTAAAGACCTTGGCAATGACACAAAACATATCCAAAGAAAGATGACACCAAACTGGGAGGAGCTGTTCATACACTGAGGGGTAGGGCTGCCATTCAGAGGGGCATTGACAAAATGGAGAAATGGTTTAACATAAACCTCATGAAGGACAAAGGTAAACACAGAGTCCTGGACCTGGATGTGGCACTTGCCATGGTCTAGCTGACAAGGTGATGATCAAAGTTTGGATTCAATGATCTCAAAGGTCTTCTCCAACCTAAATTCTGTGAATCTGTGAGATGGTAAAATCCCAAATCGAAAACTGGCTGGAGGCCAATGCTACACAACAGCTTTGTAGAAGCAAACCCAGGAGACCTGGTGGCCAGCAACTTAAACACGTGATAGGAGGATGTCTCCGTAGTGTGGGAGACTGAGCATTTACTAGGAAGCATTACCAGCAGCACAGCCACTGGATGAGAGGTGAGATGATGTGATACTTGCAAGTCAACATCTCGAGTACTGTCTTTAGCTTTGAGCTCAACAGCAGAAGAAAAAGACTGACAAACCTGAATGGGCAGGGGATCATCAAGAGGATTAAAAGGTTAAAGGAGAGAATTTATAAGGAGAGGGTGAGAGGGCTGGGTTTTTTCAGACAGAAAAAGAAAAGGATAAGGATGATGGTGGGGCATCAAATTACTGTTTCCAGTTACTTAAAGTAAGGGCTATGAAGAAGATTGAGTCAGACTGTTCTTGGAAAGGTATTGTGAAATGTTAAGAGGCAATGACTGAAAGTTTTATCAAGCAAAATTCTGAATGGATATAAAGACAAAAATATGCCAAAGCAAGCATAATTAAGCACAGGACAATTATCCAGATGGTCACTCCTCTGAGGTAAAGAAAGATCTGCTTGAACAAAATGCTGAAAAGCCTAGTCTAGCTGGCACATTAGTCTTCTTTTGAGCAAAGGAATGGTTTCAAGAAGTGTCTTCAACCAAAATTACATTTTGATTCTTGCAATGAAATAATATGGAGGTGTGAAGTATGAAAAGCTATGTGCAGACTCCTGATTTCATTCACTAAGATAAAAAAAGCAGCATAAAATCAGTGTATTATGTTTCTTTTGGTTGACTAAAGAAGAACCATGAGAATAATAATAAATGTGCATACATTAGAGGGTGGGGTGGCTTCATTTAGGCACATAGAGCTACACAATACTGAAGAAGAACTGGACAAAAAGTACCAACCAATGCACTTACATTTTCAGTACAGTAAATGCAGACGTAGTTGTATGACTTACTAAAGAGAAGGCAAACACCTTGAGCCAGAAATATTCCCATTATTCATTACAGGAGCCTTCAGTGATGCAAGGGAGTTATGAATAAAGAACAAATAAGTATCTCAGGATGTATTCTGCAAAAGGCTTTCTGAAATTTTGTAGCAAATTCCTTTTAACTTTGTACAGTCCAAGTAAGTCATGCAGCCCTTCTGCACAAAGCCAACTCAAAATTTAAATTCTTGGCATCCATTCAAATCTTTTGATTCTGTCCATTCCACTGACAAGGAGAAAACAGTACTCTAGAAATAATTTATTGAAGATATTACTATATATAATTTACAGTATTCATCTCCAAAAGAGGCCCTGTGTCTGCAAAGTATCCAAGAAAAATACACTTCATTTCTTCTCGTCATCTTTCATGCTTCCAAATGTTAATGAAACAATGCCCCTTATTTATCTCTATCATTGTGAAGGGATAAAGGAGTGGGGGGTGATGTGATGCCTAGATCAACACAAACAAACAGCTTCTGGGGTTTTGACAGGGTGAAGAGAGAGAAATGTAAATAATTTGGCTAGTCTAGAGAATTCCTCGCTTCCACCCAGACTCACGTGCAATGCTGAAACTGTGAGATTCAGGAAAGGAAGGAGAAAATCTTCTCCAGGTCTTCCATTAGCCAGATTCTTGGAATAGTTGACTGTGTCTTGCTCAGTAACTCTTTCCCTAACTCTTGTTCTTATTTGTGGAGGTACCTCAATATGTCCAACAGCCATTCCAGTGGAATTTGTCATGTATTAACTCCTACGATCTTAAAGATGCTGTCAGCCTGACTAGATTCCAGGTTTTGAAGATAAGAAATACATATTTTTTCTTAGGGCAAAAGTTTTCCCTATCCTTTCTCTTTTCTTTTTTTTTTTTTTTTTTTTTTTTTGTGTCATCCCAGAACTGTAAAATTTAAACCTAGCAGTCTGTCACAGTGATTGGCTTTCAATACAAACTGAGGTATCAAGTCCCAGTAATAAAGAATGACAAAATTCAAGAGACGGCTGCTGATCACTAATATTCCAGACAAAAAGGAGAGATTAACTGTTCAGATGAAGGATCCCCCATGATGTACCCATCAACATTATTGCTAAAGAAGTATGAAAATATTCAGAGGTGAATTGAATGTTAGGGACCTGAGAGAAGACAATTAATGTGAGTAGTGGTTACAAGGCACAGAAAAAATTTTATAGTTTACTAGCTTTAGTGAAGGACAGTGTAGCATGTGAACTCACAAGAAAATACCACAGATTCGATAAAAGTTCAAGTTCAACATCAAATAACCTCAAAAACCTACTTTACAAAAATTTGTTTCCTTCATCATTTACATAAATCTCCTTGTGCATAAGACGATGTGGAACCACTATAATGAATAATAGCATTTACTAAATAATATTCTTGTTCAAATAACTCATTCTATTCTTAAATCAATGTCAGAATGCATTTTGAAACTGACCACACAAACAACAAAAACCATGTATTTCAATTACCTACACAATTTTTTCTAGATGGTACAATACCTACTCACAGCTACAGTACTTTGCAGATGGATTTTTTAAAAATCCAGTTGCAAACCAGGGAAAAACCTACCTCAGTGGTGCTACTGGAAGGTTCCAGTCCAACCATATTGGCTTGTACCAGCTGCTGAAGAAGTTGTACTTGAGCCACATTGAGGAAGAAGTCCAAATTTGTTGTCACATTCACTTCCAAAGAATGACCACAGACCAAAATTTCCTGTGAAATTAAGGGGAAATACTAGGTAATAGCTACTGGGAAAATAAGCTTCTATATAACTGTATTGTGGTTCTCCACTGTAGTCAATACTTAGCATTATATATAGTATAAATTTGGTCTTTTTAGGAAGAAACTGGTGTGTCACGCTTCTGAAGGATGTGGCTGCTTCTTTGCACAGCTTTCAACAGCATAACTGTTAAGGCAAACTTTGAAAGAAAAGCATCTCATGCACAAGGCCTTGTTTCCATCTCTTGCTAGTATCAGTGGGCTGTCAGAGTGTCCTTGGCAATGATTCCAATTCTCCTTTCCTTCCAAGAAAAGGATGTACTTTTTTTTAAATTTAAACATAAACTCTGCTTGATTTATAATGAAATCATGTGTTGGAACTCACTGATAGCCAATCTAATTGATTTCTCTTTCCTTGTAAGCCATTCTTAATACCTTGGCAACACTAGCTGGATAGCCACTGTTTTATTGGTGTTGTCTAGCACAAATAAAGATCTTCACCACTGTTGGCAAGAAATAAAGAGATGAAAAACAGAACCCGTGCAGAAGGGGAGAAGAACTGCTCTGTCTCATGAGAAGCTTTAACAATGCTCAAGCTCTAATCTAAACTAGACCTCTCCCTTCATGATGGAATGTCATCCAGGGAATAGATAACAAGAAGAATGTATGTACAGAAAACACTGAAATTCTTGAACATAAGCATTAGCAAAGCTCAGATTTTTTTTTTTTACTTGAATAATTTCTATGCATCCTAGCCACACTGGGGCTTTCTATTTCTTTTTTGCATTAAGTAATTTTCCATCTGCCCTTTTGATGACCCTTTACACAAAATATGAAACTTGATTTCTTCTTTCTATGCCCACTAGCTATTGTTTTCCAACAACGTATACCTACTGCATGTTGCAATACACATCTACTATCTTTACACTCCTGTACCGATTTTACTCTTCCCAGGAGGTAGCTTTTAAGAGAATTTATCCTTACGAGATGACAAAAATTTTCTGATATTTTTCCCTATATAAAATGTCTTGAGTTACGAACTAATGCCAAAAAGTGAGCCAATACCTTTTGTGTGTAACTTGCTTCACAGACTTATTGTGAACAAGCTTAACAACACACCAGCAAAAGTGATTGTTAAATCTGAGTGCCTGGAATTACCCCATAGCAAAGGCAGTGAAATGGATGCTTAGTGGCAGCTTGGGGTCTTGGAAATTTAGCTAAGAGAACTCAGCTTAACTTTCTTATTATAGATAGTCCATAGATTGCATTTTCAGGTTTCTTTACAAGAAGCTTGTGAATACAATGTATCGTTATGTTGCGCCTCTTCTCAACAGCTTTCCATCACAAACTTTTAAAAAATAATCCTGGTAATCATTAAAGGATTCCCATTTTTGGTACTGAAAATAAGCTTATCTGCCTCTGGAAGGACTGCCTTTAATATTGAATGCTATACAAAAATTATTCTCCGGCAGAGAAAGAACATTTCAGCTCGTGACCTTTTTCTAGTTGGCAATTTGAAAACACACCTGAACACTTCAAATGGTGGAATGGTAAAATATGAAGATTATCCACATATTAAAAGTTATGCTATTTTTGTTGACACTTTGTACTAACCTCTGGGTGTAAATTCTCTGCTGCATCAATTTTTGTAAAAATAATTGCAGGAGCTGCAGTTATTCGAACGGTGAAATCTGTTAAAATTGGAGTTAAAATAGCTCTCCTTTCCTGATGCCGCCTTATGCTAGGAAACAAAGGGAAAGAAAAGTAAAGATGAAATTATATTGTAAATTATTGAGAGGCAAAAACTTTCCATATTATCTTTACATTCAGTACATAGCAAAAAACTTCTTCAATACCAGTTTGGCATTTGATTACTACCTTCATAATAATTAAATATCATTATTATAAATCATACTAATTGCAATCCCGAAGGCAGACTTCTATCTTCATTTCACAGGAAAAGTATATCTAAATATTTGCCTCTTCAACCTATCTCCAGGTAGACAAGTTTGACACTTGACATTGCTTCTTCTCCCATTTAATACACTATACACAATAATTTTAAAAAAATGCAAACGTTATTATCAAGCTTTATTGTCAAGTTTTTATTTTTAAAACTTGCCTGTGGATGCCCTTCACTTTATAAATGGCTGTTCTAAAGCCTACATAATATTTGAATTTGTGCATTAAAAGTCTGTGCTGAAGAAACATGCACAAAACTGACACAAGAATGAAATACATGGAAAATTAAACTAGCAAATCCCATGCAACACTAGGACTCCCACATGAAATTAGTGACCATTGCCCAAGATGTTTAATACTATTTGAAAAAGCAGGGATGTCAGTCTTCCTCCACTCCTTCTGTCACTGGTTGTTCTTGGTGCTTTTTCAGCTAAATATCAACATTTACTTACCAAAAATATTTGTGTCATTAGATTCAATAATTGTATTTCTTTTTCATCTGGGTGTTTAGCTTTGAGGTTTTTGTTGGGTTTTTTCCCCCCTTTAACCAAACAGTAAGCCTACAAGCACAACTCTGTTATAGATGGATCACTAATCGCTTATGACAACACATTCCAAATGGCCAGAATCTTCTGGGTCAGGTCAAATAAACTATTGCCACAAAATGCCATCTGAGAGCCTCCGACAAGGGAAAAAAATGTAATGAGATAAAGATGGTGTTCAGCCTCTAAAAGAGGATACACTTTGAATTCCAATGAGACTCCTTCCATCAAGATAGTTTTGGGGGTTTTTTTACCTATTATCATTTGTAGAAACATCAAATACCCACATTTTACCAAGGTTAATTCTAAAAATCCTCTAAAATAAAGTTATAGGTCTCAGGAAGTTTTCCTGCACTTACAAAATCAGCAACTATGAAATTATGCAAGTTTAAAGATCAAACTACATTGCCCTAAAGAAGAAATAAATAGATCCATGTAGAACTCTTCATCAGCATGTCAGTTACATTTCCCTGTATTACCATTAATTTTGCTATCTCTAATGAAGACATGGCAGTTCAGGCATCAGCATAAATCACACAAATGAGCCAGACACATGAACTCTGCAATAAAGAATTAGTCCCTACCATCAGCTAGAGTTATCCGTGTTAATATTATTAACCAATATGGTTATATGCCTGTCCATGCAGAAATTGCTTGACTGAACGTGTAATAGGTATTGAAATCTCCTGATTAAAAAGGGGTATTGAGATGCATAGTCTAGCAATGGTTCTGTAATGGATTCTGTAGGAAAGCAAACAATCTCAAATGCTAATGGTTTATAAGCCAAGAGTTAGGCTGGAAATAAATGAAATAGATATCATAACCTGAGGTGTAATTCATTCTACTGCAAAATACACAAAATTTATACTGCAAAAGATAAAAAAATTATTTTACTGCTTAGGCTATTTTAATTTTGATGCTTCAAATGCTACTAATAATTTTTTAAGTGTCCTCTAAACATCTAGAAAAGATGGTGATCTATAAGGGAATATAAATTATACAGTGGGGGTAGCCCTTAAAGCTTTTAAATCTATTTAGGACGACAGTATGCAGAAGTTAAGAGCAGATGCCACAGAGCCAGGATTGGCAGAGCACAACTCTAATAAACTTTTGCCTCAAATAACCCTCACTGCTGAGGAAGCTGCACACTACCCTAAGAAGTGTGCAGTTTGCCTAAGAGTAAGCCAGTTAGTGAGTGGAGAAAACTACCATCTTACCTTAAAAGTGTTAACATTTTGGTCAGCTATAGCTCTGTTGATCTCTAATAATGGCTTTTAAAGTAAGATTAGTCTCATCAAGTCCCCAGATTAGAAGTCAGAATTGTTAATGGTTAGTGAACATCTTCAGCTTGAGAATAATGGTCAGATTGTTCCTCTCCATGCCATCACCTTCATTTTAGATTTAAACCAAATGGTTTTCTACCCAATTCCTATTTCCCCTTCTCAATGGGATGAGAAAGCAATGCCTTTTTTTCAGGACAATCAAGGAGCTAAATAGCAGAACAATTCTATGAAAGAATACGCAGCTATACATTAGAAAACTTCTACTCGAAGTTTCTTGAAATGCTAGTGTGTGTGATTTTAATATATGAAACAGAGCTGTAAAAGCAAGTTATTTGTTGAACCTCAAACCCTCAACTGGCTCTCTTCAATTGATCAAATTATTTTTCAGCTTATGGATATTCCCATTTCTAAATTTTCATACTTTATTCTAGTAGATACCGAGTACACTGCATCTTAAAGGACATTTTTGGTAATATATATTGATTACTGCTTTATTTTATTTCATTTTAAAAATCATACTTACGTGCTATCCCTGTCCTGCTCAACTTACTACTTTCTGAATTTCTTGTGGGTGAATTTTAACCTCAGCCAAATCAAGTATTAGGAAAATAATTGTAAGTACAAACAGAAGGCAAACAGAGAACAGTAAATAATGAAGGGAGAGGATATGAGAAAGAGCATAAAAGGAACAAAGAAACAAATTCCACTTTGAATTATTGAGTCTTCCACACTGCACCTAAGTGCAATGTTAACTTAACACAGGTGTACGCCACATGAGCTTATGAAAAAACTTGATTGTGAAGAGTGTAATGATGGCTCTATGTCTGCAGCACATTCATTCTGTGGTTCATTTATGCATCTGTTATATATTTGTCTTGGAAAAAAAAGGAAAAGCTAGTATTTTTAGAGATGTTAAAGCAGTTGATCATCTACACTTAAAAGTAAGTGCATTTGAAAGACCATATGCTAACGCAAAGGAACAAGACAGTTAAGCAACTGTGATAAGGTTTGGAGGTGCCTTAGTGCAGAATTTGGGCTTTATCTGCACAATAACATAAACTCTGGTTATGGACCACAGATCCACATTGCAAAAGCACAGGATGAAAATGGTCTCTGTCCTCAAAGGCTTACAATTTAAGTATAAGAAAAAACACACTCACAGACAGGGAAGTAAAAGTAAACCACTAAGAGCAGCATAGGCAATGCTATCCATACAGTGGCAACCTGTCTTATAGTTTTTATATTACAGTATACTAGAAATTAACTTTTTTGAAGGATTTAAAATAAAATATTGCAATAAATATGTGAATGTTTGCAGGAAATGCCTTTATAACACACAGGAGTGAGCAAGGAAGTGCCTTTTCGAAACACTGTATGTGTCAGTCCTGGTGACTGGTGTGATGAGGTCTGATGAGCAGGGAGTGTAGATGTGTCAAAGCAAATAAGACACGTAAAGGGAAATGGATAGACAGGGGGTCTGGAAGTACTGCGAAAGCAAGGACATTTAATGATTAATATGACAAAAAATGTTGTGGGAAGAAGAGAGAAAAAAATATGAAGAACAGAATTTTGCAATGGAAGCAACAACATTTGATTACATCAAGTCAAATCATCAGTATTTAATTATATCCAGTCAGAAGCACGTTGAAGTTATACGAGGAGGAAGGACTGCCAAAGAGATGATGTTGCCCTAATTAAGGAGATGCGATGATGTGAGATTGGATAAGCTGAGAAAATGGACAAGTAGGACTAAGTCCTACTACTATGACTCTCATGTGGAAAACACTAATCAAAACAAACAGAAAATGTGGCCACTAATAGCTAAACATAACCTAGATATGAAATTTGGAAAGGTTTATCTTATTATTAATTATATTTTTTCTTAATAATACCTTATTGAATCTAGACTTTGAGCCCTTATATACTTCAAAATTCATAAGGCAGGAAGAAACTTGTATACATTCAATACATGAATAACAATCAAAAGCACATTTGCACCATGTAATTTTACTAGCTACAGAAAGATGAGTCCTCATGGAGAATTTTGTGATGTGAAAAATAAAAAAAAAATATTAGCATGAAATAGGCCACAAAGTCCAAGTGTTCTCTAGTAGTGTTGAGGCATACAAAATGTCAAAAGATGTTATTTAAGACAGCATGTTAACTTGAGACTTACGAAAGATTTTTCTCTTGCAGGCTTCCCATGTAGCTGTTTAAATCAGCTAATCCCTGATATACAAATGTGTTAGGAATGTATAAGGATATCTAACTACTAATGACTAATTCACATCCTTTCATCTCTCTGAGGTGTTGCAAAGACATGTCACATGGCAGTAAAATAGCACAGCAACATTCTGAGGACCATCTAATAACCAAAATTAGATAATGAAAAAGTATAAACCACCTAGTTGTAAAGAATTACTATTTTTATATTATAAGACCTCAGGAAAGCTATATTTTATCTTATGAAGAATGCTGTGCAGCATTTCTTTGTTGTGGATGATTATAAAAAATAAAACGCCCCATCTTATTGAGAAAGGCTTTGTACAGTACGAATACAAGCACAACTTCAGGTACAACAAAAGACAGCAACTAAAATAAATTACTGAATAAAAATGCATTGCATTTTATTCCAAAAGATTCAAGGGGAATGCCCCTACTTCCTTACACAAAGATCTACAGATGTTTTTTTTTCTGGTCTTTCTCATTAGAACTTGGCAAGCTGCCAAGAACTTTCCAAAAAAGCAGGAAAATGAAAACTATTCAAAGAAAAAATCTGCAGGAAACCTTTCTGAGGATCCTTGCAGTGGTATTTTGTTCAGTTTTGTACAACAGATCATTGGCTCCCTGATGTACTCCATGAGAGCTGTTCCAGATGGTGGTATGCCAAGGACAAAACTGTAACGCAGTATATTGCCACACTCAATTCATTACCACACAGAGAAGTAATGCTTTTAAGCACAATTATTATTTTTTTTTAACAAAGTTTATTCAGGCTTCAGGAAGCAGAAGTTGCTGCTGGGAGCTGTAGAAGGACTGCACAGGGATGGGGGCGAGGCCTCAAGAGAGGATATATTTCTTTATTTCCTTCAGGGCTGTTGTTTTTTCCATTGAGTGGAGGGAGAGGGAGGAGGAGATCTGCAAGCTGAAAAAGCAGTTTTCAATCAAGAAAACTTCTTTTGGTTAAGTACTCCCAGTTCCCCACATGCTGTTTGGTAAAGGGAATAAATGTGGACAGGTTTCATTTGTACATAACCTTATTAGAACTGTCTGACTGTTTCCAGTATTCTTTTCATATATTACACCATTAGGGAGCTTTTTATAACATCTATGGTGAAGTATAAACATTTCATAATGGAAAGAGTTATGATCCCGGATCCTCAGTACAGCACAGCATCTAGACAGTTTTTTTCTGCAAGACTGCATGCACCCTAACAGAGTGTTCCAGTTCCCCCAGTCTCTTTGGGGGGACCTGCAGAGACACAGGAGGCATCACACCAGCATTTCACTGTAGCCCTTCTTGAAGAATCTTACACTAAACACCTGTAAGTATTCAACAGCTTAGTCTTAGAATATGATGGTTTGTTTTCCAAACTGCAATGTAAGGTTGGGGGTAAAAAAAAAAGCAACCCCTTAATATATTAAGTACTAGAAAAAGTGATGGGAAAATCTGAAGGATTTACTTTCAGTGTAAAGATTGCTAAAGCATTTAAATGATAAATTGTGTCAAAAGCCTTCAGATACTTGTTTGTGTGATATCCATAGATCTCCTACTTACAGTGGTTTGGCTGGCACGCAAATTTTCTAAACCAGGCCAAATTTCAACTGTAGATTAAAATACAATATAATTTATTTCAAAATTTTTGCAGTTTTGATTTGAAATAATCCAGTAATGCTTTTACAAATTGGAATGGAAAGGGAATGGCTAGTATCGATGTTGAAGTTTTCTGTAAAGTAACTATGAAAAACCTGGATATAGGTTAGATTCTATACTGCCCCACATAGCACTTAAGAATTACAAAAATGAGGGAAACAGATATCTTTAAACCCAGTGATCCTAATACACCATAACACTGGGTAAGAACAAACAGAAATATATTAAAACCAAACAACGAAATTAACCCTAAAATAACTCAGCAAAAACAATTCATAATGTCCCATGTTAAACACATCTAAGAAACAAAGAATTTTAAAAAATGGTATCACTATTAGGTTAAAGCCTAAAGCTTTTGTGGTATTTGCAGTAAATATTAAGATAAACTTAACCCTGGAAAGAGTAAGCACCCTGTAAAACATCCTGCAGCCACCCTCTTGCTGCATGCCGGAAACAGTGCCATGGATGGCAGAGTTCAGTGCGGGTTCTTCCAGTTTTCAGCACATCACTTCCACAGGTCACAAAATAAACTCAGATACAGCAAAACTGACTGCCAACTAAAAAGCAAAAATGGAAAGATCCTGAAAAAACCTTTAGTAAATGTGTAAAATTTAAAACCAAAAGGATACGAAAGCATTCATAATTTTTCTTGAAAACAAATTCAAGCTGGAATTAAAATACTGTAATTGCACACCAGAAATGAAAACCTAATGTATTTAATTAAAACTGATCTAAATTAAAACCCAAGTACAAGATTCATTCAAAAGCAATTTTAAACCAAATATACTTATTTGTATTCTAAAAAAACTTCATTTTAGAAGTCTGCTGAGGAAGCATGTCCAAGCAGTTACGGGGGGGGGGGGGGGAAGAAAAAGAGAACTCAAGATTGTCTGTAATAGCTGCTTTCCTTGTCCTATTAGCTTTTCAGGAATCCTACCAAATTTCCTATCTAAATCTATAACCATAAAGCTCAGACTCAACGTGTGCTGGCAGTAGGATTTCAGTCACCAATGAAAAGGAAAAGGAAAGCCAATCTCTCAGTGGCTGGTTTTGCTGTGTTAGTTTAAGTTGAAAATTGGCTGTAAGTCCTTTGGATATTAACATAATCTTATTTTTCAAGATATTCCAGTGGATGTGGAATTTTGTGACAAAGAAATTCATGGGGAACTTGTCCAACATCAAGGCCCAACTAGAAAGTCATACACATTTTTAAGGCTAAGAATTTAAAATAAAAAACATCTATGGAATTACATCTATGGAATTATATGAGTTAAAAAAAAAAAAATTTAAAAAGACAGGAAGGAACCATGTGATCTTATAAATTAAGATCAGAGTCTATTTCTCTGCTAAAATTTTTATCTGTACTCCTGTGACTACTTGCCATTTTATTATTTCTTTGGTTAGAACTGCTTTTCCTGGCCTCTAATTTTCAAGGATAAACTGGAATTTATTATTGATCACATCTTTTTCCTGCATGGTCTCCTCCAGAGTGAGCTTATCTGCCCTCTTGGCCCTGAATCAATACATCACTTACAAAGCTCAGTCTGTGTGCCATTCTCATGTAACAACTTTGCTACAACTTGCCTTACTTTCAGAAAAATATGACTCCTCTCATCCCATTTTACTGAAAATTAAGCAAAAAATAGTTATTTATGGATGATTCTGCCTGTTTTTCTACAACATTTTTAGGAACTCATCCCTAAATGCAAATAGGAATCATGTATTGGGAACCATAAAATTATGCACACATTTCATAAAAATCAGATTGTTTCCGCATGAATTAGATATAAAGGACTTTTAAATGAAAACAAATAGCTAAATGTATAGGCAAAGAGGTATCTCCTAGCAGAAATGCTTCTAAATACACAAAATTACTTTTGAAAGCTTGCTCTTGGCCATCAGACCTTATTACTGCCAGTTTGAAAAGTGAAATCTGACTGCTACACAGGCTGTAAAAATTTAGTTTTAAACTTCTATGAATTTTTAAGTATAAAAAAGTATATTAAAACAAAAATAAGAATGTCGAATCTTCACAAATTACCAATTAACTCCTCCCCTTTTATATTTGAAAACTTCAAAATTTAAAATAGCAGGCAAGTGTATGCATGCATGCTTTGTCTTTCAACCGTGTTTAACCAGAGGGTGGGGCTTTGTGTGCACATATACAACATCCAATAAAGGAGACTCAGTTGAAATACCTCATTCTCAAAATTCATCTGGTTTTAGTTATAGAAGTGCAAAAACCAGTTCAGAATCAATAGGAAATGTTCTACTTTATCCTTCTCTAATTTAGAAATGTCTAAGCTGGTTTTACTCAAGCTCTGTAAAAATACAAACAAAAGAAGTTTAAAAACAAAGAAAAAAACACACCACCACAAAAAAACCACACCCTACACCCAAACCCCTTCACAAAACAGAACCTCCCATTCCTTATAGAGACTGAGAAGCTGAAGTCTCAGCCCTGGAGTTATTTTTATGGACAGACAGTAAGTCACTCAGAGAAGAGCTTATAATGGAAGCAAAGGCCCACAGCAACTAGACAGTAACTACAGTGGAACCACAACAGTAATATGCAGTTCAAATGTGTAATCCAAAACTCTATGGAAATGTGCTTGTAATGTAAAGCAAAACCAGTACTGAATTATTTAATTCAGGTGTACCATGCATACTCTCTGCAGTGTTTGTGCTGTGTAATCTCAGAGAAGAGTAAGTTTTAAAAAAAATCCCTACCTACTGGCCATGTTCCATTCAAGTGCTGGATTTTGAGAATTTCTCTCACTCTCTGTCAAAACCCCTCCTTTTCCACTTTCCTTCTCTGGTTTCAGCTGATTCCAATAAGCAGTACCGATGTTGATAGATTGAAGATCTATTTGATATTGTCTGTCTTCAACTTCTGATCCAGGGTCTCGAAGAATTCCTAGATTTAGTGCTCTCCTGTAATGTCAAGAAAAGGAAAAGAAATCACCAAAGGTCAAAATCAGACCAATCAGATATTCGTTAAGATCCAAATTAACAAAATGAAAGTATCAATTTTGCCTTTTTTGTCTACACTAAGCATTATTTTAATTTCAAATCTTCAAAAATACCCATCTGCCTCTTTCATATGGAATTCAATGGGAGATCTGCAAATGAATATATTCCTAAATTTAGCCAGATGTACCAAAGTTGATATGAGATCAATGCATTGACTTCATTGCACTTCCAATCAAGTCCATATGAGCAGCCGTGTGGGGAAGTAGGACTGATTCATATCACTGAATGGATAAAGGATGTCACATTCAAGTCTTCACAAAGAACAGCTACACATCAGTACAACCAAGAAGTTCATTGTGAGACAATTGTTCCACTGTTCAAATTTATCCAAGAATAAAAATGAAAAAGAATATTCCAAGATGATGGAAAAACAATTCAATCCTTTTAGCACTGTATTTCAGCACAGTGCTTTTTAAATAAAATTCTTCGGACAAGTGAGCAAAAAGCATTTTTGAGTGAACCACATTCCTCGTGGATTCTTCTGGATTCTACTACATTCAACTTTACAAAGTATTTCAGTCTTGAGCTGAGTTTTGGAAAGTCAGACTCAACTTTAACAAAACATTCAAGAGTTATTAAATGAGTAGGGAGACCACTCAGTTTCACCACTGACCAGTAAGAGGAGTCTCCTACTACCATTTGTCTTCTGCTAATAAGCACTGAGAAATACTAAAAAAACTATCTTGCCCTTTCTACACTGGGAACAATACAGCCTTTTGGGCACTGCTCATTTGATATTATAAAAGGAATTCACCATTATATTATCACTGTATTTCAAAATAAGGGAGCAAGGGGATCTTAACTTTTTTTCCTTCAATCTATGATCACAAATTGTAGTCCATTGACTGATTTCATATATCTGTGTTGAAGCTTAAGTTTATTTGCATGTGACATCCAATTTGCTGTTCTGTTCAAGGTTGTTGTCTTTTGCCAGAATGACTTAGTTTACAGCTGCTGTCTTCCCAGAAAAAGTAATAATTCTGCAATTTGTGCTAATTTTATGCTAATTACTAAAAATAAATAACTATTAAAGTAGCACATCCCAAACAGCAAACTCAGAGTACAGGTATGCAAACTACAAGTATGCAATCTGTTTCAAAGTACAATCCCAATGCTGCCTAAATCCAAATGCAGTTGAAACTGCTAATACACTGCCATTGTCACCAATGGAGTATGTTAGCAATTAAGAAAATAAAGTAATTAATCATATGTACCCACAGAGGCATGTGGATGACAGGAAAGCCATTTTGATCAAGTCACTTCTGGTGAGGCAGTGTGATGGCATGGTTCAGTAGTCCCTATAACTTTCTTAAGTGCTTAGTAGAAACACACTGAAAATCTATTATGTCAGTAGTGGTATTTCAAAATCAAATGTGGTTTCTTAAAACTTAAGAATGTGTTTGTCAACTTTCCACATACCTAACCACAACCACTGTGCCTTTTATTATTCTTTTAAAGGCATTATTTTGTCAATATGAATGCAGTTTAAAAAAAAAAAAAAAAAACACCACGGTAGATTATTGTATGATCCAATATCTATTTATATACTTTGTCTAGTACAAGTAAATACTGGAATACATGTTTTGTGAAATAATACTTTAAATAAAGCACCAAATTACGTATTTTAGGAAATCTGCTTATGTATATAAAACAGAATATGATACTAATTTCACGTGCATAACGGACTATTCTTTCTCATACTTCACAGTGAGCATTTTTCATTTCTTCTTCTATGAGCAGCTGGATAACGTGCAATAGGTTCACCTAGATATTCCTTAGACCCATTCAGATCTTGTGAACCAAATTCCTTGAGCACAATGTGTCTGTATGAGCTGATCTGAAACTCCCCATTGTGACGATGGCTTTCTTACTCTCACAAATTTACTTATTTAAACATAAACCACAACAAAATCACTCTTTGGCAAACATCTTCAGGTGCAGCAAAACATACAAGGGTGTTATTTAAACACAAGGTACAAGTGTACTGCTTTGCTGGTGTAACATTCGTCCACTGAATCTTTTTCTTTTTTTTAATGTACTTTGGGATATTACAGACTAGTAATTCAATATTTTCATGCTGATATAAAAGTTCACATTTGCATTTTGTTCCTACTATTAGCAATCTCCTATATGTAATACAAAACTCTTCTTCTGATGCTTCAGACATACTTTCGAAATCCAAGCAAACAAACTGTGTTTCTATAGCTGACCCATTTCAAGAAACACATATTTTGCACACACATGTAAAATACAAAGGTTTGTAATTAATGCCTTGATGTTTTGACAAAGCTCATTATGGCTTTCAGAAAGTACATCATGCCCTTTTTATACAAGGATCAAAATATAGCCTTTTCCCAAACAAGTAATATATTTACAGGCATTTACATAAGCCCTCATTTCTAGTTTCCCATTCAACAATTTACACACAGGCATTTACATAAGCCCTCATTTCTGGTCTTCCATGTCAAAAATTTACCTAAGTATGCCTCCAATTTATTAGTTGTATACCTCCTAGAAGGATAAATGTATGTTAAACCACAGCAAAACTGGCCTAATCTTAAGTACGCATGCTTTGTTTGAGCTCTGCAGTCTCTGAAATCCTTGCAGCAAATAAATTCAGGAAAACAGCGTAAGCCAAATTCATGACTTCTCTATCTCCAGCATAAGTGATGTTTTATCAGCTGAAATGTACGGTAGGGGTTGTGATTTTAATTGCTTCCCTCTTCTGAAAACAACTTCACTATCTTATCTGAGCCTTTCGGCAGGTGGTGTAGAATACAACAGTTGGTCAATAATACAGTAAGATCACAAGCAACCGAAGACGATCATAAGCACGTAACAGGAAACACAGGTTTGAAGTTTTTCCTTTTTTAAATTGATTTAGTCTGGGTCAGGCTTTTTGTATGTTTATTTAAGAAGCAATTCATGTTGAACCAGTTACTACATGCTGCTGAATAAGCATAATTCTTAGACCCACTGTAAAGAAGTTAAATTTATTCACTTACAGCTCATCTCAGACCTACAAAAACCTACATAAGCCAGGAAAATGGCAGTTAAAGACTATAAATTATGTACTAATTAAGAAATATTTGCAGACTTTACATGAAACAGCTAATTTTTATTAGTACTTACTGGATCTCTGTATGCACTGATTTCTGCTTCCAAGCAGAAAGATGACAAACCTATCTACCCAAATTTCAATTATTAAAGGTTTTTTTCTGGTGGTTAAAGATACTTCCTATCCTAACTTAAAAAGGAAACAGACAGTAAGCTTGGATGAATATATTCTCTCTATTTCACAGGGGTAAAACCTGTGGCACACATGTAAAAGGACCCCTTCCTCTTCTGCTTAAGCTTCTGAAGTCCCAGGCTAAATCTAGTCTGAAAGCCCCTCATCGATGCATGAGATGTGACTGAATACTGTAGAAATCACAGCAGTATTTATCACTGACCTAATGCACCTTTTCCCCAATTCAATTTAATAAAGCTTCCTCCTTGAAAAGCTACTGAATGTATTGTACCAAACAGGGAAATTGAAGCAAGTGTTTCTTAGGGACACAATGGACTCCATCTGGAATGACATGCTATAGATGTTAAGAAGGGCACAGAACAAAAATGTGTTAAACCGAGACAATCTATGACAACAACACTGGCCTTTGAGAATGCTAAGCTTCTCTAAGTAAAACCTCAGACAGTAATCAGCTTTTCAAAGAAAGGCAACTACAGTTTTTGGTTTTTTTTAATTATACCAAATAGATGTGTTTTTATCACAGACAAGTTAACACTTGAGCCCTTGGGAGAGAAACAGAACTGCCCCAACATCATATATTATGATATACATCATGATCTTAGTACTAGAATAAAAAAATCCTGTAGCATGACTTCTCATGATGGAAGTCCTGGATGTGCCTAAATTTGGAGATATTAAAAACACTTATTTGTGAGGAAGATGGAAAGAAGAATGAGAAGTTAAGCAGAAAGAAAAGGAGAGCACAGTACTGGGCAAGAGGAATAATTATGGAACCTGATCACTGAAGCTGAAATTAAAGAAAAGCAGCAGATAAGAACATTCTGATGTTGCAAGAAGAGAGAAGGAGACATCCTTAGGCAAGAAGAGAAGGTCCTCACATGATCCTGGGTACATATTCTGCCATACTGAGTGATACGCATGTCTTCCGACACAAGGGTAACCCCAGCTTTGCTTCCCCACCCTGCCATCTGTCCATAGGGAGACTTACTTGTGGTGTAACTAAAAGTGTTTTATGACTGCCAGGATGTTGGAAACCTTTATCTTAGTCTGGATCAGTATAGCAGGCTTTCAAATGCCATCAGCAATAAACACCAATTCTCACTGTTCCTGCCTCTTTTCTCCAGGAATTATGCTACATATGACTGGCTTTGTTGGCAGCTGCCCCCTCTCCCCTCTCCAGCTCAGCCTCCAAATAACTCAACTACTGTCCCATCTCCATATTTGCTGGCAGGATACTCTGGATTGGGTACGTGCAAATTTTTATTAAATGAAAATATAAACTGAGTAAAGTTTGTAAAAAAGTAAAAACGAGTAAAGTAAATTGCTTAATGCTTTTCTGATTAGCAAGTGATACTACTGATTACATGAATCTCTTTAACAATGAAAACTGCATTCTGTCTGATTAGCCCTTGTGTTATGTTCTGCACAGCCAGATACATCAACATTATCTACAGAAGAAAATACATGGCAGATGTCCTATAATTCAGAGTGGTTAATCTTCATAATATGTATAGGACTCTTGTAAAAAGAAAACATCAGTGATAGCTCTATGAGCAAAATAAAAATGACTGAAGACTTCTTAACATTTACATAGCGGACAAGTACATTGCATCACTAATACAAAGGAAAAAGTTATTAATTGCATTATAACTAAATATGTTTTGTGGTCAACAATACTCATCAGTTCTAACTTTATAATGATTTATAGTGTTCATCATTTTCGTACATAGACATAAATCAGCCGAGAGGTAGATTACTTGTACAGTTAGTATGTTGACAAAAAAAAGACCAGTGACTGAAACATATGCAAAATTTTCTTCTGATTGCACCAGACTGCTTCAAACAATTGATACAGGGATGCACAAATGCAAGTGTAACAAGTAACTTTCCTCTTTTTCAAATTAATGTTGGATAAATGTGTGACTTCTATCTCTTGGGCACTGGTCCGTTTTTTGCTCTGTATGCCTACAGAGAGAAGTATCACTGAGAGGAGAAGAACTGGTACAGGTATTAAAAAAGCTAAAGAAGAGGACGAGACAATAAATAGCTATAAAGATCATTAGGTAACACAAGGATATGCATATGGGAATTTAGTACTTTTACATCACAAAAGAAAAAAAAAGAAAGATGATTCAATTATGGATTAGCATGTCCTAAAACATGATTCAATACATTAATGTTGAAGTGCCTGGTGAAAAAAAAACCCTGGATGCATTATCATCTAGAACAGTTAAACAAATAAAAGAGCAGTAAGATTTTAGTAGATTGTTGTTAACATGTCTCCTTTGTGTCAGTCTGGAATAAGGATGTGTTAGATACATGTTTAGAAAATTCGGCCTTGAAAAGGGTTTGAATTCTGCTATTTGAATTCACTCTCAGCTTCTAGATACTTCAAGCACAGTACAGAATCTACTACTATGACAATCATGGCTGCTGACAGAGAATGACATTAAGAGAAGGTATACAGGATCTTCAACAAAGCCATCACAGTACTCTACCTACAAGTGTTTCCCTTAAAAAGTTCCAAGCTAGTTATTAAATAGTCACTTTGAGACATGTAGATGGGATAGTTAGAAATACAGTTAGCTCTTCTCTGATTCTAGACTTTTCTAGTTGTGCAGCAATAACTCTTCTACAGAAAATAATGATAGTAATAATCAAACTTTATCTAAAATATCCAAATATACTATTTTCCTTACTAATATTTTTCAACACAGCTTTTTCTTGCCAAGCTGAAACAGACAGGTCTTCCCTTACAATTACTTTGTAAGCTTTTTCTTAAAAACAGACAACACAGAAAAAAGCCCTCAGTTCTGAAAGAAATTGCTCAGAGATGAAAAACTGTAAAATTACAATCACATTTTGCTAACTACTGTGTGTCCTCTACTTGACTAGTTTCATCAACCACAACTACTGAGTCATACAGGTATTTATTTAATCCCAAACCATTTTATAAATGGGCTGACATTCATTGAGCTATCATAATGCAAAAGAAGAGAGATTTGGTTTTGAACATAGAAGAAGAAATCTAGTGAATGGAATGCAATGGTTTGTGCCTATTTTGCATACGTGGTTGACACCCTCTCAGAAGGAACAGAAAACATTCTCGGTTAGAACTCGAGGTGACAAGTCTAACTGGATGCATGGATGTGCAGGAGAGCAGAGTCTCCTTATGTTGTGCACAAGAATGTTTGGGACTAGACACACACTTTTGGCTGGCCTGCCATGGGCCTGCAGGACATGCCTCCCCCTTTGCAAGGATAGAACATGCCAAAGGAAAATAGGAGAGGCAGATTTCATTCCTGTTCTCTCTAAACTTGCTTATTATGTATCTGTAAACAACAAAAGCCACCTCTTTAACAGTCTACTAATTTATAGTCTGTGCATAAAGCCATAATAATTTTGTGAATATAATTAATTGCATAGAAAACATTTTGAAACTATTCTGAAAATGCAAAGATATAAAATACGGATAAAAATTAACAACTGTGATTTTAAATGATATACTATTTATTTATTCTATTTATGTGACTACTTAAATATTTTTATTTTGAAACCCAATAGGTAGCTATTCAGAGAAAAAAAAATAATCAACACCCCCTCGTGCTTATTAATTACAGTGGTGGTGCCAGGTGGGTGCTACTATAATTCCATTTGCTATCCATTTAGGAAGGTCAGATTTTACTGAACTGGGCCACACCAAGGTCAGGACTGGTAGCAGTGCATTGATCATATAAAAGCTACTAAACACATGAAAGGAATTACAGTAGCTCAGACATGAAACATTTTGGCCCTCTGCTTCCTTTCTTAGTCCCAAGGGCAGGAAATGCTCTACATATCCTGTGAGGTGACCAGACATATAAAAGTAGTCCTTTGTTACAAGGGCTGTGGTACAGTAATTGCCTGCAAAGAAGCTGAAGAACTTCTGTAGTGCACTTGTCTTCTAGAGTTGCTTTTGGAACACAGTATGAATACCCTATAACAATAAGGTATGGTATTAGTAAACAATGAAGTAATTTTAGCCTCTCTCAAAAAACGTGTAAAATGAAACAAAGCTGAACTTTGCAGCTGTGCATTTAGATGTCATCTGTTTAATTACTTCTGTAATTTTATTGTTTAAATTCCTTGGCAAAAATAACAGCATGAGCAAGTCTGAACTCGTAAAAATCAGTTTTTCATTTTTATACTGTTTAATGTTTAGACAGTTTGAGAAATCTCTTTATACTTTTGAAGCATTCACCCAAATTCAGGGAGCGCTGTATAAATATACACTTGACAGACTGTATAAATGATAAGTATGCACAATTCCAATGGAAGGTCTGTATGATATTTTTGGATGCCAAATGTTCCTTAAAAAAACCCAAGCGGAATAGAGTTTCTCTAAATAGTGGAAGTCTGGGAAGGGGACTAGCAAAAAAGCCAAAATACAATATAACCCAAAGAATTTTATGCTTTTGTTTTATGGTAGAAATATTTTTATCTCAAAACTTAATGCTGTTCGGCAGTCAAAGGATCTTTCATTTCAATCTTTTAAATATTTTGTGTCTACTTGCTTTACCACATGACTAAGATAAATAATCTTGTGATTTTCCCACTGTTTTCAGCCTGCATTTTACTTGGTTTAATTATTAATCTAGTTAAATGATACAATACCTCAGTTTTTTCAGATGTTCTATAAATTCACCTGGAAATACCTGTTTCACTGAACACAGGCCTTCATATTTGATGCATGGAATTTCTCTAAGTGGTGTGGTACAACCTGGTATAAAGGAACTGGCTGGAAGGCCTGTCCTCAGTGTGTTTTCATAAGCTGACATGGGACAAGGTTCCTTTTTGCTGCTGTGTCAGTATATCAAACTCATACCTGGACATCAATCAAATTGTATCTGAAGCAGAAAAGAACATTATAAATAAATAATTACCAGCTTTTCCTTTACATTAAACAATGTATATTAATGCATACCTTCAGCATGTGTCTATTGCAGCAGATAATGTTTATAACATGGATAATACAAGAAACTATTCTAAAACATGAATATTTAACTTTCCAAGTCAATTCACATTTATCTTTGACGCTGATTGCATTAGTTTCTCAAGATGCCACTTGTATTTTCTTCTTATTATTATAGAATCACCATATTCATAACGGCAAGCTGAAACTATTTTTGAAATACTGTATATGATACTATAAAATACGTCAATAACACAGTATTAAAACTAACCTTCCTTTAATTCTTCTTTCCTGAAGTACTGGCACTACTTTGTCTATTTCAATATCCCTTGAAAACTTTCCTGATATAAAAATTCACTTCATATTAATTATGGAATACATTACCTGTCATGTCAAAGCCAGTGTTTTTTCCTCCTTAAAACCCCACTAGACTATTGTTAATGGCACCTCCTAAGCCAGTATGAATCTATGCCTAACAAAATATATTGAAGGGCACTTTTACTTCTAAATATGCATTTGAAGAGGGGTGAAGAGAGAAACAAAAAAGATGCAAATCTGCTCAAAATATCCCTGTGTACTCACAATATTGACCATGAAGACTACAGATTCCAACGTCAGGTAGTTCACTGACTCCATGATGCAGCCCAAATATTTAAATGATGGTGGTTATAAAGAAAACTTAAGAGTTTTATTTTTCTACCTGGATCTAAAAAAAAAAAATTGCAAGGACACTGCACAGATACAAACACACCAACAAATACACTGCCCATTTGGGAAACAGCAAATTCCACCACCTGTAGTTTGAGTCCAGCTTAGTAAATATAATTGGTTACACTCTTATGAGCTGCAATGAGTGAAAAATACAATACATAGATTTGGAAAATTATTTTTAGAAAACAACTTCAACAACACTTGCAGTTACATAATGTATCAGGCATTTTTTTGACTATGCCAAAAACATGGAAAAATCAATCATTGCAAGCTGTATGAATAAAGTAGGTCAAAAAAGATATGCCAGAGAATTGCATTCCTCTGTATTTTTCTTGAATACATATATGCACATATTTATACACTTCCAACCTTAAACTGGGAAACAGAAAAATTTCCAATTTGCTTTGCAGCTAGATTTGCTAATCCGCAAGTTTCTTCCTGTTCCTTGAAAAATCATCACATATAAAGATTAAATAATACTATTCAATAGTTAAGTAATTTTGGTTATCAGAAAGGGTTCAAACCTATTCTGCTCCTATCTTGCAAGTACAGGGCATATCTATTTATAGATACTCCTATGTTCTATTTGTACCACCTGTTTATTTTTTAGTGTTGGAGAATACACAATATCAAGCCAGAAAACTGGAGTAGCTAACTTATGCCAGTCATCTGCATTGAAGCTAACAGAGATGCCTGATACTATCTCTGTATTTTATTACTCTCAACATGCACTTGTGTTAGCCATTAACATACCAGTGCTGGCCATTGCCTTCTCACAAAAAAAACCCAAAACCTAGCAACAAAAATATCAGTGGGCATGAAAAATGTTTTGAGAGGCTCAAGAATGGTACGTTTATCTTTGTGTCCAACAACTAATAAAGCCCATAAGATTACAAACCACCCTTAAAAAAAAGTGATCGGTTGTTTGCTCTTAAGGAAAAAAAAAAAAAAAAAAAGGAAGAATAGCTTCTGAAATGCAACAAAACCACTGTACATGACTTTTAATCTTTTTTTCTTTCTTTCTTTTTTTATTGCAGCCTAATCAGGTTTAATAGCACAGTAAGACCTTAAACATAACAAACATTAAGCATGACTTTTGACCATACTTAAGGTGGTTGAGCTAAGTGAAACTATATTGGAAAAATCAGTTAAGAGCTAGGAACCATAGTCTATTTACAAATAGTAAAATTTGAGTTGCTCAGGATAACAGTAACATGGATTTAATTTTGCCATGAGAGCTTGGAAGAGTATCCCATAGAGAAATATGCTAAAATAACATGTTACCATTCTGTATATTTCTGATAATCCTTTTTGTTAAATAATTGAAAACCAAAGTTGAAATACTTACAAGCATTAAATGAAAGACACTGGCAAACAGTTTTGCAAAAGAAAGAAATCTTCTATTCAAAATGTAGTTTAAGAACTGTGGTATGAATTTGTCATAGATAAAACCCTGTGAGGGACATCAGAGAACCCACAAATATTTATGGAATGAACCACAATCTGTATACAGAAGTTAACAAATGTTTCATTACAAATGGGATATGCTTCTCTCTGTAACAGAAGCACACAACTTGCATTATATTTACCTTGAGATCCTGTTAGAGTTAAAAATGCTATGAAGAAAAGAAGTCTGCTTTATATATTACTGGAAAATACTTTTCAACAAAAAGCATTGTTTGAAACCAGATCCAATGGAAATTATATTTACTCACAAACAGTTATGAAGAAAACTGTAGAATAGGAAGTTTTAAAAGCTCTCCTCAGTTCCTTTAGAATAAATCATTTACTGCAGCTAAGACTTTTAGATGTTAATTTTCAGTACATAAGACAGAAAAGCAACCTTGATGTGTGAATTCAACCATATATTTTAAGAATCAGCAATGTAAAGTCTGGGAAGAATCTGTAAGGAGTTTGTGTAAAGTAAAGGAACATTACTTAAGTAATTCATACAGAGGAACCACTCCAGCTCGTAACATGGCATTCATTTCTAAGTACCAGCTAATTATTTTCTTCCATGTTAACAGAAACCCAAACACCTCCCCTCATTTCCCCCTGTATTTCACAATAACAGGCGCAATATAAAGCTACCAAGGTAAGGGAAAAAGAAAGATTAAAGGGATGTAACTCGAAAAAATGTAAAAACTTCAATAACGTTGCTTTATAACAAACATAAAACACAAAACACAACTCATGGAAAAATTAATTCTATCTTTCAGATTACCTTTTATTTCCCAGTTTTACCTGAAAAGTTTTTCATTGCATTAAAGTTGCTGAGTATGTAAACAGTGAAAGCATGCTGGGATTTTTAAGTGTTTTTTCTTTGTCTCTGTGCCCTTTCTTGTTTACCTTTTTAAACTGTTACAGTCTATTTAATAATGTTAATGCTGAATCTAAGAACTATTTAAAAATTCTTAGTACACAGTGTCAAATTCTGTGCTGTTTCAAAAGCCCAGATCATGATGACAGATTAAGATGATCCAAGCCCAGGCTGATAAAATACACCTTTTTGCCAGGGCTAATCCTTGTGTGCCTATACAACAAATAGGCTTAGGGTAATAACCTTATTGAAAACAATTGCCTGATGGCCTCAACACTTTTTATTTCTTTCAGGTCCCTCAGCCAGTTTCTTATACACAAGTACAAACAGGAACACCACAGAGAAGTAGATCTTAAAAGAGTTCAAATTTAGATTTACAGTTTAAATGGGCACAAAACTCATTACCGAATGATCATGGGTAAAATAATGCTTAAAAATTGACATTACATGCACCCCACTCTGGGCTGCCCCAAGGAAGCCTGGGGCCACATATGACTCCTCTAGCCCCTTCACTGGGCATGGCTGGTCTGCACATCACTTGCTTGGATGGGAGGGCGAGAGACTCCTCTGCTCAAAGAACTCTTCAAACATCTGACATGTTTTCTCTCCACTGTGATAAAACATGAATTGCTTTAGGGAGGAATTAGAAGTTTGGAAAATATTTTCAAATGGGAGAAAGGGCCATTATAATAGTTGAGAGAAGCAAATAGTTACAGGCTTGATCTTAATGAAGGAGGCGCATTTCAGTGCTAGTTGAAAAGACATGAGATTTCTGAGGGGTTCATTCAAAGTGTGCAAAACATGGAGGGAAAAAAAAATGAAAAGAAATTACTCTTCCTAGGGAGAAGATGAGAACAACTGCAATGACCTTAGGTCTCAAGAAAAAACCACCCCTATGCATAACAGGTATTTAGAATCTTAAGACTAGGGACTATCAAGGCAAGAAGTTCAAGAAATGGAGCATTCTAGTGTACAGAATACAATCGAAAGATTAAAAGGATTAGAATTAGCCAAAAAGCCAAACAATTTGTTTGATTTTATTTTGATTGGCTTCATCACAGCAGAATTGCCATTTTTTGGGAAAAAAAGGAAATGGAAAAAAACCATGTTAAACAGCATCTCAAACCAGCACAAATGAAAGAAATCCTAATCTCTGCTCCACTCAGTCACCATAAACATATTAGATTTCAAAACTGAGGTTGTATGGATTTCACATGCCAAGCTCTGCATATACCACACAGAAAATACTTATTAACTGTGTTAAAACAGTATTTGTGACAGTGAGAAGTATCAGAAGACCAAGGAAACTGAGATAAGGCTGCTGTGTATCTCTAACAGCCTTGACTTTGCAGAAGATATAGTAGTTAAGATCACCCACAGCTGAGAAAACTTTTTGTAGAACAAAGTATAGCACATGAGCAAAGCAGAGACAGCAATGCCCTTGTGGAAGTTTTACTTTACAACTGCTATTTACTTCTGACCTTAAGCTGTTTAATGATGGCATCATAATTAGTCAAAGAAATGGAGTATATGCTACGATAAATTATATAAAGTACGTAGACATTGTAGACTCCATTTAGAAGAGATGCATCCTTCATGCCTGGCTCCTAAGTTCACAGTTAAACTGTCCAACCTGAGAATTTAATGATCTGAACACACAATCCAGTTTAAAGGGAGTCTGGAAACCCATTCCCAATCTAAATGACACATACCTGAATAATGAAAAAATCTTAGCCACACTGTAAACTAAATGCTTTGTGCCTTAACTAGGAAAGTTAAGCACTAACTATGACTGGCTTGCACACACACATCATATTTGCCACTGAACTGGTCCACAATGCCAGGGGAGACCATTGCATTGTCCTGCACTGCTGAAGAACAGGCAACTCCACAAGGTGCCCAAGGTGAGTGGTTCTCCACACCATACCTCAACATTGGAGCCCCTCCCAAACATGTGAGCAAGTTCCCATGGTCTTACAGATCAAACTTGAATGGTTTTGAGAGATTTCTGAAGCTGTTGTTTGAAATCTCCATCTGCCTCTAAAGCAGGGCTTTTGGCCACACATAAACACATCTCTGTGAGTCTCCAGAAAAGTAAGTTCATTCCTCCTCCCCACCCCTCCATAAGAAGGACTGGGATGCAGCTAGTGACAAGAACCCAGTCGTGCAAACACCTCAGCCAAGTCAGAGGCAGAAAGGAAGGAAAAGCTTTGCAGATAGAATGCATATTAAGTCCTCAAAACAAAGTTGAAAGTAACAATAAATCATTGAGGAAGGACATTATTCTTCATATTAAAATATTTTTGATATATGCACTGTATAAGACTTACTCGACTTCAAAAATATCTTTATCAATTCTATATGCTTCAACTTTGATCTGTTTAAATTAATTGGTTATTCCTTCAAATTCGTTCTTTATTGATACGTACTTGTTTTTCTTTTCCCCCAACATACTTACTAAGGTTTCCAGAAATGCAGCCCTGATTAACAACAAATGGATGCTTAAATGACATAATGACACTACTCTTTGATAGGAATGTTTCTATGAAGTATATTTCAATTTCCTTTCTCTGACGAACTGTACAAAGAAATTTAAAATTATTTAAGAATCCGGTTCTATGCTACTAGGTGAAAGAAAAAATATAAAGTAGGTATGTGTATTGAGAACATACAGTGATTAAACTGATCAATTAAAGACAAAAGTAAAGTTGTAAAAATTATTTTCTTATAAAATTTATTTTATTTTTACTCGTACACTATAAGGAAATGTATTTCAAATATATGTATTTAGGAAAATTATTTATGTTGAAGATGCCTGTAGAACTCACAAAGAAATTTCAAGTAAAAACATGTTTCATAGTTAAAGCTGAACATTTTTAAAGCCAAATTCCAAATATAAATTTAGCTTTGAATAGCTTTTGGTATTAGATAATTAACAAGCTACATTTCTCAAACTAAATGGGCAGTTCCAGCTGTTATTTTACAATCAGTTTCCACTGAGAGTTTTAAATTAATAACTGCTGCAATAGCCTCAAACATGCCAGTGCTAATTAGGAGTGGTGTTTGCATGTAATGCTATCCATATATACAAATATTTTACTGGGCAAAAGGTCTAAGCAGACCTTCTTTTTTGCATGTCTGTTAAAGACAGAAGAAGAGAGAAATGTAAAGCAGGAAAAGACTTTACTTCCAAGCCCTACTCCAGAGAGTATTATAGAATTCTTACAGAAGATAAAGATGATTTTCTTAAGTCTTTAGACAACCTTATGCTAAAAAACATGTGTTCAAGTTAATAGCAAAGAACAATATTTAGAAGTTGCTATTTAATATGAATATTTTGATTTACAGCCCAGTTCAACAATTAATAAATCTAAGGATTATTAAATACAACAAAGAAGCAAAATCATATATTCAAATTACATGTAGCGAGCATCCTGCTAAAAAAAAAAAAATGTATATCTATCTATCTATCTATCTATCTATCTATATCTTAAGAAATAAAACCATCCTGGTTTGAAATCTGAAAAAAATCAGTAAATAAATTACAGGAACAATTTCAAAATCATTGCTGTTAAGAGTTTTTTTTTCCTTAACACAGACAGATGAGAACTGAAAAGGATGCTAATGCAATCCCATTTCACAGCTTATATGCAATAAAAGAAATACTTTTTAAAACACTAAGAATTTAATCTCTTAAAAGTTTTCTTCCTAAATATCATTACCTCTGCAGTTTTAATCATTTTGAAATTTACAAAAAACTGCAGTAGAGATTTTACAATATACTAAAGGTGATACTTTCTAATTCCCTATGGTACATATGGACAATTTAATAAGCTCACGTTTCTCACAAAAACTAGTGCATACATTCTTTTTCACTGATTACTATTGTTGCCTATATTGAAAGAAGAAGAAACTCTGGTCAGCATTAGCTAAGTTTGTGTTTGCTTACGAAATAAGCCCCAATGAAGTATTAAAAACTAAAAAAGGTAAAATAGAAAATAAGTCTTAATAGAACCTTTGTAAAATAATAAATTCTTAAAAGGAAATTATTCATATTACGTCCATATTTTGGGAAACATTTAGTTATCTTAATGCTAACTTCTCTGCAAAGACAGAACAGTTTTTAAACTGTTACTTGGTTTGAAAATGAAAACATGAAAAATTAAACTTTTTACTCATAATAAATTTACAGAAAATCCAGGCTTTTTGTAACAATAATTTCAAGGTATAGTTTTTCAAATATAAACATGTCAAAATATTTCTGAAGAGAAGATGCTTATAGATGTGGGTGCTGTTGAAAAGTTTTGAAAAGCATTTGATTTCCCAAACCACATTTGAAAGAAAAAACAGATTTCCACACAGACTGCTGGCTATGTATCTGCTTCTTTCACAAATTCCTTGAATAATTTTTTCCTTCTCTTCACTCCAGCACTATCAGCACAGACATAGAAAATTGTTTATTACTCCTTATTTCACGGAAGAAATTTTGTTAACCAATTATGGGCATTGCATGATTATTACAAGGATGTTCTAGACAGAGTTCCTTGAAATAAAGATAAATAACAGATTTTCTATAAGGAAAATAGCTTTGTTTTGCTATTTGCAAATGTTTGAGAGTTAAACAGTGAAAAACAGTAAACTACAAAAATGAAAAAAATTATAATAAGAAAAGGCTTGTATTAATAAAAAGTTTGATTAAAAAAATAATAAAATCTACAGCTACCTTTTCATGAGTAAACTCTTTGCATGTAATGTTCTTGGGGGAGAGGCATGTCTAAAGAATTTCCATTTACAGTCACAAATTGGAAACAGTCTAGGGACAGCTTTATGCTTTGATCTATGAAAGATCTACACATGAAAATGACCATGGAACACTCAGACCTGGACTGTTAAGCTTTGATATATGACATGAATGAAATCCTTGGATCTCAAAAATGATGAATCAAGAGCATGGACAATAATTAGGTTCTTTATTGTCCATGCTGAGGAAAACTTGGGATTCTGCTTACCTAAACCCCAGAACACGATTTTAGTTTTAGTTTAGCAGTATTATTCCTGACTTTATAAGTATGACCTTTACACAACAGCCTCCATTATCTGAGCTCTTTGTCAGCAATTTCATTTCTGCATTAACAATATTGTAATTCAACATTATTTTACTCCATCTGTTCATGGACACTCCCTAAAACTTTATTAATTAATATTCCATGACAGTTTGCTAAAAACACCCTGTTGGGGATGATCAGCAATTACCTATATAATTGATCAGACCATTAGCACAGTATTCGGTGTAATAGGGTCCTTATCCCAGAACAGAAGTAGAACTAAACGTCATCTCAATTTCAGCTCTGTGGTGCCTCATATTTAAGCATATCCATGCATCTACTTCCTCTTATTTTTTCAGTCAGAGAAACAGAATTTCTGGGTCTTGTGACAAAGTTTTCTCAACCATTTTCCTATTGGAAGTGTCCAGTTCTGCTGATAGCTTAGCTATTCACTGTTCATATCCCCAACATACACACTTCTAAAAAATTCATTAGTGTTTATGCCATGTTTCCATTGACTAGAAGTGTTCAAGGATTCCAACTATGCTCAGCTTAAGTGCACTAGGCTCTCTTTGTACATACAGGAAAATACTGTTGTAATCTGAATGGTGACAAAATTATCTCATAGAATGTGACATAATTGGGCAGAGAAGTGATCAAGGTGACTACAAAAACAACTGATTCATCACTTCCTTAAAGCACTATAATTTATCCATGCTGATATTCTACATTATCCACTTTTATTAAAACAGAAAGAACTTAGGAAATGGCAAAAGGAAAACATGTGAAGACACACAAAGAAGAAAATGTGGCTTTTTGAATTTCCTGGGAGATGCTATTCTGCTGCAGTCATCTCCATAGATGGAAAAGGTTTTTCTTTCCTGGTGCCTTCAGAGTTGCTTTATAGTCATCAAAAGTCTGCTCTTTTGATAAGTAATTATCAAACATCTAAATAATCTGCTAGATTTTCTGTCTGGAGAGAGAAGTGAACAACTTGATCTAATTGCTTTGAGTGGGAGGCTGAACTAGATGAACTAGAGAAGTCCCTTCCAACTGAAATTACTTAATGATTATATGCTTAACTTGGACTTTTTTAACAGTCAGCCACATAACTGCTTTTAGCACTTCCTACATAATCATACACTTAAGTTTTCAGAGAAGTGCTCACTGCAAGTAAGAAATCTTAGCTGATGTCCTCCAAAGCAAACAAAGTATTGCAACGAACACAACAACTGCTAGAAGTTGTGTAGTTAAGTTCTTACTTTCATTACACTAATACTAGCAGAAGCATTCCATTCATATAAGAGACCAAAGAAACCATAGATGAGATAGTTTTATGAAGATCTTAAGGAAAGAAACTTCAGATGAATTTTTTATACTAGGCACCAGAGAGCCAAAGAGAAAATGCAGGCCTGAAAAATGAAACTTTTTGCCTGCAAAAAGATGCTTGTTTCCTCCTGTACTTAACAGCATTTATAAAATTTCTCTCCAATGTAATTTATCCAATATCACATAACAGGCTGACTTTCCCTGCATCAGGACATTAATATGATTTCCTGATCTCAACATCCTTCCTCCCCAAAACTGCTAGACTTTTGCCTGTTTTGTCAAATGTATTTGACTACTCATTTGGCCACTTCAAAACTTCTAACACACACAGCACAATCACACAAGCAATAAATGACCACATCATCTTGTTTTTCTGCAGCCTGCAGAGTCATCTACAAGCAGCAGCCTCACTCACTCCCAGTCCCAAGTTTAATATGATAAGGTAGTTAAAGCCCACAAAAATATAGTTCCCTTCTTCACTGCTTAGCAGAAACTTCATTTACTCTGACCGACTCCTTCACAGTTTCAATTAACTGTTCTTCCCTCCCTTTAGCCAGGCTAGGCAGCTACCTTTCTTGCATTCTTATCCAAAACCTCCTTTATTCTGCTCCCCGGCCCCTTCCCAAGGCCTTCTGATAATCTACAAGAGTTCCAATCAACAGAACTGGCAGTTTCTTGATGGCAATGTACAATTCTGGTCATATTTGTGGAAGACAAATACAGCTGGAGCTGAAGTTTAAGAACCAGAGGATATGAGAAATCATTAAAACCAACAAACCAACTCCTACAATTTAGCAGAAAAAAGAAACTGAAAAAGAGACATTGTCTCTTACTGTCACCAGAGAGAAATGTGTCACCATATTTCTTTCAGGAACCCTAAATTTGCTGTTATGGTGCATGTATCTTTCTTTACTACACATTAATAGTCAAAACTAAATTAGTCCATTTTCTACTGGAGGAAATAGACTAAATTTTATATGGGATAGGAAAACTGAAGTTATGTCAATACATTTCTTTCCAACTTCCAATAATCACCTGAAATGATATTTGTGCCCAAATGTTTGAGGCACATTGTTTTTCCAACATTCCATTTTCAGTTTAGTTCTCTCTCCAAATTAGCATGTAAGCTCTTTTTCCTAAGACATAATAGGTGGAGTCACTTCAACTTACAGGCCAAAAGTGGTCTGGTTTATTTAGTATGACCTGGAGCTGTACCAAACTTACCTTTCATGCACTGGCATTCTACTAATGACATATGAGCACATGCAGTTTTTCATGTATAAATTTATGGGACAAATTCAAAAGATATTTGGAAATACTATTCAGCCTCTAGCCATGTTTCTCAGCCTTTCCTAAAAGAACAGTTTCTAAATGAGAAGCCAGAATTCTTCTTTCTCATGAAGCCCTACAAAAGTGACACTAATTGCATGTGGTTGTAGTTCAGGCCTAAACAGAAGACTGTTTAAAGCAAAGTGACACCACAAATTAAGTTTGTGTCCCCACTCCAGAAACACTGTAAAGACAGTGGTTCAGACAACAATTTATTTTCTTTTATTCTATTAAAAGCAGCAGCATCAAATTAGAGAAGAGAGGTTGGGAAAAGACAGAAGATGACATGTTGGGATTAATAGGATGCTGTAGCTGCTAATTCTTCAGTAACCAACAGGCTGCTGTAATTTATATTTTTTTAGAGTCTCTTACACTGGATTTTGTATTACTTGTACCTCTCTTAGTATTTACTAAGAAATCTTTCACCTAAGTACATGAGCTACATATTGTGTGTGTTTGCTCATTTTACTACTCAGTTTTTAAGCATTTTGTATTAGCTCCAGGTTTTTTATCTAGTACCATGGGCACGTTTAAAAAGGACAAATACTTTGTAAGAACTCTTCATATTTGGAGAAACAAATACTAACATTAGACCTAACATCATGTGTTAATAATATCCCACTGGTTTTTTTTTCCTTGTATACAGAATGTATGTCCTGCCCAACAATACAAAATCCTTTGTACTATTTTATTTAAGAAACAACTGAAAAATGGTGAAATTAACTTTACTTAGAACTCCAGCAGTCTAACAGCAGTGACTGCCATGTAAAAAAATGAAGAGATATCTTCAAGCCCGCCTCTGTAGATATACTTTGTTCTGAATCAAAGGATTTGTAATTAGAAAATGGATCTAGTTCAACCCCAAACAGGAATCTAAGTATTTTTAATTTAAACTTCTTTTTTATTCTTTGAAAACGTTCAAGCTTGCCTAAACAGATTAAAATAGTCACTTTCCTCCCAAAATCAAAAGATCACCCTCTACCAACTTCAATATTGTCCCATAAAATGCTACAAAGTAACTTGATGCTCTGCTCTGATATGTCTTAGAAACAGTAAAGCTAGTATGATTGGATGATTAAAGAAAGAAAGAGAAGACAATCATTTGACGGATGAGGATAAATTAGGAGAGTGGTCATTGAAGCAGAGGAAATCACTTGAAATGTCAAAAAACTCAGAAAAAGACATAGGAAGCATGATATTGGGAGAGTGGTCACAAAATGCCAGCAGCAGTCAGATGTCTCTGGCCCAGCTCTTATTTCTACCTTACTCATTTGGTGTCGTGATTTCTAAAGGAGGACTGGAGCATACCATAATCGCATTAAAACTATGAAAACCAAACACATACTGCACAAATCTTGTCTGGAACATTTATGTATACAAGACCCACAGGACCGTAACACAAAATAGCATCAGAACCTTTAAGTAATTTGAGTGATTCGAAAAGCACTGAATTTCAGCATTTCAGGTAAAGCCACAAAGGCAAGGATACAGACTCAAAAATGTTAACTAGCATAGCATCATTGATTTTAGATGTAAACGAGTTGCTTACTCACTGGTTTGTAATGTGCATACAAGAAACAGTTCCCCTCACTGACTGAAATGACCTTACAGAAGCTGGTAATTGCAAATTTCACTTTATGACCAGGGATTTTTCTGATAAAGTTTTTGCTGCTATGAGGAGAGTGGAACCTACATTTGGGTCTCTAACCCTTAAAGCAGGTATCAGATGGGAGTCTCCTCAGATGGAAAGAGCAGAAGCAGGAAGAGCCTGTACAAATGTCTGGAAGATCTCTTTCATCTGTGAGCACATGGAGAGCTGGATCAGGCCTTGCCACCCAAAGCCATTGCTAGTGCCAGGCTGTAAGACTTCTTCCATGAAAGCTCCGTAATACAAAAGATACAATGCTCATTTAAAAACAAAAGGGAAAAAAACCAAAGGATAAACTACTATAACCAAACATACAAGCAAACCCATTAATTTAAATGTTTCCACATGGAAATATGAAGAAAAATACTCTCTTACAACTTCTAAGTGATCAGAAGTGAAATTGGAGATATTTCATGGTCTCCTAAAAATCCTAGTCTTGACAAAAGTAAAACTTGCTGTCATTTTCTAGGCAGTAAATGTTTTACTGCTGGGAAAAGATTTTGATGTTTGTAATTTCTATTGAAGAGCACTATGAAGTAGTTAAAAATACTGCCACATCTGAAAAACAGACCAACGGGAAGTATATGACACTTGTTCATCTGTATTTCTGTGACTTTTCTCACTTGGTATTATTTGCAACCCTACTTTCATGTCTGGCAACAGTGCCAACTCTACTAAGGATCATATATTACTTTTATCATGTTGATTACATATGTTCACCAGTTTTGCTGCCTATATATGATTAGTGTGGTTTGCACATACTTAGTGACACAATCCAGAGCATGACATTTTCACAGAAAATGTGTTTACTGGGAAAGAGCTCCTTAGAAGTTTGCGTTCCTTTAAGCTTTGATCTCCATGACATCAAGAATCCTACAGTTTGAATATATGTTTACCATTTATATTATTAAGATCTATCTCCTTCTCACTATATGGCTACTGAACACTTTGGTAGTCACAAAAAATTTCCTTTTCTCTAAGGTGAACTTAGTAGTAGCTGAATAAAAGAAAGCCCCTTAAAATGTTCTCATCTGTGAGTTTAAACTTCATAGTGACTTGACATTTAAATTCTGTTATTCATCAGCACTTCACAGCAGAACTTGATTTCTCTAAATGGATTTGAAAGCCCACAAGTGAAGAAAATCAGAAAAACCTGGTTTTGAATATCAAAAGATTGTATGTGAAAAGTATTTTTACAGGCTGCACATACCCATTTTATTGATCAATTAACTTCTCCCAGAATGAATTTTTCTGAGACCATATATGAAAGGCCAAACCCCTCCCCTGACACTTACTGATAAATGTCTTTTCTGAGCACAGCTCTACTAAGAGGGTTGTCAGCCTGAGGAGCCATAGAGACAGATCCAATCTTGAGAACCAAAGTGTCTTCTTTAATTGATGGATTAGCTGTAGTTAGGAGAGAGGAAAATATGTGTTTGATTAAAAGTGAAGTGCACATAGTAGGAACACTAAAAAACTACTTTATAAAAAAAAAAATGTACATAAGAATATTTGCTAAGGATTCAATTTTGCACAGGAGCAACATAAAATCAATAGCCCTGCTGTGATACATAAAGGCAAAACTATTGTAATTTCATTTCCCCAAAGTTTTATCACACCACCAAATCCTGGTCTGTGTCTTCTCATTTTCTCTGACCCTTTTTTGGGGGGGAGGTTTATTTCAAAATTACTTCAATCATTTTATCACAGAATCTTTGTGATCTGTTTGTTTCTCCAATAATTATTTGCTGAAACATCAGCATGTAAACCACTCTGAATCGTGCACCCTTTTTATTATTTAGATGTAAAACACTGCAGGATATCACAATATAACCATCCTGGTAGCATTTGGAATCGGCTGCAACACACATGAAAAGTTCAAACACAAGGACTGAAACAAGAGAACCTGAAATCTGACACATATACAAAGAACAAGATGTAGTACTGGACGGTAAATTTCACATCAGTAACAAAATTATTCCAAGAAGAAAAATCTCTGCTTTCCACTTATCTCCATAATTTTCAAATTTCAGCCACATGTAAAGTTTTTTAGTTATAAAAGCAGTGGCCATATTAGATAGAAAACCAAAGTTCTGCCCAGAAATAAAACAGCACCAGATTTTTTGTAGAAAGCTAACTCTGTCAGCAGGCACAGACAAAGCACTTGGGTAAGGTTGTGCTCAGAACACTCTATATTAACTAGGAAACTCCAGAGCATATGTGATGCCAGTTCAAAGAGTTCATCATCCAAAGGGAAATGGTTCACTGCAACACCTGTGTGAGATGTAACACGGATGGAACAACATCATGCTTGCTCCCACATCCAAGGAAGTTCTGCAAGATTCTTGTATATGAGTTTTGAAAACAAGATTACAGTAGATAGTTTAAATATTTTACTGAAGTGTGAAATGCTTGGTGTGGTAAGAATCAGCAAAATCTGTAAGTTTAAAAAATGATTTCTTCAGACCAGTAATGTCTTGGTGAAAAAGACACCATGCTTTGCAGCTAAATATGTATAAAGACATGTTTATTTTTGAACAGATCGAAGAAGTCACAGAAATTCTAATACGGTATTTTCAAACTGTTGTAGGGAATACCCCAGTAAATATGCGGTGAAGTGGGAACACAAGTTGTGATACACAAGTATATTAGCACACAAGTGATCTATTTAAAAGAACCTCATGTACTTACAAAGTAAAGACAAATCCTTTAGCCCCCCAAAGCAAAACAAAACTATTTACAGATGACTTGGTTGCTAGAAATAAGATACAAAAGTTAAGCTGATGAAAAACTACATTTTCTGACTAAATCTGAACTCGTATTTTCAAAAATTAGTAAGGCATTGTACTAAGTATTAGAATACTGCCACTATACACTTAGGTGTTGGATATTTGCTTTCCAATACTCACATAAGAAAATGGAGTGATGGTGTTAAATGTACATCTGATTGTAACTGCAACTTAACTAGGTGGCAAATGCCTTAGTCTTGGGAAGGGGTTCTTAATAAAATATATCTTAGGCTAAGAATTTTAATTTGTCTCTGACACTTAGCAAAGCAAAATAAACACAGGACTACCCATAACGATCTCTATTGTGTAATTATTTTAGGAGTTTTTTTTCAAGGCTGGGCGTGACTTTGCATACAGTTTACTGTAGGTCAATAAATTATGCCAATTTTAAACCAGAAAAAAATCACAGGAACTACTATATTCAGCTGGTTTCTAAAGAGTCATATGACTTATGATGAATTCATACCTTCATTCATTAACCCATGCTTTTCAAAATATGGGAATAATATAGTAAACAATCACAGTCATAGCAGATATTAAAAAATTTGAGGGGAAAAACATCTATGCTACATTTTAAAACATACTTACAATTTAAGTATACTTACAATATAATACTGTACATATATTACTTTATACTTACAATATAAGTATAATCTAGGAAAATCTTACAGATTCAAGTGTAATAATGTTGTTCACAATCTCATTTGGTTTTATCCACTCCTCTCAGTCATCTTTTTGCTAAGCTAAATACATTACGCTCTTTTAATCCTTCCTTTTAAGCCTTCTCATCTAGCACTTAACATTTGTGATAGTTTTCAGCACCCTCTCTACTTTTATCAATACTCAGTTTTATAACAGAAAGCAAATTGGACATGATATTCCATCATCTGCCATATGCAGAAGTACAGCTACCTCCCTTATTTCTTTTCCCTCAGTCCACTGTGACCCTCAAGGTGTTTCAGCCACTGTTTCCCAGGATAGTCTCTCCAGTCCTGAAGACCCAGTCTGTGTAAACTGTTTCCTTGATTTGTAACTTTAGCTTTAGAAGTTTTACTGTATTTTCTACAAGCAGTGATATAAACACAGTAACCCGGATGCACAGCCTCAGGAGATTCTTTGCAACATTCGCTGATGATAGCAGCAATGGTTTTATATTTACTTTCAGACTATTAAACACCAATTTCGTTATTATTCCCAATGGATGAGTTTTTGTGGATTTTTTTTTTTTTAGACTCCTGGTTAGCCATTTTTAATTCATTTAACATTTCCACAGATACAGTATGGGGACGTATTTAAATTAAATACCATGAGACAAAATATCAAACGCTCTAGAAAAGTCTAAGCATATCAAATCTTTGCATAACATTTTATCAACTAAGAATTGAAACCACAATGAAGAATGGAAATCAGATGTTTTTAAAAAGTCTAGTTTTCCATAAAACCATATTTACTATCATGTAACAAATATGTAATTCTTTATTAACTGAATCCTGTAATATTTTTTCCTTTATGTTCTCTGAGAGCAATAAAAACTACCTGTCTTAAATTTTATTTGAACATTACACTTTTCATTTTACTAGATATACCTTCAGCTGTCTAAAACCTGTTCTTCCAAGGTGTGTTAAAAATTAGCCTCAGAAGACTAAGATCCCTGAGCACAACTTACTCAGCCTGACTGATTTGAAACTTAAATAGTAAGTGAGGAGGATGTTACAGACCATATGTTACGACAGACTTCAAAGTAGAGAGTCATGTTCATGACTCTCTTGCTCGTGACAAGAATATATCACTTCTACAAATGCAGGACATACATTTATTCAGTGTGCTGCCTCTTCTTTTTCTCTATCAAGAAATTTATCATGTCCTTTGTAGTGATTCCTGATATTTTGCTCCTAGTTTGTACAAAAAAGGGTTGTTATTGTCCTCCAACCAGCCAGATGTGGATTTTTTCTGTCTTTACAACTTCTTATCAGTTTTTTGCAATTTAAACTTTTTACTTATAGTCTTCTACTGTACAATAATTCTTGTTCCTATTTGTCATATATTGCTTTTATATATAGTTATCTTTACTTCATCGCTAAATAAGTGTGGGCTGTTGGCCAGAGTTTGAAACACCACCTGATGTATTAACAAATCAAACTCAGAGAAAGCAGCATTGCTTATTGCCAAGGATAGAATGCTGCCCTCAGATCTACCACAAAAAGAAATTTTAATCTGGTGCTGCTGCAAAAACCATGAAACTAAAATATTATAAAATTGTGGGTGTAGTCATGCATGCATGTATGCAAATTCCCCAGAAGAAACACGATTTTGATTATTTCAGTGTTTGTCTACCGCAGTTCATTGTGCAAGTTGCGAGTAAACAACAGATTTGTGTGCTTTTTTTTTTTAACTATACATGCAAAGTCACAATTACATGTGGGGTTTGGGAGAAGGGTAGTTTTTGTAGCTATCAGTATGAATAGCAGACAATTGACTTGAAGAAAAACTGAAATAATTTTTTTTTACTGCAGTGATCACGAATTGAAACACACAAGTCTTATTAGATTGAAAATCTCTCCTACTCAATAAATGATGAAGGAGAATCTTATGGAAGCGTATCTCCACAATATATAACACTCTTCTGACCTAACACAACAGAGATGTGGGTCTTATTCAACTCTTGCTCCTTATTGCTTCTAATTTATATTGTTCTTGTAGACAATAAGCAGGAGAAGAGTGAAGCAATTTATTTAGTGTTCATAAACAAATGAGACTTTGGGAAAATCTGGGGTGAAAGAAGAAATGAAAGAACAGTACTTATTGTCATAGTGATGCTATTTTAGAGTTTTCCAGTGGAAGAGCGTAGCTGGCTTTCTTATCAATTTAGTAAAGATAATCTTCAGCATTATGCTTTAAAAGCATACAGTTTTTCTTCCGACATTGACTGCTTAACCATGGCAATTCTGCTCCTTGCAGGCATTCTTAAGCAAGAAACAGCAAAAAGACAAATTTTTTTTATAAATTCTTTTTAATGAAGTATACAGCTACAGAGCTACAAAAACATACTTTTACAAAAAATTTCCTTGACAGCTTGCCCTAGAACTTCCTTCCAACTAGAATCATAATTCTTTCTTGCCAAGACAGCCAGTCTAATTTTATCTTCCTGTGTTTTCAGCATTCCCAGTTGGAAAATTGTAGAGGATGCTGGCAAAAAAATGATCTATGTAAATTCTAACTGCATGCACTTCTTGCAATTAGGTTATGAGAAAAATCTAAAGACTATACTCTTAGGATTATATTGTGTGTTGTTGTACATAATGGTAAAAAAATCCTCCATACCTACACAACTTATGTAAACACATTATGATATTAGTAAAACACTACTTTTTTTAATCTCTAGAAGAATTGTGAGAAGTGAATGTACTCCTACTAGCTGTTACATGGTCTAATTTTAACATCAGCATCTCTATTTATATATAAAGATTGTAACAGGGATATATAAAGATTGTAACAGGGATGGAAATATATTTTTATATACAAAGGGAAAACAGTATCTTACAGAACAAGCATTATCCATTGATCAAACAGCTATTTATGAACATCGTACACTACCCAAATTCTGTAAATACCTGAAAGCCTTGCACAACAGAGCTCGAATAGCTTCAACTAAAGTGCTAAACTGCATCATCTGTTGGGCATCATCTGCTAGGTACATTTTAATAATATTTTCCAAACTAAACTAGGATATCTACTTGTTTTACTACTACACAGTTTTCCAGGTGTCAATGTCCACAAGAGCTAAGGCTGCTTGCTTACACTCCACTGCTGGAACAGGTGTCTATGGAACACTGCACTGATACCAGTGTAATGAAAACCGACACCAAATCAACACTGCAGAACTGGGCTCTCTTTCCAAAATTCTTGACCATTCTTTATAATCACATTTTAAATGCAAACTCTATAGTTAAGAGGAAAGGAAGGATCAAATAAATTGCTAAAAGAAATTTTGAGCAAATGTGCAGAGAAGTAGCATGAATGTTAGATGTTTCCTAACTCTGAGCTTTAAAACTGAAGCAGTGGTCAGTGACTTAACTAGAAGTATTTGTCTACAATACTGAACAGCAAAAAAGCTCTAACATAAAATACTGTACCTTCTGCAGTATGATGATCTTCCTCATTTTTGGGGAAGAAGACTCTTATTACACCAGTGTTGATATAAATCAGAGGCAAGTTGCGGGAAGTCAGAGTATGAGTCCTCATTGGTTGGCCTGGTGATTTTCTTTTCTCCTTTTGACTCCTTGGCAACCTGGCTTGAAAAATGCTTGCAATTGCATTTAGCAAAGGAAAACAGAGGACCACATCAAAGGCCTGAGCAGAGAGAAGGATCTCATGGAGAAAATGAGGAGAACCATCAGTGTGACCTTCTGACAACTTATGGAATGTTCTTCGTTCATTTCTTGATATCAGTTTGTGCCGGACATTTTTTGTCACAGCTTTTGTATAAGTGAGAGAAAGAAATCCATGTTGCTGGTGTGAACCATCTAAAAGTTTTGCAGTTGTCTGTTTCAAGGGAAAATAAATAAAGAAATGAACTGCTGCAAAAATCTACATGTAATATTCATCAATTACCATACTTCTGGTTTTATATTTTCTAGTAGCTTTCTACAGTCATTTAATAGTAAAAAAAAACCAAAACACCTTTCATTTTTTTAAATGCACAGTTTGTCCACCACATGTCCACACTTCTCTGCATTGGGTCATCTAAAACCATGAATTTCTCAGAATCTTTTTCTTTTCTAATTATTTATGTTTCACCAAAGTCATATCTAATCAGCTAAAAAAACCCATATATTCAAGAAAATACATTTACCAAATCTTTCTGGTATTTTTTAATAGTTGTATATTTTGATTCCTCCTTCACTTAAAACATTTGTAGATGTTACTCCCTTTGCATTGTTCCTTCTGTACGTGCAGACACCATAGCTGTTAAAATATCACTCGGGTGCTGAGATAGCTTCACTCCATCTCAAAATGGGTGTATAAACAGCCCATAGTCACCTAAATAAGTATTGAACTGGTTTTGCCTCATCACCTCTGAGTATTTAAAGAAAATAGCTATGCTTCATGCTAAAGCACATAATTTCATGATACATTGCATTGTACTTTAAAAATAGCAGATTCCTTCACTTAAGACAGATTTGTCTAGCTGAAGATGACAACTAAATGCTTAGCTCCCACAAGATGTATAGAACAGTTTCCATATTACCTTTGAAAGTTTTTTAGTCATTGTTAATGATGGAAAAATGTAAAAAACATAATTTTAACAATGTAATAAACATGCTGACAGAATTCTGTAAGATTATTTAAATATTAGCTTTAATCATGTAAGCACAAATGAAAGCAACTATATTTTGCAAGTAGTTGCTTCTTTCAGCATCTTATATTTGATTGAAATCAATTTAATTTAATTTAAACATTGTTGCAGAAGAGTAACACCTCTTTCTTAAATAAACAGGATACATAGCTTAAATGGTGGAAAACTGGAAGCTTTTACAATTGAACGAATTAAAACAAATTGGTAAATTAATTTACAATAAGAACTGAACAAATAGAATAAGAGAAAGTATTCCCAATCAATATGCATGATGAAAATAAATCAGACCATCCAGAACTTTCACTAACATAAAATAATTCCACAGATCCACAGATAAAGAGGCCAATGTCATAACACATGAAGTCCTTCAAGGATAAAGAAGCAAGAAGAAAATGGCTTAAGTATTTCACAGTGGGATATTCTGAATCTGCAAGTAATGTTCCAAGCATTTAAAAGAAAGACTCAAATATGAAATTATTAATTGCTGCATTATCATAATCAGAGAAACAATTTTATAAGGCTGCATAAAGGTATACTGCAGTAATACCAATTACTTAAATCCCTAAGTAGATCTCAGAATTACACTAAAAAATGCAGCATTCAGTACTGGCTTTTACATATTTGGCCTTCAAACATACTGTATGTGCTCACTTCTAACATAAATGAATCTCATTGACTTCAGTTGTCTGTTGTTACATACAAGATTGTGAAATACCAACCCTCATTCCCTTATCTACGAAAAATGACAACTATTACTAAAGGATAAGATGGAAATTACACAAGTAACACAATCAATAGAAGCAAGAAATATATTCAGTACAAAAAAAATTAGACGACAAGAAATTATTAAAGGGTTTTTTTTTCTTTTTCTTTTTTGATAGCATTTATTAGTGAAAGTTCTGTATTAAAAAATTTTTAAAAGATTCTTACAGAGGGAAAGAAGCCAGAGAAGTTACTGAAAGGATCCTGCTTGCTGATAGGTCGAACCAACAAGGTACGTCTGTTCAGCTTGTCAGTACATGAAAGGAACACACCTCCATATTGCCCCAGAGACCAAGAATCTTCCCCAAGGCTTGAGGTAATGAACGAGGCATGGAAGATCGGAAGAAAAAAAAACAACAAAGAAACAAAAAAAGTTGCTATAAGCAAAAAAATTGCTTACATTTAGCTTGCATGTTTCGATGTAACTGCAAGATATACCTATGCCATACATTTTCCTAAAAAGCTGAAATTGAATCAGATCAAACAAAAATAAAGAGATTTAAAAAGGTAACTGTAAAATTTTATGTGAAAGGACAACCTACAGCAAGAGGTCAAGACATATGAGAATAAAAATATAGTAAAATCCTGTGTGTAGAAAAGGAACTTACCCTGGATTTTCAGCAGACAGCTTTAACAGAACAAGGAGAAAGATTACAAGAACACAGACACTGTGTAAAGCTGTATTCATATGTTACAAAATCAGCATTATTTAGAAGAGTTTAGATTTTAAGTGTTAAAGTGTGCCTTGTACTACAATTCTTGTAATCATTCTTTTTAATATATAGAAGAATAAAGTGAAGTATGTTGCTTAAGAAGAGTTATTGAGGTAAGCACCTTAGTTTACTAAAGAAATCTCACCAAAAGTTTTTCTCTGCTTTGTAGAAAAATTCCTTCAAAATGTCCTGACTGCCAATCTCCCCCTGGCCTGGAAGACAGAAAGTTCACCTTGTCTATTCTCTGCTTTCGGTTTAAGTCCACAGAGATTTACACACAGGAAAGGTACTCCAAATAGATTAGAAAATATAAACGAGAAGAGTGATAATTTTGTCAAGTGGAGTAAGTTTTGGGTTTGTTGGGGTTTTTTAGGGTTTTTTGTTGGTGGGTTTTCCCCCCCCCCCCCCCCCCCCCAAAGCTTGTTAAGAGGAACTGGCTACTGGGATTTCACAGAATCATAGAATATCTTGGGCTGGAAGGGACCCACAAGGATCATCGAGTCCAACTCCTGCCCCTGCCCAGCACCATCCCCAAGAGTCACTCCATGTGCCCAAGAGTATTGTCCAAATGCTTCTTCAACCCTGTCAGGCTGAGGCTGTGACCACTTTCCTGGGGAGCTGTTCCAGTGCCCAACCACCCTCTGGGTGAAGAACCTTTTCCTAATATCCAGCCTAAACCTCTCCTGACACAACTTCAGGCCATTCCCTCAGGTCCTGTCACTGGGCACCACAGAGCAGAGATCAGTGTCTGCCCCTCCTCTTCCCGTCACAAGGAAATTGCAGACTGCAATGAGGTCTCCCTCAGTCTCCTCTTCTCCAGGCTGAACAGACCAAGTGACCTCAGCTGCTCCTCATACCGCTTCCCCTCAAGGCCCTTCACCATCTTTGTTGCCCTCCTTTGGATGCTCTCTAGTAGTTTAATATCTTTCTTCTATTGTGGTGCCCAAAACTTCACACAATATTCAAGATGAGGCCACTCCAGTGCAGAGCAGAGCAGGACAATCCCCTCCCTTGCCCAGCTGGTGATGCTGTGCCTGATGCCCCCCAGGACACACTCGGCACTCCTGCATTGTGACATGATTTTAAAAGATTTTTATAAATAAAGTAAAAACTTTAATTAGCAAATATTACATTATATACAAACAATAACTGCATTTGTAACTTAGGCAAAAAGACAGAAATTGAAATAATTTTTAAGACAGCTCATAAGGAATAAAATCATAAAGAAATTATGGTAACGTTGCTAAATTGATACTAAATCTCCTTCCTATTATACACAGGGAACAATAAGCATTCAATAAGACCTTGCAGACATTGGTTCCCAAGTCAAAATGATTTGTGCTCCAAAATATTTTTGTTTTTTTCAATGCCAAAAGCTGTGCTAAAGCTTTTAACTATGTTTTTCCTCACAAGGAGTAACACAACTATTCTATTTTCTCTTAATCTCTTAATTTGTAGAGGAATTTGTTGATCTGTAATGGCAAACGCTACCCTAGTTGAACAAAGACTACATAGGCCCTCTCCTTGCCAAGGCTAGTGTGCACATGGGCAGTACGAATTAGAAGGTGGCACATGCAATCTGTCTGTAGAACTGTGTACATGGGTGTTAAATGACACAGTCACGTTGGTGTAACAAACCAACCAGACAACAGGACTTGCTAAAGTGGGAAGGCAGACTAGGCCTTGCTACCTACTCTGAATTCACACAGTGTTGATGATACACTGGGTGAGATTAATTACTGAAGTTTTACTCGGCCATCTTTGCACAATACTGTGCCATGTGACACAACACAGGTCATCAGCTCAGTTCTCTGCATGATATTAACTGCTGCTTTGCCACAGCAATAGACGTTTCTGAAAAATGGAGTTGTTTCTTTTCAGCATGTAAGAGTAAGATATCATAAATCACTAAATACTGGCTCTTGCTAGCACATCATGAACCAACATTTCAGGAATTTCCCATCCCGACATTAAGCTAAAATGAATTATTTTGGTCTAATGGATCAACAGAGCAGTAAGTGTGAAAAAAACACCTTCCTAAATTTGCAATGATTTCTATGTGTTTCTTTGGAATTAGATCTAATTCAGAGGAAACACAACTGTGATTTTTATTACTTAAAAGGTTAAAAGAATTTAACTGAAACTGAATATCTACCTTAAATTCAAGTTAAGAATTAAGAAGAAAAAAAACCCGAAACACAACCCGCCTTTATCTTTCAGCCTGAAATTAAAGCATAACAACTCGCAGGAATTACCTGTTTCTGTAATGGTCAATATTAAAGCTTTCTATTTTACATTTGATTTTGGTATAGACATCCTGCATATCCACTGAGGCACTGAGATCCTCTAATTCACTGACAATACAGACTTCTGCAATAGTCAAAGAAAATAAAAATTATTAATCTGAAACTTGAAGGCTTTTAAGCAAGAGATATATCTGAGACACTACATTTTGTAAATAGGATTATGCTACTTCTACTCAGAGTTTTCTCATAAAGCACTTTTTGATTCAAGTGTCACTAGAATCCAAACCTTTTAATACAAATGTCTTGAGAAACATACATATGGGTTTTCTAGTTTAGGTATTTATAGCATAACTCCGGGGGGGGGCGGGGAATGAAAAAATGAAAAAAAATTTGCCGAGATATTTACTCTAATTATACTAAAGTTTTCTTTCTCTTGTGTGGTTAGTTTTTTAAAAGGGGAAAGTTTATGCCAAAGAAGGACACTGAATTCTAGTTTGCATGAAGTAACCTAACAACAGTTTGTTGCTGTTATTTAAAATACAGCTCCAACTCATTATTTCTATGTTATAGTGTTCAGTAATGTTGATACAAGCTCTGAATAGCTAATACTGTGCTGTAAAATAGGCTATCCTGCTTGGAATTTAAAATAGTACATTGGGGAAAAATGCAGAATACCTGTGCCATTATTTCTAGGATCAGGAGCAAAAAATTTTACAGTAATTTTTGGCAACATCCACTGCATCCATAGGCTGACACGTCCACTTGAGACTCCAATATTACTTGTTGTTTGTTCCAATGTAATGGAGTCTGAGAATGGAGAATCATCACCACCCTGAAGAGAATCACCCTACAAAACAAAAGCAATAGCTGAGGAAAAAATAAGTATTGCATTTCTGCACTTCTTTTTTTATTTTTTTTTTCTATCTCAACTGGTATGGATGCACAAACTATAGAAACACAGATGTCCAAATATATTTGAATTAAGCCATTTGTAACACCAGGAAAACATAAACAAAACATTTTTCCCTTTTCTTTGGTAGAGATAACAGACTTTGGCAAAGACTAAATGGTAAAACTGTAAGGTTTTATGACAGGTCTCCCTGGCATAGCACACTTTCCTCATCAACTCTACACTATGGAAACTCTATCATCAATTTAAAACAAAGGCTAATAGGAATATTTGGAGATGCAATAGGAAAAGCGATATGGAGGCTTGCACGTACCTGAAAGGCAAAGGAAGAAAGAATCATTGGAAGTACCAAATGAAGAGCCACCCAGTGAGGCCGTAACACCTACATGATGAACACACTGGGTTTGGATCATTCTTTTCCCCCTTGTCTGTGCTTCCCTGTAATTTCTTGCAAACATATTTCAGAAAGTAATAGCTTTTTGTAAGAATTGGAAATATTTTATTTGCCACTTTCTAAATACTTCTGTTGTTTAAAAAATGATTGTCACTTGTAATATTCTTAAATGTATGAAATGTTGACAAATGAGCCTGTAGAAGTTTCTGTGCCATCAATAATCTCTGTTCATTCCCTAAAATGTTAAGGCCTCAACAAAAAAGACATAAAGGTTAATGTTTATAGGAGCCCATGACGGCAAATGAAAGCTATACTGAAAATCCTTTTATGCAGGCCTATTAGAGCAATGCAGGCATGTTCTGGTAATATTTACCAGCCAAAGGATTTCATCCTGCTCCTTTGCTGGATCTTACTGCCTCCAGATAGGGAAAGAAAGATGCAAACTGTAACTGCTCATCAGCCCCTAGTGTTTACAGCCTATTAAACTGAATGCAAAGGACACCTAAGTCACCAATGTCATCCAGAAGCTACTGAATATCCAGGAGCATCTTCACTTGCAACTCCACCATGTGTTTCAAGTTTTCTTTATTCAAGCACAAAAAAAGGAATAAGGTTTAGTCACTTTGATCCACTAAGAGTAAGTTGTTTCTAAGATTAACAGACCAATAAACACCCAAAGTTTTATCTTTCATTGAAGGTTTGTGGGATTAGGCATTGTAAATTATGATGAACAACACATTTGACATTTATCTAATTAGAAGCCAAGATTATTTCTACGGAGGACAACTTGGAAGTCAGACCTACACAGTAAGCACCACAATTGGACTGAAACCATTTTAACCTGTCAGGCAAGAAGTCAGAATGCACTCATTTCAACATCATATGTCCCAGGAAAGCCTACTTTCAGTGGCAAAAAGAAAAATCTGACAGTACTTGTCCCATTCTGCAGCCCAAGGCTGGAAAATGCAAGTACGGAGATTCTGTTAGCAATGTATTTTCTGGATGAGTAGGACTTATCCCAAACCTAATGACACAGCTCATATGGAAGCATTTATGTTGACAAATCACATTTTTATTCAGCTCAGGCCTACAATTTAATTATATGTTTTCTGAACTCTTCAGAGGACACAGAGAGAAACAGCAAAGGTACTTTATCTGTGTGCAGCAACCTTTACCCTTGAAAAGCTCAGTGACACTTACTACAATTGGGAAGAAACTATCTACGTTGTCAATAGCTGACATAGAGAACTTAGCATTCCAGATACTCATTCATATGAGGAAGGGAAAGCTTGTCCAACTAACCAATGTATGTTTCTGGAAAATAACACCTAAACAAGAGACTATAATACCTGGACCACCTCAACAGATGTAATTTGAAGTGTTGAAATGAAAATTAAGCTCCACTGCACCTTCAATTATCTATAGTGACAGTGGCTTTGTGTTAAACAGAATGCATGAAAGAAAAATATATTTCTGTTTATTTTTATATTTCTTATATAAGGCATTATTGCTTACTCTCTGAACAGATTACCTGGAGAGCCATAGGTGACCATTTTTTGAAAAACTGTGAGACTCCAGAGGCGCAAAAAGCACTTGCTCCCTATCACATTCTGATCAAGCTAACTTCCTTACACAATCCCACCTGAAATCTCTCTCCAAGTCATGGATTTAGCATGACCCTCTTGCTTTTAGTGTTTGTTCACTCTTCCTCTTCTGTTTTACACTGTCTGCAAATTTAATTATTAAATATAGGAGGGCCTGTCTCCTGCTGTGTATCTAAGAGTAATTAATGTCTCCCACAGCAGGACATCTAACTGGAGAAACCTCAGATAGCTCATTTCACTATATATCCAACTCCCAAATAGTAGTGGCACATGGAACATAAGACACCCAACAAAATGAGCTAAAAAAAAAAAAAAGGTGTGGTAGAAGCTGCTAAATAGCATGTTCAGGGCAGAGGTTAACTCCTTTTTGCCAAACTGTGACTTGAATTTCCTATTTGCTTCTTCAGCAAAATCCTTCCTGCCTCTTGCCTTTTTTGTCCAGACTCCAATCTCTTAATACTTTTGCCAACCATGTCCTTGCAAGACATTTCCTACTGTCTCCACAAAGAGCTCTACTCTCTTCAGTGCCACTTAATTATCCTACAAGGCAGCACTAACTGACAGCAACACAAGAGTAAATACCTTTTCAACACTGTAAACAAAAATTCAGTTTTGTTTCTTCAAGGATGCCAGCACCTGTCCTTAGAATGAAAAAGTATGGGGGAAGCAGCCTTGGAGAGTTCCCCAGTATCTGAAAGGATGTAGGCAGAGCAGTCCCTTCTCCAGTGCTAACCAATGTTACTCCTTATTGCTCCTCCTCAAATAGCAGGCTCCAGTAGTAAGACAGTGACATAACCCAGCCATTTTGGTGTCCTCTGACTATCCCTGTCAACCCTCTGCAAACACTAGCTTGCCTCCCTTCAACTATTTACTCTGCTCACTGGTAAAGCAATGAAAGGTAGGAGTGAAAAATGTATCCTTACAAAACCAGAAAAAACCACAATGCTTTGAGAATCCTATCTCCTGTTTTAATGAGTCTTTATTTGCAAAGTCCTCATTCTTTGAGGACATCAGAGAAGCCTCAACCTATTTCATAACTTGATATTTCATGCCATGAGAATGGCATTAGTTCTGAGCCTTTCAATTTCTGCCAATAAATTCCTATTTGTTTCTTTTGTATAACATCTATACAGCTCCTTTGACTCTGCCTTTCAGTAACTTCCCACACCTTCATATTTGCCTTTGAATGATTGCCCCAAAAGATGATGCTTCTGTGTTGGAATTTCACTGTGTCTGAGATGACCCTTCTCATCAAACCTCACATGTTCTAGAAAGACAGTGGAGTCAACAGTACTTTGGAGCGGGCGGATCCCTTCAGCAGACATATCTGAATGAAGGAGCCAGCCAAAGAGAATTTCCCTGTGCTGAGATCTTCAGATGGATTTCACAAAGTATCAAGAAATAAAAGCCAATTAAAGTAAGGAAAGGGAAAAACAATACTTACATGTTTATTTACAGTTCAAGCCAAAGCTCAAGCCAATGCTGATGTTCTGTGGAACCATTTGCGACTGTCTATTCTTTGCATTCTATAAAAAGCTATTTTTTTCTTTTCTATTTTTTTTTTTAATCTGAAGAATTTTGCAAGTTCTTTTTATACTATAAACACATTTAATTTTGCCAAACCATAACTTACAAACTGTTATGGAATGGGTGGGAATGAGAGATAGTCTCCTTCTTGTCTTCCACACACACCCCCACTCTCCCACTGAACGTGTTCCAAAATGGATTTTGAATGAAAATCAACTTTGTTCTAAAATTTTGGCAGGTCTCTACATTTCTGATAGTTAAAAAAAAAGAAACAATAGCTGATTAACTTAAAGGGGTACACTTAACAGCAAATAAGTATTGCCACCATGGCAATTTTTGAATTTTGTAATTGGTTTCTCTTATTTCTGTAATTTAATGTTTTCAGCTGTTTCATGCATTCTGTTAGGGCTTTTTCCACAGAGAGCTATTTTTATTTAGTGGTTTGAGTAGAAAGATAACTTTACTCTGAAGGAAATCAGGCTACAATTTTTCCCACACTCCTTTAGGATTATTTTTCTGAAGATATGAAATTATGCACAATGCCTCTCAGAGAATCAGTCAGTTGATAATTTTGGCACAAAGTTACTTAAGACAGTATTTGTGAGATTTTTGAAGAACTGCATTTACCCTGGAGTTACAGATACCGACCCAGAGGTATCATTAGAACCTGGACCTGAAATTGCCAGGGTTTGGAATTCATTCTACCACAGAGCCTGAAAGTTCTAACAAGAGCCTCAACTCACTTGTGCTTCACCTCACCCTGCTATTCTGTACTTGGGCTACTGAATTCCCACCCAGTATTCCAGGTCACTTGCCCGTACTTCCCCTTGGACTGGCAGCATGTCAGTGTAGCTAAAACTGGGTTCAGCTGCGGCCTTCAGCAATAACCTCCTGCTGGCAGCCATGGCAGCTGCAGAGCTTGTCAAAAGACATCCCCAGCTGCTCAACACCCTGTCCCTGTCAGAGGTGACATGGTACTGCCTCTGCCTACTTCAACAGTTTAACTTCAACATACTACCTACATTTTTTCTGCCATTAAAACACCTAAATGTGTAAAGGTTGAATTGGCCCATTCTCTTCGTGAGTGGCAGATGCTCCTCTGAAGACAGATATAACATGTTGCATGACTGTCCTTTGGGAGGCAAAAGAAATGGAAGACATTGCATTTCTTCTTGGCCTTCTGTTCATGGTACTGTAACCACAACCATTAGGCAGAGTCAAAGCACCTGAAAAACTGATAGTCTGCAGTAGCTGACATCTTTTTTTTCCCCCACAAATAAGCTCAAATTCACAGAATTTTTTTGCAGTGAAAAACTAAGAAACCAAAATAAGAAGAAAGACTGTGCTCTTGTTTCATGGAGTTTCAATGTTCATTTTGGATTTTCAGCACCCAGCATGTTATTGTTAAATATGTTTATGCATTACTTTTCTGCTCTGTTTCCAGATCTACTGAAAAATCAAGCCAGAGTCAGAAACCCTGAACTATTTTCCCACAACTTCTCATGCCAAGTCCTAAAATATACAATTTAATTCTTTTACCAATTGTTGCAAATTGACCAATATACTGAGTTTATTTTCTTACCAGAATTTATCTTTGTTCATCAGGAAGATCCAAACATATAAGGCCTTCATCCTTGGCCTGCCTAAAGCTCAGGGATGATCACAGTTTGGCCACACTAATGCTATGCCTTATCAAAATAACTTCTGCGTTCTTGCTCAATCACTGAGTTTCCCCAAGGACTAAACACTTCTACCACTGTTTGTACTTAAGTAAACAGTAACAAGTGGCCTGTTGTAGTCTGTACTACCTTACCTTTTCCAAGGCAGGGATGGTAAAAATGATTAACTGTTTCCAGCCTCCAATATTTAAGCCTCTCACTCATGCTTCCCTGTCCTACCACCACCCAGGCTAAAAAGTCAGTAAGCCTAGGTAGCTTTATCCACATCAGAGCGTGGTGCTCACATCAAGTTGTCAGCAAGAAAAGAATTAGACACAGCTTAAAATATAAATCATTCACAAATCACATAAACAAACTACTTTTTTTTTTGCTATTTGATATAAACAGTTGTGCAAGTTTGCTTTCTTCTTTTATAGCAAGTCTGTTGCAGCTGAAAGAAGCTTTAAAAATAATCATGTGTCTCCCACAGAGCAAAACACAGTAACTATAAAATCTCTAAACTTAAAAAATCCCATAGCTATGGCAGCAAAGCATTTTCTGTTTGACAGATTTCAAGATTTCAAGGCTCAAAACCATCGAAATATATAAACAAAATAGTCTGATAAATAACTTCTGGAAAATTTCTCTAAGTCAAACCTATAGAAATATGTATTATTATTTAATTACTCTATTCTAATGTTGTCCCTTGTTCAGTAATTCACTAAGCTTCATTTAGATAATTTAGAATTTTTAGGAGAAAAATTATCTAGCTAGTGAATAACATTTGTTGAGAATAGGAAGAAAATTAAATAAATGATGGAAAACATTTTGCAAAAGGGTAGGATGTGAGCACTGAATTTGGACCCATATTACCAAAATAATCTTGGTAACATATGGATTAAAACAATTACTGAATAGTTTCAATTAATGCTCCAAGTACAGCATGTACTCCAAATACTGCTGTCCATATAGAGGATCAAAACCAAATTGTTATTTATAAAGCTGGTGGTTTCTGATTTCAATGAGAAATTGATTTGATGTGAGTAGGTGGAAAAATACTATTTTTGTGACCACATTGTTTTCTTACTATTATTGCTTACCTTTAATTCTGTATCCATGGCAAAATTTTTCACAACTGAAATCATGCACACAGAGAAATACACCAAAACCAAGGCTACTCAAATAATCCAGAAACATTTTAGTGAAACAATTTAATAACTGAAACTCTAGCTCAAAGACCTTTTAACGTCAGTTGCCTCTTTGGGGGGTGTGTGTGTATGATGCATATAAAAAGTAGGCACTAGCAATCACCATTTCACTTTCCCCAAACCTGGGAATTAATATAAACTATACATAGGGCTAAACCAATCGTGACCAAATGTTGAATTCGTAATTGCACTCAGAATTCAAATTATTGTGTATCTGCCTATATTTCAGAACTGTTCTATGTGGTGTCTCTAAAGTTGATGGGGTTCTCCTGAGACTGAAACCCAGTCATTCAGGAAAGTCTCCCCACATTCTAATAGATTTATGTTAAAAACAAAGAATTGCAAATATGTGATACCCTGGGATACCTTCAACTCATCTTACACATTTTTGACTCTCTCCTGTAGCACAAACAAGATTAACTCACTATTTTAACTAGTAAACCTGACAGGGGCACTAAGAAAACCACAAATGCTATGCCTGTGCAGTTGTACAGCTTCCTATGACCACCCATTCTGCTCTATTACCAGCTACCTGGTGACTTAAGCTAATGATACTCATGGATGAATTTTAACACTGCATTCATGCTGATAAAGGAATTAGCCTGCTTTCCTCAGTACGGCACAGGACTCCTCCCCCTGCCTCGAATATTTCATAGTCTTAGGCACACACGGACATTATGATCAGGTACCAGACTGCCCCTGGTAGTTACACAATGTTGTAAATTGAGGAAGCAGAAATACATAAAACCGAGTGGCCAATCTTATATCTGAAGATGCATACCCAAATGCTCCTGTGACTGAGCTACAAAAGCAGTTCTAATACTTGGACAGCTGAGAGAGGCGAATAGACTGAGCTTCAGGAGTAGCTCATAGATGGCATTGTGGTTCAACAGTGGCTGGATGGAGGTGGGGTGAGCACACAGCTGGGTACAATGCCAACCTTGGAAGCCTTCACAGCCCAGGTACCTCTCCTGGTTGCCAATACAATTTACACACAGCAACTATCTACTGACCCAGGCATCAGAGTGACTGGCTCACTACTTGGAATGGCTCACAAGTAGCACAGGTATTTCCAAAACAACACTTACTCTTCTATTAATTCTGGACTTGAAAAACGGCTTATGCTTCTTGACCTGAACACACTAACCACAGTTTTGTGCCACAAGCTAATATGCACTCACTTCAAAAAGAAACAATACCGACAAATAATAAATATAGGCCCAATGCAAATGGTTTTTCTCTCTCTTTTGTTCTGCCAAAATGACTAATAAAGTATTCTTCATTAGTTTATTGGGGCAAAGTTACTTTCCACCTGGACTCTACTACTCTTTCTGATTTTTCTGATTCTTCCTTGACTGCACACCACCACATTTTGTAGGTCAGAACTCAATCAACAAATATTTTTACGAAATAAAAATACCTCTGTAGTGGTACCAATGTCAGCAGATGGACTGTATGTGCTGGTATCTGGTGGAATGGTACCAATGCTACTTTTAACTGGAGAACTAGGAGGAGCAGGTCCTGTCATGGTTTCAGTATAGACAGAAGACACAGATTGATGTAGAACTCCTTTCCTCTGAATTTTATTCCAAACTTTACTTGTGATCTCAGCCAGTTCGTACAGAAGCTGCACCTAAGGGACAAAATAAAACTTAATCTTAGGATGAAGCTTTTCTTAATGAGATGAAGGAAAAATTATCAAAGTCCTCCACAGAGACTTGTAATATAGCAGAACTGAACTTCTCACCATTTATAATGTTCTGATAAGCAACTACATTGCTAATAAAATAATAAACATCAGTTACAGTATAGTGACTTTGATAAAAATAATCTTTGCTTTCTGTAAACATATGGTGCATAGCTCAAAAACATAACAACATGGTCTTGTAAAACTTTTACTAATAGAAATTTTAACAATTAAGCAAAGGTAATTTATCATATATTTCACATGTACAGATACTGTCTCTAGGAAAAGGCAAACACAAACTTTATAAAAAATTAACAATGCAAAATTAATCATTCAAATTGTATTAAAATAATGATTGTATGCAGCATGTGAAATTGATCTGCCTTTGGAAGAATATTCACTACCAAACTCAATAGTCTCCTGGTATATGTCATTCAAATATTCAGAAACACATTGTTTAACTTGCACATTGTTTGACTAAGTTCTAAGATATTTACACAAGTTTTTGTAAATAGGCATTAATCATGGAGTTTGTATGACAACATACTGGAATATACTGTATAAAAAAAGGTCAGAGAAAACTGAAAATAATATATAAGCAGATTCACAGCTGGATACCATACCCAAGTTGCCATTATAAAAAACTGAAATTCTCATATTTGTAAGAACTTTAAGCCTCAGGACACTTCTGCTCCATGAAGCTGGCTTCTTATGTGGGCAGAACAGATGCAAAAAAAATACTGCTGTCAATCTACATTTGATAGAAAACAGTACTTGATTTTGTGCGTGAGAATGTGTGATGAAGTCTCAAAGTACATGCTGCAGTCCTTCCTTAAGAGGTGAAATGCTGGAATTTTATAAAAACCTTCTTAATTCATCTTGGATTTTCTTTTGAAGTTTCCAGGTTTACACAGAGCAGGTCATATAATCTTTTGACAGAATTTTCCTTAGAGGAGATAAACTTCACAGTACATTTTTTTCTTCATACATAGAGCAATCTACAGACGAACAACTCCAGCGGTGATGAAGAGCTCTTTCAGTTATACTCGAAAGTATTTTGTGTCTGTAGAGCTCTGATAGGCACTGGTAACCTTTAGATTACCAAATTCTAATTTCAAAGTTTTCCTGAGTCTTTTCCATGTAATGCAGGAAGCTCAACTAATGTCCTAATGTAACTAACTAATGTAGCATCCACCCAATTGATTGACTAATATAACATTAACTGCTGTTGACACTCTGCTGGCAAAAGTTATCTCTAGAAATTTAACAGAATACAGGCAGATATCCAAATCATACATGCTTGCCATTTCCCCATGTCCCATTTTTTTTTCAAGAAACCAAAGGATAACTTAAGGTATATTTGTTTTTAATGAAGCAGGGCTTTCAGAAAATTATTTATGCTACTGTTCCTAAAGGCACAAAGTAATGCAAAAGAAGGAACTTGTGTTTACATATATGCTCATACAGCAAGGTGAAGAGGTTTGTCATCAGTTAATCCAACACTGAAAGGTTTAAATCTTACTGGGGTTGCAGTAATCATAATCATTAAAGCTAACAATTACTTATCTTGTCAGGGAGATTTTTTTAAATTGCTCAGGCTAGAATCTTTCTAGCCACTCTGAAAGAGTAGCTATTTCAGACAGTAATAGCCATGTCTCTGAACATTACCAGCAACCAGCCAACCAAGTAGTATGATCAAAATACTCTATCCTGCTCTGAAACTAGGGACAAAATAAGTTCATCAAACAAAAATGCACACTTTCATTAGAGGGAGATGATTTTCATGGAGTTATGTTGAAAGGTAAAAAAATACCAAAAAGCCTCAGAATAAAACCTCATTAAAACAAAAAAGATGGCACTTGTCTACATGTAAATAAAATTTCAAAACTTCAGATAAAGTCGCATCTTTGGTTATTTTTTATGCACTCCATTGGTTGTTACTGATTAAAATAGAAGGATTTCTACTTCTCTCGTTAGTTGCCCGTTTTCAAATGTGTAGTCTCAGTATTTTGCCAATACATTTCTGATTATATGAGAACAGCTAGTGTAAGTGTAAGGCCTCCCTCCTTTCTAGTATTTTTGAGCATAACAGTTAATATATAATAATTATTTTTGGAACATGCTATTTAAGAGAAGAAAAATGGCAGGACAAAAAGGATAACTGGCAGTATTTGATAAAAAAGGCTTCCCCCTCTCACTGCTTCCGCCCTCTCCTCAGCAAAACCACACATAATTCAATAAGACCCCACTGACTACTTGGCAAAATCTGTAAAGCTCAATATGTTACAGCATTTTATACTTTAAAAATAACACATTACTACAAAATTGAAAACTACAACCAAAGACAATATCCTGGCAATTTTGCACACTGGAAGTATCTACAGACTTTACGACCATCAGAACATGGTTTCATATTAAATCATAATAGTCATATAAATATAATACTTCACCTTTGCTACCATTTAACAAATTCACCAAATTTCACCTAGTTTAAGGCTGTCATCTATAGAAAAAATATAGCCTGTCATTGTAAGGAATCAAATTTCGTAGTTACTCTACTGTGAATTTATAACTATCAAATGCTGTTTATGTAACTGTATTTTTCATCTTCTATTCTTCGACATCTGGTTAAAGAAGACTGCTTTTTTTTCTTCCCTTTTGCATAAGTAGAGCAGAAAGGACAAGTAAGGCACATATAAAGGGGGAAAGACAGTTCAAGAACCTTTAGTAGACTCAAATAATTTGTCTGTAACTTTTCAGTCATTAGAATACTGCAGTAAATTAATAACATCACAGTGTACAAGGACATCCTTTAAGACAACAACATTTGACCGAATATTCCATACTACGACTTCACTTTAACATGTCATTATGCTCATAATATGATTTATATGGAGCTTAGAGTTTCAATTTTTTAGTGGAAATATTTTCTTAGTTTGCAAAACAAATTACTCAATTACACTTTAATAGGAATGCTTGAAAAATATTGTCTTTTTCAATTTTCTTTTTAGTTCTCAACTCACATTTAGGTAAGACTTGCACTTATAACAATGCCATTCCACTTTTAATATTATTAAACACCTACTCTATTTGAAACTACATCAAACTAGGTCCAAGTCATTAAAATACTAGGTGTACTTTCTGAAAAATCTAAGAACACCTTTCCTTCTAATAAACACAAATGAGGTGGTAGCTTTTGTTTACATGCATTCATCTGTTTTTTCTTCCCTTTACTGTAGGATACCATTGCTTGCCTAAAAAACACATTTGGTTCAAAGACATGTTAGTTCTGTGAAAATGTAGCAAAAAAAATTACATGAAACCACTTCAATGTAAGAATCCACAGTGACAGCAGAACAGTATCATAGCATTTAATGGTACATCTGCAATTCATTTAGCTCCATCAGCCAAAAGATGCATTTATACTACAGCTATTACATTTGGAGAAGAGTTTAAATTACAAAAGTTGAGAAAGCTTCAAAGCAAATCTCAATCTAAGCACCTTGATCTTGATGGCCCAGTTAAAAAAAAAATTAAGATAGAGAGAGACCCTCTTCACAAAAATGCAGATCAGTCTTACTTAAATCAAGTTTTTTTAAATTTCCTTTCATAAATCAATTAAATGTACCAACCTGGGGATTGGAGCATTTTATTTCAAGGGATTCAAGGTCTACATGGAGGCAGACGACAAATGAGTGTCTGGATTCTGGCCCTGAAGCAAGCAGTTTCTGTGAAGTCACAGCTAAAGTAGAAGTACAGCCCATTGGTTCTACTAAATTAAGTGTCATTTGTTGTCCAAGAAGAGTATATATACTGAAATGATGCAGACTAATTGTCCATGGAAAAGCATCACCTAGTGATTAAAAAGAAGGGAAAACAGTTAAACAGTTGCTTAATAAAAAGTAGGGTAATAATTTCACACAGCTAGCAAAGGCCTTATTCTAAACCACCTTAGAAGTCAGCAACTGCAATCAACAACCATTAAATTGATCCCAAACTCTCATAAATATAATTCAACCATCAGTTCCATGTTGTACTTCAAAATCTAAACAATAGCAATAAATTTTTCACAACTTCTAAAAAGTGAAATCCATTGGGAATTTTAACTCTAAATTGTGAACAACTTTAATGAAATTCTTCCGCTTCATATCATTTTCCTCAAAGTGAAGAATATCCAGAAACCACTCCCCACTTTTTTCAGCATTATCGATGCAATTCAGAGGCAATTCCTTCTACTACATACTTACACCTATTTACAGGTTGTAATAGTAAAAACGTGAATTCTTTCCTCAAAAAGTCTACAGGTTGTACCTCAACACAGTGATGCCGCAGAATGAAGCCTATCCCAATGCGCACAGTGCAGCTCTTTCCACTGTCTCACTTAACTTCTTAGGAACAGAATGGTGATGGATTTTATAAAAACAAATTATTATGGACATACACTTAGGGCTTGATTTCTTGTATTTAGGAGGAAGCCTACCCAGAGACATTCCTGGCATCCTACCAAGAATCATTATGAAGAATAATCAGCAAGGGAATTGGCAATGCACAGCTGAACAACAAAATGCCTACAGCTTCCGTACAATCAGTTTTCTTTAGGCTGTCAATAGATGAAACATAAAAGTTTCCAAAGCAGGATCACAGAACTATTTAGGTAGTTCTTTAAAGGGCTAACAGGAACTCCTTTTGGTGAAGAGAAATTTTCCACAGCTCTACCAGCTAGAATTGAGGGAAACTGAGCACACAGATTAGAGAACTTGAAACAGAATTCCTGTGGTGAGTTGACCCTGGCTGAGTGTAGAAACCCACTACAGCTGCTGTTATCACTCCCCTTACTCGCTGGACTAGAAGAGAAAATATAACAAAAGCCTGGAAGACAGGGAGAAATAATTCACCTGTTATTGTTCATGGGCAGAACAGACTCAACTTGGGAAAGTCCATCTAGAGCCGGTTGGAACTGGCTCTGTTGGACATGAGAAAAGATTCTGGAATGTTCTCACAGACGTCAGACCTGCAGTCCACCCCACTACCAAAACCTTGCCATGTAAACCAAATACAATCTCACATATGATAACCAGGTCCCAGAGAAAAAAAATTAGGCTCTGGGAGAAACACTGAACCAAAACCCAAAGAATACTCAAAAGTGAGGAAAATAAGGCAATGAAAGATATATGGATAATTCTAATTTTACCTGAAACAGATACAGGCTTTTGCTCTTCAGAGGTCTAAGAACATAATAATATTTCAGGGAGTCTTTGGGGTTTCTTTTGTTTAGTTTTGTTTTCTTTAAAGAAAGTCTTCATCCCATTTATCAGATTTTCTACTGAGGAAGTTGTGCCTTTTTGTCACAACTTGAACAACAGAGAGTGTGTGCCCAGCATGGGAATTTTCAGTCTACCAAGAGAAACTGCCTGTCCCAATATGAAGTAATGTAAAAGCAGCTGGATGCAGTGTCAGATTCAAACACAGCAGGCTGGTGAGCATCCACAAACCTCAGCCATGCCTGAAACAGTCTTCATCTTTGTATGGAGAACATTCATCTGGAGAAAGTGAAGGAGAAAAGTTCTCCTTCCTACAGGAAAATTCAGAAAGTTATTTGGTATGAGTTTCATTTTTCAAAATGTTGGCCTAAGTCTTGGATAAGAAGAGTCCAAATTAATCTAATACCCCAGAAGCATGGGAGCAAGTCTTGAGAATCAGAGGAGAAAATGGTAGACAAAGGTACACTGGGATAGGCCCCTTGGGTCTCATGGGCCAACAAAAAATTCAAACCAGTGTTTTTAAAGAATATATGAAGAGTGTGTTTGCTGCCTGGTGTGGCCTACAGTCAGTACTGTCCTGCTGAGAAATCATAACCTAAGAAATAGCACCAACTGGTAACTGTGATTATTTAAAGAAATTAGAAGGGATTTGAAATGAAAAGAAAGCTTCATTCCAAAATCTTTTCACCATATTATTTTAGTAAGACTTCTATTTTTTCTTCCACAGGTGGAATTTATTGCTTCAGCAATAAATTTATATAGTCAGAAGTATGTATCAGAAAATCCTATGTGTCTCATCCTAAGAACAAACTGAAAACTTCAGTAGTTTATTTTAAAGCTATTACATACTGAAGAATTCAGTTCAAAGTAACTTGAAAATATTTTCAAAAGGTTTACAGATTAAAAGTTTTGAAGCAGTTAATTTGTGCTTTTTTCCAAGTTCAGACAGCCAAGAAAAGACAAAAAAATAATTGTAATAGATGGGAAAAAATTAAATGCAAAGCCAACTCCAATGACAAGTTTCTAATTATTATATATGAACTTCGTTTTTCTCTGTGACCACCACAGTAAATTAATATAGTTTCTATTTCATGGATTAGAAAGACGGAATATCTAAGGAAAAAAAATGAATGGTAGCGCTCCTAGACTGCACACATGATATACCTTAAAAAAAAAACACTGATAAAATTTTATCAATGTACAGAAACCACAGTATGTTGAAAAAAACACTCTAGTAAAGATACAGTGAATTTAAAACTATAAAATTCCCCCTGATGTCATCAATTACCTCTTATTCAGCTCCGTATACACTATGTGCCTGTCCTAACACTACTGGAACTGTGCACCTGATAAACCCTTGTTTTGTTGTACCTATGTCTTATCTGTTTTTCAAAAAAAAATGTACCTTCATTCATTTGCAAATTTGTTTTATGAAACTATTAAAAAAATTACTTCAAAGCATCTAAACATCAAAAGCAACATTGCTTATAGGATTTTCCCATAATTTAAAGGATGATTTCTTGGTAGGAAGGAAAACCAGTGCCGCATTTAGCAGAATTTTCTCTACATCTAACCTTCCCATCTACGTATACTATTATTTTGTCACCTAACTGATGAAATTCTGAAATATTTTAAGAAAATTGGAAAAACTGGAATTGCCTTCAGTGACACTACAGTGCACCCAACAACTATTATGTAAATACTATAAAATATACACATGAAAGACCCCTACTACCGTGAAGATTCTGGTTAATTCCTGCCCTACTACTATCATAAATTTTTATTTTTAATTTCTTAGAGCATCATCACTGATATGTATTTGAAAATTTATTTATTTCCACTGCTTTGATAACCTCTTAAATTTATAAATACCACTTTCAGGTATTTGGCAGTTGACTGAGCCAACTATCGGACAATTTTAAATGAACTGCCATGTACCATTTATCTGCTACTTGCAGTAGTTTGGAAAGACTACTTTCCTACAGAATTTTTGAATTATTTTTCCAATATATAAATAAATAATTTGTTGTGTGCTAGAGCTTTCTCTGGTACTTATTGACGCCCTTTGTTTCTTTGCTAGAGTTAATTACTCATGTTCATAACGAGACTTTCCATATGCATGACATGCAATATTGATAAATGTACTTAACTACTAATAATTGTTACACTTGCTCTCATTTTTACGTACTACTTATCTTTATTTTAAAAACCAGATTGGAAATGCGGTATTAGTACACAATGCTGTGTATATGATGCTGACAGTTCTACAAAAGAGGAATATTGCTTGTTTAAAATTAGTAATGGTAGGAGAGAGATCATGAAAGCTTTATCATGCATGTGCTCTGGGATCTATTCCCAGGCTTAATAGTAGTATCCCTTGCAATCCTTAAAAAGCAACCTGACTACTCTGTCTTCATTTCCCTTTCTCTACCCACACTGCAGGCTCTTTACATGCATTTCTAAAGCCCTCATTCTCATATGACATGCAATGTTTAAAAAAAAGATACTGCAATCACTACGTTAGGTCACTTCTACATCCTCCCAATCATGCAACAGGGAAGTAGTTCTATGTCTGCATAATCCCAGCTTCTCAAATGTGAGAACTAATTTTACAAGGCATTATCATAATGTAAATTAAATATAGTAATTACTATTACAGATGGTGACATTGAATATAAACTCAAATAAATCAAAAGAAGGTAGATTTAGATTAGATATAAAAAGGAAATTATTCACTACAAGAGTAGCAAGACACTGGAACAGGTTGCATAGAGAAGTTGTGGATGCCCCATCCCTGAAAGTGCTCACAGCCAGGATGGATTGGGCTCTGATCAACCTGGTCTAGTGAAGAGTCCCTGCCCTTGGCAGGGGGGTTGGAAATAGATAATCTTTAAGGTCACACACAAACCCTTCTGAGAAACAGCCCACTATTCTAATGCCAAATATTTATCTTAAATATAATAACTGAAAAAATTTCTGTAAATTTACAGGTAAACATTTTTTTAAATCTAATGCAAGCTGATAACTTCTAAGAATGCCAACATACTGCTGTTCTACTTAAAACATTTAGCTTCTGTTTTCAGGTTGAAATCTATGTAGCCCTAATTTCCTATTTCCCTGTAAGTCACTTGACAATATATTGAGTTTAAACATATATTACAAAATTCTGTGAAGATATATAATCTGTCTTATTTCACAAACAAAAGCCATCTTTCAAATTTAAATATTTGGAATACAGTGATTCACAAGACTGTCAGTATATGGCTATCCACCTGAAAATATGAGTATGATTACCAGCAGTACCAGCAATTTTAAGATATGTTGAACACTGCTTTCTAAAAGTATTTTACTGTGTCTTACCTAAAGGTCTGTATCTTACTGTATCCGACATAAGCAAACATTTTTACAAAGATAAATTAATAAAATTTACTACTATGAACCCAAAGAGGAATATTATTATATTAATAATTAATTAATATTATTTAAAAAACATTAACTAATATAATTCAAAATGTAAACTTCTAAACACAGGAGAATTTCATCAATACTAAAAATTTTCATTATTACTCTAAAACAGTGCTTTACCTGAAGCAAAAGTTCCCTTCATGTCTTCAACTTGTTCTCCTGTTATAAGAGTTTAGACTTTTGGAAGACCACTTGGCAGTCCAGAAGTTCTGACCACAACAACATATGTTGTCCAACTATATTTACCACATTTTATCCTATTGCTGTAGGTTGCAACTTGGAGATTATACAGAGGAATTGTCAATCATTTGAAGTTAGATGTGCACGGAAAGTCACAGCTCACTCTAAGCACATCTCTAAACATTTCAGTTTTGCTCAAACTGAGTTTCTTCTCAGTAACTATTTTACATAAAGGGCAGTTACAAATAGGACAGAGGTCCTCCTCTTTACAAGGTGTCAAAACAGAGAAGACAAGGGGCAACAGGTACAAGTTGCACTGGGAGAGATTTAATATTGATATAAGGAAGTTTTTACAGTAAGAACAATCATTAACCAGAACAGCCTCCTTAGAGTGCAGGCTTTCAAGAAGCAAATGAGCAGGGTGTTGGATAATGCCATCTTGGGTCCCTTTGCCATTCAGGTTTGGACCAGATGATCATTCAAGGTCATTTCCAACCTGGCCTTCCAGGCTCTATGATTCTGTGATTCTACTTTAACATCTTCAGTAAATACTACTACCTCATGGATCTCTATCTGATAATTTTATTTATTTATTATTAAAATAATACTCAATGTAATTCAATACCTTACTTAATTGTATTTGTTATTCAACGGAAGTTCAAAGGAATATTTCATTCTTTACATAGATAAATCCATTTATGGATTACTTAGTTATTTAGGATGACTGAGCTACATTACGTTTCTGAATGGAAGTACTGTAAAAGTACTTTAAATGTTTTTTAAAGTATTCCTACAAACTAAAATTACCTCAGAGATGCAGCAAAACACTGAAAACAAATGGAAAAATGGGATTGTGGGATAGTGTATAAGCTATTTTTACATTATGTTGACATCTTGAGGTCAGTAAGTATCTGAGTAGGATGAAACATTCCCAAATGACAGTAGGAATATGGTCGTCCCTTTTTCTCCTCTTTTAGTCTTTCATGTAATAAGAAAAATACATCAGTGAGCACACAGCTTCCTTAAAAGTAACAACACACCCTTATGAAAAAGCCTTTTACTTATATCCTCTTTAAGAAGAAGGAATGATCCAAACAATGGTTACCAGGAAAAGCAGTGTTGACTAAATATAATTTCTGAGAGATGGTAGCATGTCTGAAGAATGACAGAGTGTCCCTGAAGTCTTGTTCAAAGACAGAAGGCAAATTAAGAGATTTTCACAATACAAGTCCATAAAAATTATTTACCTCTATAGGGGAAGAAACAAAGAAGGTGACATTAAAGCTTTGAAAAAACTTTGAAATAATCTCTTTAAGAGAGAGTCTTGGCATGGGAGAAGGCAATGGCTCCTTTAGAAAATCAAAAATATCAAGATTGTGAGAACTTCTGTTTGGCATTACTCCCAGAGCAGAAAGCCACACACAAATAAATTCCTTACCATAGGCTTTATCCCAACCAGGGGGATTCTTTTCTCTCACTAGGATCTTTCCCTCAAATCTGGGTCTGACAAAATTCAAATGACTTTTTACTTTCTTAAATGGTTTAAATTACATCATCGGTTTAAATTACATCATCAGTTTAAAACAAACAAAAGACTTTGGTTAAATTTATCTTCTCTCTGTCACTATGATTAGCAAATTAGATAATTCCTACTGAAAGTTATTAGGAAAAACACATATACCTTTCTATCTTTCTTTTAAACTTTTTTTCTTTTCATTTGGCAGCACCTCTAATATGACTTTCAATACTAAAAACTACAGTTTTATCTCCGTTGCCATGACTTAAGGTAAAATACCGAAAGAAGAGGAGTCCAATGTAAGTGGCAGACCAAAGGGAGAAGAAACACAATGTTATAAATCCAAACAAATTTCAGATGCAGTAGCAGGACTAGCTCTTGAATGTGATTTTACTTAATTTTTCATGCCCTTTAAATTGTTTATTTTTCAGCAGTAAGTACACAGAAAACAGAGTAATTTTCTCAGAAAATGCTGTCACAAAAGCAATGGAACAATTGCTGCATCTCCCTCTCTTCGTCTTAGAATGAATACACGAAACAGCAAGAATTCTTTCTAAAGAATACATTTTGAGACTAGAACAATGAACTAACATTGGTAACTAACTGTACACCAATGCCCTGGTTTTGTCTGGGATAGACCTAACTTTCTTTATAGTAGTTGGTATGGTACTGTTCTGGATTTGTGCTGAAAGTGGATAGTATGGGTATGTTCTAGTTATTGCTGGACAGTGCTTAAGGTGTTTCCTGCTTCTCACACTGCTCCACCAGCAAGGAAAGTGAGGGTGCTCGAGGAGTTGGGAAGGGACACAGCCCGGACAGCTGACCCCAAATAACCAAAGAAACCAACCAAACAGAAAGGCTGGAACACCTGCCTACTGACGGGAAGTAGCAAATTAATTTGTTGTTTTGCTTTTGCTCGCACCTGCAGCTTTTACTTGACCTATTAAGCTGTCTTTATCTCAAACCCTAAGCATTCTCACTTTTGACCTTCTGATTCTCTCCTTCAGGCCACCAGAGAGGAGGAGTGAGGGGCTGTGTGCAGCCAGAGCTGCTGGCTGGAGGTATACCACAAATACTGGCATTTCCATGAAACCTGTAACTTGGGTTGTGAGCCTAGCTCTCATCAAAGTCCTTAAAATAAACCTGGAACCCAAGGCTCAAGATGGTTCAGAATATTTGCCTCACCTATTTCCAGTACACAAGTTTTCATATAAATATATATAGAACAAGATTTTTACATCAGTATTTCTTCAGAACACTGCTGCAAGTCCATTTACCATTTATTCTGATCATTTCTAAGGGCTCCATTAAAAAAACAAAACACAGTAAAAAATACTGAACATAAGCAACTTGTTTTCACTTGCTAGGTCCTTATCAGCTTATCTCCTCCTTTCATTTCTCAATCAGTTGCAGAATGTTAAAAGCTGAATCTTCCCTCAAGCTGGTCTACAACTCAAACCCCTATCAAATATTAGCTTTTCAAATAAGAACTACTGTACTTTTCCTCAACCTTTACAATTTTTTTCTTCAAATCTCTACAAAATCCTTGCTACAATTCCTAAGTCACAACACAGAACACAACTGTTGCCTATCAGGATGACCATTAAAGTCTCATTCTTTTCTTCTGACAGTTTGCTATACTTATGAATTTCTTTTCTCATTTTATATTGAATCATAGAATATCTCAAGCTGGGAGGGACCCATAAGGATCACTGAGTGCAACTCCCTGCTCCTTGCTGGACTGCCTAAGATTAAATCATATGACTAAAAGCATTGTATGGATGCATCCAGAACTCTGACAGGCTTAGTGCCATGATTACTTTCCTGTGAAGCTTGTTCCAGTGACCAACCACCCTCTCAGTGAAGAATGTTTAACTAATGTCCAGTCTGAATGTTACACACAAGACTTTGGTGGGATGAGCAGTTTTTCCTAACCTGTCTCCATTTGGTCTTAGAATTCATGATTTATGAATCACAACTTCCTGTTGTGTCAAAATCCTCATCATCATATACACCACAACTTGAATAACAAAACCACTGAAGGTAAAAATTGAACTTTTGAATTATTGTAGTTTCAAATATACAAAACATATCACAGAAGTAGCTCTTTGATGATGAGTTCCATGTTGATTTCCATGGATCCGACCTTGTAAGTAAGATCGCTAGACATCAATAATACATAACAACATTCTGCTAAAAAAGCAGTACAAAATCAGACATTTTCAAAATAAAATGAAGATAATTTCTATAACATTTAGAAATGGAAACGAAAGAGTAAGGTTTTTTGAGCTTATCACGTTACCTTCTTCCAGGATGGGTCTCAGCACAACAAATGGGATTTCTTGCAATGGTTCCATGTGTTTGTGTCCAGCACTCATAATCTTTATCTGGGGCAAGCAGATGACAAGTGTGCCAGGCATACTGGCCTGCCCATGGTACCAGTTTCGCACAGTGCCAGGAATGTCACCTGACACAATAGTACTTGGAGAAGGCAGGCTGTCATTCGGAAGGAATACACAACAAGACTGCACTTCAAGCTGAAACGACAAAGCCAAGAAAGATTCTCAGAAATAGATTATTTTCCCCCTCACTGTGGAGTATTCACCTTGGTACAAAATCTGAAGTTATTAATGCATAACAGTTGACTGAAAATAGTCTAAACTTTTAGTTGAATTAAGAGAAAAGATGAAGCAAAATGCTGGAAAATAATATTTTCTCTTAAATTATGATTATAGGAGGGGAGAAAGAAGAAGGATGTTTTTGCTGTGTTAATTCATCAGAAAGGTGTTGCCATGTAAAGTGAACACACATATATCAACATTTCAACAGATTTTTACAAAGTGCAATTGAGTCAGAAAATGTACTGAATGAGAAAGCCCTCCACTTTTTGCTGTTCATTAGCTTTTGTTAGCAACAGCTAAGTCTCTAGGACTAGTCAAAATTTTATATGCTGTTACTTTCTATAAAGAACTGTTTCAGGGAAAATTCTGCCTTTACTTACTAGTCAACAGTATTGAGCAAGTACAAAAAAGTTAATCATTAGAAAAAACAGGAAAAACACAAATGAGAGAAAAACTGACTGAGTTTTAAACAGAGAGGTGTACATATAAACAAAGAGATAGTAATAAAGTTGACAAAGTTTATACAGCTTTTATCCACTTTTCAATGCAAATAAGAAGCAGCACATATGGTTTCATACAAAATAATATTTTTTTTTCTTTATTTTCAATGTTGTTACCCTGAAACATGTCTGACCATTTTGACATCTTCTTAGGGGCTTCTAGAGAGGCTGAGCAAGTCCAAACCAAGAACTCATCACATCTTGTTAACTCAGAGGTGATGTAAGCTACGGACTGTTAGTCTTCCTTGGCTCTTACATGTACCATTCTGGCACCTGGATATTGAAAGGCTCCAACAGCCTGCACACTTGAATGCTTTGTTAAGCAAATACAAGCTGTGATTCAGTTCATTTCTTCACATTGCTTGGAAAAGCCTAGCATACAAATTGTTGGTCAAGATATTATTTGTAGCTGTGATAAAAACATTTGTTTGCTGCAAACTTACATAACACTCTTTCGATTTGACATCGTTTAAGACAGCTTAAAAGCAATAACCAAGATTTGTACTTCATACTCTTCCCTGAAGGCTATTAGGCCTTCAAGACCACAGTAGTGATTTGTAGTAGAGCTAGAATTCCATGGCACTGTAAGTACTTTGCCAGCCTAGTGAGTACACAGATATTCATCTTTCTTTCAGCATTTTTGTGCCCTTTTGCTTAGACAAACTGACAAGAATTCACTACAGAAAAATATAAGTAGAATTTTGCAAAAATAAATACATTGGTTCATGAAGTCTGTGTTTGTTTCTGGATTTAGAACTGTTTGAGTTGTAAAATGAAGCTAATTACATCTTTGATAAGTAGTTTATTGATCCAAGGTTGCAGAGTGTACTTTATTTATACTGGATGAAAAGCTAGGGTGTATTGTTACAGATGTAATAGATTTGGATTTTTTTTTAATGGAAAATTAGTCTTTGTGTCAATTTGCAAAGATTTTTACAGTGTCACATTAGATCGTTTTCTGGTCTATTAGTTATAGGTTGCAGGTCAAGCCATTGTGAAATAATGATAAATAGATGACAAAAGAACTTATGATCAGTATAACTATTGTTTTATCCCTGCATTTGCTGAGTAAACAGTTTATAAAAAATCACCCATTCTTCATACACACACACACACATATATATACATATCTATGATGATTAACATCAAATGCTGCCTGGATTTACGAACCATGTGGTAATAATAATCCAAAAATTCCACCAACTTAAAGAGATACTATACTTAGCATTACCAGCAGCAGGGTCTAGAGGACATGTTTTACAAAGCACTCTCAAGAAGGGATCTCAATACTCAATGGAGTTTTTGCACTTTGTTTACAGTTCACTACAGCTTTGTACTAAAGAAAAGTTCTTTGGATCCCATTTGGTTTATTTTACTTTACTGTACCAAGAATACTGAAGTAGAATCACAACAGTTTCACCCCTTTAAATTCCTGATGGAAATTCTTTTTTTACACAAGGAACTCTTTGTTATTCATTTTCAAGCAACTGAATGGGACTTGGATCATGAATTTTGGTGGGCTTTAAATGATAGCATCAGGCCTCCATATGTATGATGGATACACTTGGCCTCCTTAACCGGACCAGCAGTAGCTCCGTACAAGCTCCAAATGAGGTAACGGCCTGAGCTGTAGCCAGGTCAAGAACTCCTCCAGGAAACCCTCAAAGAGCAGAGTCACCCAACAAGCATCACACCTGATCATGTGTTTTAACACCTGAATGTGTTTTTTCCAAGACTCAGTTATCAAGGAACAAAGAAAGCTGTGGGTACAAGGAGTCTCTTGCACACCCTTCCCACTGCATGCAATTTGACTACAAGCCAATGACAGCCTAAGTGATCTGCCTTTGAGCTCTCCCTGCCAGGCAGGATGGCTGCAGGGAGACACCTTTCAAGGTTGTTCCAAGTGGCAGAGAGGCCTTTCTACTAGCAACAGATCTCTGGGTGAGTTCAATTCAAGCTTTCTCTAAATTGCAACTAGACTGCACACCAGTGACTCTCCCCTTGAGCTGGGATGCCTTCCAGTGTTTGGGATTCCTTATCTGAGACTGAGTGTTCCTTCCGTAACCCAAGGCAGAGAGATCCCTTATTTGCAGTAGAACATCAGAAAGCTGCTGATAGCATGCTAAAATAAAACAAATGAAATCCATGTTAGGTAATTCCTTTAGATAGACTGTTGTCAAAGTTGAGACTAAGATTGGACCTAAGCTCCATCAGCAGTTTAGAAAGCAAGGGGGTCTACTCTGAACCTCATGACTCAATGGAAGGACTTCCTTACTCTCTGTATTTCTTCTGTTAGATATAAACTGTTGTCCAGATCAGATCCAGCTGCACCTAAGCATCAGGGGTGTGGCAAGCAAGGAAGTCCGGTCTGAATTGCATGACTCAAAGTTTGGGTTACCTTATCCTTTTCCATCTTCGGCCTCCATGTAAATAATGCCAAATTTATTCTAATTCCATTTTCGCTTGTATGTTTCAACCATGTAGTAAATGATAGAGCAAACCTTGCTATTGAACTTTACCAAGTTACACCTTTATGACTTTATGTTAAAATCACCTTTGCTAATGCCTTTGATGATGATTCTTTAAGTTCTAAATCACTCATTCATGACAAATTGGTGCAGTCAGCAGGATCCTAAATCTGGATTCACTAAAAATTGACGATATGTAATATTACAGAGTTTCTTACAGATATGGTTTGTTTATCTGTGTTTCATTTAAAGTTTTATATGAATAACAAATTTTGCAAAACATTACTGCAGGATTTCAAAGCCCAACACAATGAATATATGGCAAAAGTCCCCATTTTAGAGCAAATCATGCAATTATTATAATCACAAAAGAAATTACCAAGTCGAATACACAAGGGCCCAATAAGTGCAAAACTGAGTTGCACCTGTTGAACATCTCAGAGGCAGCTTCACAACTACCAACTTCAATGGAATTTATGTACATTTAATTCACAGAATCCAGAAATTTGCCTATTCACAAGTTCCAGTGAAGGAATGGAAGAGTGCACCTAAAATGATGGAATTATATGCTGTACAAAAGTGAGAATGTGCAGTACAGATTGCTTCACCAATCGGAAAGTGTTTCAAAATATGTGTAATCCAAATTCTTAAAATTAAACTACATCAATAGTATATATTAAAGCTATCATATAAATCTTTTTACACTTTTTAAATAACCGTTAAACTGTGTGCCTAAAATTGTGAATTTAATGTAAGATGTGACTGATTTATGTAACTGAATATAAATCTGCAGCAGTAAATCCTGCATTAATGTAAGGATCTGACAATCCAAGGGAAAGAAAATGAAGTAATCTGCCAGTAAGAAGTCCTCAAGCTGAGGGTCAGATCCTGTTCATGGAAACCATCTGGTTGGGACCCTCCAAGCCACACCAAACACAAATGATCTTTTAAAAAAATATCCTATTCATTAATGCTTCGCAGCTGCACTGAGTGTTACTTCATTTTTCCATGGCAACATCCTTTCTGTTTCAAGGATCTGATTTCAGTTTTGGTAGCAACATGTTCGTTTGCCAATACTGAACACATTCATGTGTTAAAGAGAACGAATTATTACATTCTTGAAACAGGATCACCCCCTATTTTCATTTCTATTATGTCAAGGCCTATACATGCTAAATAATGTACACTAATGATAAACCAATGAAGCAAGCACTATTTTCCCTTCTACTTGTAAAACATTATGTAAAGCATAACCCTACACTCTACACTTTTACAAACATATAAGCCTAAAAATGTCCAATGACTCTTGTATAAAAAGGAAAAGATTAAGTTACTGGAGTATTTTTAATTCTTATTTTATGAAAAGGAATGTTGTTCATTAGAGAGGAGAGTTAAATAAATACTGCTGAAAAATTAAGTCTTCCTAACTGAGGAGGGTAGGTTGGAGGGAAGAAAACAAAACAAGTGACTCCCCACAAATGCAATGAAGAGGGACAGGTTGTTCAAGTCTTTACAGCCTTTCATGATAGTGTTACCATAGGACATTCCCTTTCATAACCCACATTTTACGGCTACATATATCAATTAGAGGCACTGAAGATTTGCCACACGGTGACACTTGCATATGGGTATCTCTCCTGGGAAGTTGCCTCTCTCTGCATTAGTCAGCAACCCTCATAGCACTCAGCAGAAAGGTAACATGTTTTTCTGGGTACAGAGTATCATCTTGCACTGACTCCCCAAACTGCAAAGAACCACTGCTTACACACCTCATGTGCAGGTTCTGGTGCACCCAGTATTATAAGACCATAGCTCAGCCGCCAACATCCAAATTTGTTCTGCATTTAGACCATCTGCAGTTGAGGCAGACATGCAGTGTTTTTTACAATTTTAAAGGGAGAACAGACATACATGTCTTGAAGGTAGACAAAGAAAAAACGTTATAAATGGAAAGCAGAACACAAAAGAACTAAGAGAGCAGGCTACCTGTACATAAAAATGACCATAATAAGGATCAGATACATTTTCTTTGACCACTTAAAACACAGTGTCATTGTGCTTCATAGTATTCCTGTTCTTTTCTAAGAAAGCTTTTAAACATTTTTAAAAGGCTTTATTTAGTTACAGAAAACTCAAAATTATTGCTGGTTTGTGGTAAGTAACCAACTTAAGAAATAATCCTACGTCATAATTGACAAATAACTGCTGAGAGCTGAAACTGCTAAATTACAAGTCACATAATCTCTTCCTGACCCCTGGATAACAACATCGTTCAAAGAACAGGAAGTCTTATCAATTCTGTCCTTCCCTTTCTCGCCTTTCAGTGTTTCACTTCATCAGAAATTTTTACAAGTTATATGTGTTACAGAAAATAAAATTTTCAATAGTTTCAGGTAAAGGATTTCTTTTTTTCAAATAAATTCAGGGATATTTAAAGGCATGTGACATACCTAAGTTTTATATGTAACAATTACATTCTTATGTGGTTGGCACTCGTTGCAACATTACTCATTAATTAATTTACTTTTAATACAGATCCTTCATTGTTCTCAATGGAATTCAGCATTAACAGCCAATTAAAAAGAACTGTGTTTATACTGCTTCACAACTTTAGCAACTATTAGTATGAAGAACATGTGACAAATGAGTATTACCCTCCTACACAGTGTAACTGCCAAAAAGACTTCAAGGCTGCATATAAAATTCTACAACAACTAAATAATAAACCAACATTTTATAATTAAATATGAAAGTCTTTTCCCTTAAATACTAATAGGTTACCACAACTCCAGTGCAAAAAATCTTCATGCAATATTCTATCAGAAGCAAGCCAGGGCTAGGCCTGAGCAAGTACCAACTTTGGATCCAAAATAAACTTTCCAGTTACTTTGGTTCCAAACACATTTACTTTCTCTAACTTCCACTAAAAGAATAATCCGTTGATGATTTTAAGTTATGAAGTTCAGTTTTATCTGATGACAACTACAGACTTTTCTGTCCTACAATCTTGTTACTAAAAGATCCAGGAACATGAAAATTAGCTTTAGAAAAAAAGCCACAGAGTCTAAGTGCTCCAGCATTTAACCAGACAAATTATTCTAGAAATTTCCCTTTTTCATGCCAAATAATAATACAGAAAATCTGTATGAATTTAACATTCAAATATAGTTATATAATTGTAATAAAATGCACATTATGTATAATAAAATAAATATAACACACTTGAATTTCAAAACAGAGTCATGATACTCATTTTCTTACCCTCTATACATTGCTTTGCACAGATTTCTCATTTTGGATGGTATTGAAAGAAACAAGATATATATATATGGCATTTGTGTCTTGAAAAACATATTTAAATAAATTAGACATAGGGACTACTAGTAGTAATAAAAAGAACAGGAAACATATCTATAAATCCTTCATATTTCACAAGGAAGGACTATTGCACATTTATGTAGAAGAACATACTTGAACTTTCCTGTAGTGCTTCCTTGGAGTCTTGAAATGTTTTGCTGATAACATGTAATAGACTTCAAGGAAGATACTGGCAAACACTTTACAAAGTACAATTAAAGCATAAGGATGAAACAAAGTGTGTAAGCTATTGTATGAATTTATAGGGGTGTTTAATTTCAACACAGAGAAAAACTAAAATTATCATTTCATGGTCATAATCATGAAAATAGAAACCATGAGTACTCCACCAAAAAAACCCTGTAAAAAGTAAATAAATCTAGAACTTCAAGCACCAGAAAAAGTACCCATACCTCTGCCAGTGTGAGCTCTGTTCTGTATGTTAGGTCAGAGAAGCAATATATTTACAAATTACTCTTTGAGAAAACCCATGCCTATCACTGCCACCAATCTTCATCTCCACAGAAAGAAACACTACCTTTTTTTCCTATCTAGTAACACACAAACTTCATGGTTGGCATTTTAACCATTCTTCAAAACATTTGTTGCTCACAAAAAAGAGTATCATGAAAAACATATGAGCCAAGTATCATAGTCCTGATTCAGTTTTCCCCCTTTGTTATATTAATATTTTTACTATGACTCAAACTGTAAGCCTCATTTATATAGGGAGTCTCACTGTGCTAAGTGCCACCCAGACACATAACAGAAACACACCGCTTCCTTCAAATAGATTACAAATTCTCTCTCTTATCTAGACATTTTAATCTACAGTGGTGAGAATATTAAGAAAGAAAGGAAAACAAGCAAAATACTCATGAAACAATGATGAAAGAGAAGGCTGAAAACTAAATAGATTTAATGCAAAGCATCTCCTCAACTTCACTGTGTTCTGCAATCAGGTGACAAGTCTAAAGTTCTTGCTCAGGCAAAACTTTCAAACTTTCTAAAACTGTGAATTTTAAGTACTTTCTACATAAAAGAGGGGTGACAGACATATTCTGGGATAAGCCTGTATATTATTAAATATATTTCTTGATAGCAAGAAGGAACAGGCATTCAACAATTACTTTCTGTAATAAAGACAAAAAACTTGCCAAAAGCTGAAATAAAGACAATTTTTTGGCATTTTGTGATTTAATTTAAAAAAAAAAAATTGCTACTATATCCTGGTGTACCATAAAATACTGATCTCATAGAATGTATGGTTTAAGAGGCACAGGTTATAATAATTCTAAATTAGGATAATTTCTCAATAAGCACTTGGTAAGTACTGGGAACAACACAGTCCTGACTTTAGCACTTCTAAGCTATCTAGTATTTGTTCTTGCAATTTTAACATTGGACTCCTAACGTGGCATCTATACTGCTGCATGAAAACTCTGCTTTCACTAATCAGCAGCTACAATCTAGAGCAGTATAAACCAAAATGCTTTCATCTGAGCAGCCATCTACTTGTCCTTCATGAAAAAGTAGGCAAGTAAACTGCTGAGCCTTCACAGTCTAACAACAGTAATTGTATCACACACCTGAGGAAAGTATTTATCATATGCACTTTCCTCAGATAGTTTTAGAAAAGAAAGCATTCTGCAAAACTGACTGCTGGTTTTTAAATACAGGAAAGTGTGACAAGCAATTTTTATTCATATAATTTTTGAAGGATCTTTCCCTTTAAGTACAAAACACTATTTCAAAACCTAATATTTAAAACCAAAGTATTCTTTGCTTAATTTACCCAAAATCTTACTTTATTTTTCATTCTCTCAGACTTTGAAACTACTGAAATAAGACAATAAAACTTAGGAGCTCCTTTAAAATCCCTCTAATAAAAAGCACTAGGATGCATTAAAAGTATCATAAAGTTTGGAAACACATAGGGGTTTTTTCACTTCCTTTTCATCTTACCTGAAGTGTAAGGCACTTAACTGCATTCCACACTATTCCAATAAATTCCTTCATTCTTTCCTCAGGACTTCTGCAGCTTTCAGATGAGTTCAGCATGGTTTTCATAGGGAGTGACAAAGGACGAGATTCTAATGCAAACAAAAAAACTCAGTTACAAAAAGAACATCTAAGTAAATAATATACTTACTGATAGCAAAGAAAAACAGTTACTTCACATTCTAAAAGAGTCTTTCTCTCACTGTGTATATCTCACTATGCACATAATAATAATGTGTCTGTATTAGTTTTAAACTTGTCACTACAACTGTACCGGTTAAGCCTTGTGAGAAATACAAAGCAATAAAATTAAATGCTCCAACTTTTTAAACATGAACTGCTAAGAAAATAATATGAAGAATGTTTGACTTAAACAAATTAAGACAGTTTTCAAAGTGTGATAACCTATTTCATGATGCAATCGAAATCCAAGGAGTTTTCGCACACATTGCTGCCAGTGTCATCTAAAGGTTTCACCTTTCTAAAATTGTAAGAAATTACAGACCACATTAAATAACAGTCTTTAATTTGTTTTCTTTGAAAAATTCCCTTAAAAAACTTGAGTATGCTTCCAAAAAAAGGCATAAAAATTAAACTATTTTCTTACTTTGTCAAATTTTAAGGTAATAAAGTACGAAATATTTCAGCAAAATTCAATGTTTTCTAATAAAAAGAGACATTTCCTTAAATCGTTAGTTATTTAATAACATGAACCTGAAAAGATTTTAGATAACACAAACATTAAATTAAATATAAGCACACTAGAACTTCAAAAGAGGACTGTGAGTGGTGTATAGTTCGTTCTGACATGTTTTACAGAATATCCTTCTCCTTGTGTTTTGGGATACCCACCGAATTATTGTCAGCTTATTTAACATTTCTAGTTTTGGCCTACATGTTGTCGAGCTGACAAAACTGCAGGAATAAATTATGAAGACTTCATGACTTAAATTTAAACTAAATTGAAATCAGTGTGTGACAATTTATGTCTACCAATTTTACAGCTAGGAGAAATCTGTGGCATGAAAATTACAGAAAAATTCTTAAGACAAAACTATGCTATCAATTGAACTAAGGTAAGCAAAAATGGATGCTCCTTGATACGCATCACCGGTTCTTCTGTAAGGCAATGGAACATGCGAAGATTTAAAACTGAAACATCTAAGAAGTGAATTTCTGCCAAGAGTATGCAATGTTAATGTCACTGGAAGAATTAATTTGTGCCATTTCCCCCCTCAAGGCTAGAATTCAGTAACATTATCAGAAAAAAATCCCTCAAAAAATAGTATTTTTAATCATCTTAAAGAGAAATGGTCACTTTATTAAACTGATGCAGAATCCAAAGACTCAGAAAGAGAGGTGGTCAAGAGAGTGAAAGAGGACTTTTACGGCTGCAGTATAATTATTCCTCTCAGAGATTCCTGGCTCCAATTATGGATATGTTAGAAGGATAAGGAATGAAAACTGGATCGTGAGAGTGTAAAAAGCATGACATTTCAGGACTGTTTGTTGTCAGCTGTTCTGGAAGAGACAAACATGTAAATTGTCCATCTGGAGAAGCAGCGTGCAATAGCTGTTTTATAACATCTCACACAGACAGTTTTATGCCATGCAGTATGTCTTCCATCCACATTATGAATGGATTAAGTTAAAACAAAGAGATTAATCAAGGAATAGCTGTTCTCCTTTAACTTATTACCCCACCTCAATTCACACCATATTCTGTGTAGTCAGGCCCTACACTATACATACACTACCAGGTAAAAATTAGGAACAGCTTGAACACCAAGAAATATTAAAATAAGAGTCATTGAAGCATAGAACTCTACAACACAAGGGTGGGTAAGGGTGAGAATGGCATATGAAGTCACTCTGAGACTCTGGGAATTTCACAGGTAGGATAATTCAGTTCAGGATGAGTAGATAAACACAATGTAAACCTACATATTCTCCAATCCATTCAGCAGGGATTCTCAACATCCTACATCACTTAACAAGCGCATCCCTCCTGAGTGGGATTTAAAAGCTAGGTTTTGTTCCAATCTCCCATATTTTATTTGCAGGAAAACAAACAATGCTAATTCTCTCTCAGTTAGTGGAATAGCCAGAAACAATAATCTGTGAATTAAAAATAAAACTAGCTCACTGAAGTACCTCCTGTTTTCCTTCATAAACATGTAATTCAAACTTGCAAAATTCCAGAAATGTCCATGATAAAAACCAGCTTCACTATGACCCCTCATGCTCAACCAAGAGATCAAAAAAAAAGAAAGTCTCAAAATCTAAGAGACAGATAAGGAATCATTCAACCATAAATCATAGAAAATAGAAAAGGAATAAAAAGTATATCAGAGTGGAAGGAAGAAACAAGCAACCAAGTAACTCCTGAAGAGAAAAAAAGAAAGTAGTACATTTTTTTTCCTGTACTGTAAATCCCAGAGTTTTGCCTGAAGGGATGCTGGGAAAGAAGTGTCTTAATTCCCTGTCAGGCAAGGACATCAGGAAATGACACTTGCTAAGACACTGTCAGGTGTGGCTACCATGAGTGTTTGGCTAGTCCTCTACAGTAGACGTGTAGACTGGATCAGCCTCATCTGTCTCAGTATGAAGGTACTTTCCTAAAATAATTATGCTACTTAGCTACTATTGAACTGAAAACCTCAAAACATTTCCTGGCAATGTAATCAGTCTTGTGTTGAACCCAGGTGCCAGTCAGCAACAGCTAGATAAAACATATGATTTGTATGAAACACTTCCAAATTGATGAGGGGAAAAAAACCACCAGAGCAGGGACTGCTTCAGGTTACACCAGTTGAATTTTTAAGAAAACCAGTGTACAGGAACATTTTAGTCCTTTATTGTTTAATTCATATTTATGCAAACATATATACCACATCAATCACACAGAAGCTTCCACGCTTACCAATTTCAGAACACATTGATAATGAACAGACTTTTTCAAAAAATAGTACTCATCGAAGGAGCAGTTTTCATAACTCATTTCACAATTTCTGGTTAAAGTACAAAGGGAGTTCCAAGGGGTAATCCTGCAAAATTAATTATTAAAGTAGTCACTTTGTAGGAGATTCCACCAAGCAAGACTTAGAGGTATAAATTCTAGTTAAAGGTGTCTTTCTTATACAGACATGTCTCCTTCTTTGTGTTTTTTAGCCTACTGGGAATGAGTTCTTTTAGAAGTCTGATCCAGAAAATACGTAAGTTTTGAAAATAAAAATAACTTTTGTGAAAATGACACTACTCTGTGCTATTAATATTCAGTGACTTAAGCAATAGAAAAGGGAAAAGAAAACTTCTGATGTGCAATATGGGACAAATGGACATTTCCTCAAATAATTCAATGCAGAAAAAAACACACATCAGAGACTTCCATTACTGGGTTGAGGACTCCTGATAATCTGTAGTCAGTGATGGTCTCATGCTTTCTTCTACTTACAGCTAGCAATTAAACTAAAGGGGGGTGCCTTATTCCTGATTTCTATGTGGTACAGGCCTATCAGGTCTCAATCTCTCTGGCACAAGATGGACTCATTTCTCCAGTCCCACTGTGTGCCTCAGATACCTCATGCATTAAGAAGGCAGAAGCTTCTTTCTGGCTGGAAAAGGTTATCCTGCTGCAGGCAAACCCACACTTTCACTGATGCTCAAAAGCTCAGAGCGCTCCTACTTCAGGACAGGTCACAGACAGACACCCAGGCAGCAAGACTCTCTCCTCCATCAGATTTCATGACTGTACCCAAAATGTGTCTGTCCCATGACCTCAGCAAGCTGGGCAAGCTTTCCTTCCAACATCACATCATCTGTCATACAGCTTCTCACACACCAGAAGGGAGCTAAGCTGAGGAAAATGCTGGTGCAATCTGACCACAGTTACCAAGAGGCCATGACAGCAAAACACATTAAAGGAAAAAAGCAATCCAAGGAAAGTGCACTCTTACTACATGGCTCTTTTTCTAGAAAGATTTTTCTTCTACTAAAATTGGAAGCAGTCTGCAGAGAGTCAAAGTACTCATTGGGATTTCTTTAGCAGGTACTCAGTTTCATGCATTAGATATGTCTTTCCATAAAAAAACAAAATAAAAAATACTAAAGTGTTTGCAACAAATGCAACACCCTAAGGAACTGATCAAGGGGTCTAAAGGACTAGAAATGAGATCAAAATATAGTGGAGGAGAAAATTCAAACTTTAAACCCCCCCCCCCCCCAAAATCAAAATGGCCTACAGATACATACATATATATTTTGGTTTTGTTTTTGTTTTTTTTACAGATGATGAATTGTTTTCCTCATATGTAAAAAACCCCCAAAATTACTCCCCTAATTAATCCCCAAACAGCCACCACCTTCTAAAGACCTGCAACTTTTTGTAAATCAGCAGGTTTTTGGTTTTGTGTACTAATAAAAGTAAAAATTCAGTGAAACTTGTTACATAAAAGCTTGTTTGTCCATACGTTTGCCTTCCAATTTTCCTCACAAGTCTCTATATTTTTATACTTGCAACACAGTAGAACTAAACATATGTGTTTATAAAGATATTTGAAGGCATTACAAATCATCCACACTTTTGTGTAAGTGTATATGACAACCAAAGAAATTCTGGTCCAAATATAATATACTTCCATTATATAATTTTATTCTGTGATTTAATATTAAAAAATTTTACATATACAAGGAATCGCAAAAGCACAGAGGAATATCTTGTTAAAATACTTCCTATCTTAATGCACTATTTTTCCCATCATTCAATTTCAAAGCAGCAGCTCACTGAAACCATGCTGAGAAGCTCAAACCTGCATTTACCAATATTTTCTGAACCATCAGTACCCGTCAGAAGTCTTTCGCAAATATTCACATTTTATTTTTGAGGTGTCTTAAGACAAGTTATTCCCCACACTTCCATTCCTGGATGAATGATACTTGAATTATTCATATAACTGATATTTTTTTCCTAAGAATCGACTATGGTAATTACTTTTTGAAGTTTGCACTCTCCATCAGAATGCTTGAGAATAAAAGCAGTACTTAAATGACAGCAGGAAGTCCTTTTAAGCTTATAAAAATATGCAATATATTTGCCAGCATACTGAGTAGTCTTTGCATAAATAATTTCTTTACTGGCCTTTGAGCATTCTTGAATTCTACTTTACTAACACTGCAGATAACACATTACTTTTATCAAGATAATAACTGAGCCACACAGTCCCTGGCAAAGCAAGAGAGTGAGTCCCTTACATGCAGGACAATGGCAGCAGAGAGGTATAATGACTGAATTTGTATGGTCACCCAATGAGTTAACAGCAGAGTAAGTGTTAAAACACAGAGGCTTTTAACATGTGTCAATAAACAAAGACAAATGTGATATTAATGTTGTGCAACAAGAAAGGATCTTTCTGGGTGAAAGTGTATGTTGGCTAGGGAATGCCTATGGTCAGCATTTTCTCCCACCAAATTTTTAATGATTGCTGCACTGTTTCTGGCAAAAAATACCTATTCGGTTCTGGGAACAAAAATAAAATAGGACTGACACTTTTGTACAAATCAAAACCAGCCATTCAGAGGCCAAATTGAGCTACCATATTAGTAATTACAAAAATGTGATATTTGTGTGTTCATATCTAAAGTCCGCATCTGAATTTATCTTAATATCAGTTACCATTCCAAATACAATTTATACCATGAAGTAAGAATTTCAGCTTTTGGATCTGCAGTAAGTTCTGATAAATGTGGAATTCTGCCTAGTACTCTGCCTTTTTAAAAACACACAAAGTTCCTTAGAATTATAAATATAATTTAAAAATAAACAACTATTTGCTCTCTCTCAACACTGAATTTCTTCATAGAGTAAGAATGTTTGATATATGACATTGGCTTTGAGTCACTAACGTTTCTGAAATCCACACAGTGAACTGAAGAAATCATGCCACCATAACAAAAATGTTAAACGTTTTACTAGCTGACAAAACTCGGAACTATATCATTTTTGATATAGATATGTGACTGTCCAGCCATTTAAAACTTTCCATAAATCACCTGTGCCTGGACACCTTCCTTTTAAATAATCCAAGAACTAAAGCCCATTTATAAAAATCCTAGTATTTTCAGGTACCCTAGGTAAATGTGCATCAGATTTAAATTCCTGATTTTACTTATTCCTTCAAGTACGTTACTTAACCTGTTTAGCATCTATTTAATTTCATTCATCTTCCCAAATTAATCATCAGTCATACATTTCATAGTAGGCATGAATAAACGATAATCATTCAGTTCATTGAGCAGAAATAGTGACCTACTAATTCAAATACTTCAGATAATCCATTGATTTCTTACCAGCCAGATTTCTCTCACATTTGCCAGTTTTTTGCATTCCAACAGCTCATTTTAGCAGGAATCTAACTACATTCTAGCTGTACTTTAAGAAAAACAAAATCAGTAACTGCATCCAGTTTTGCTATGTACAGGTCCTATTCTGCTACACTGAAACTTTTCAGTAGAAACTTTATTAACTTAAGACAAAACTTCAAATAAAAACATCAATTTGTCTGGAATCAGCTGTTCTAAATAAAATAGAGACATGTCTAAATTTAAAGCCTTGTCCCTTCTTCAGTTTTATGTAGTAGTATTTAATAGTGGTTCAGAAATATCCCATGTATACTTTGAAGAAATTTTAAGAATTCAGTAAAGCTTTCAAAATCGAATTACTAGCAATTCCCATAAACCCCAAGAAATTCCAGTTATAGTAAGTATCTAACTTAAGCAACTTAAGTTTTATTATATCTACACTACCAAATGTTAAGAAGTGATTGAAAGGAAGGATGGGGATCTTTCTTTGCCTGGTTTCTTATGGAAAGAAGGCTTATGCAATCCTATATTCTCTGCGAATGCATGCAATTCATTTAGTTGTCCTGTAACTCCTTAGGTATTTGCTGGTCAAATTCAAAAGCGTAGTATTTTAAAGATACTGTTTCTACAAGTTCTGGGAAAATAAGTAAGAGAGGTAAACCAGCAAGAAATTGACAAAAGGAGTGCTGCCCTTATTAGAATTCAGGTGATTTATACAGAACAGAAAACATAAAGGCTATCTAAGACAAGAGGTCTCAATTTTCTTGCTATTACACCATCCTCCATCTACTTGAAATACAAATAGTGGACTAGGTGTAACAGCATTTTTAAATATTTCAAACTCTTTAATTATTTCTCTGTAAGAACATAATTCCAAAGAACAAAATATCAGTGTTGCAGACAACAAGAGATTTTTCCAAAATGCAATGCTTTTATATCCTTTATTTCTCTCCATATGCACATACTCTTATGCAACACATCTACACTTCCTGCAGAAGGAAACAAGGCTGGATTCTCTTCTCAGCTTTGAACTTGGAACTAATACTGAATTTGTAGTGGAATTAAAAGACCAGTTTGCTGTGTGTGAAGTGCAGACCCGGTCTATGAAAAATGTTGCCCCAAACCCACCACTGTTTCATTCTCTTTTGCAAATGCCCTTCCAATCCATCCACCAGACAATAAAATGGAGCAGTCAGGTGCTAGACATAGCAATGAAAAACATCTGCTTCCTTTTGCAGGCCTAAAGTACACTCATGACAGGGCTGAAATGCAGTCACCACCTGTACCACGAACAAACATCTCACTATTGCATAACAGCGATCAGCAAAATTTTGTTTGACAAGTGTATGTTCAGTCATGGGACAAAGCAGTCAGTTTTCAGATAACAGGTTATGGAGCTTACTCCAACCAGAAAGTTAGTGACTTCTTAGAAGATACATTAAATTCCATTTACCTACCTGTTCTCTGGCTATAAGAAAAGCCAGCTTTCAGGATTCTGAGTGACCTTTTCAACCTCTCTAAAGTAGCCTCCTTCATCAAAGGCATTCTTCATACTAAGAGCATGTGTGAGGCTACTTTCCCACTGTTACTGAAAAATTAGATGCCAGAGTCACTGGATTATACCTCATAAGGTAATGTTAAATTTGTATCTGCGATATCATGGTTACTTCCACACTGATAAATGTTGGATGTCATGGTAGATGTTAGTGAAATTAAATTTCAGTGTCATGGCTAAAAAAAGACCTCACCAGGAGGCAGTAAAAAATCCAAACTACAAAACCCCCATATTCAATTCCATCTTTGATCATGAAAAATGCTGTATTTTTCAAACAAAATGTGAAAATAATTATAAAAAATAATATGAATGAAAATTACAGATTATTTTAGTAATGAACAAGCACACATCCTGAATGTGTGAAAACAGACACTTGGGCTTAAATCACTATTCAGTAGTGTGCCCAAGACAGCTTTCAAGGATTGACCTATTCATCTACTGCAGCCCACACTATCTTCCTGCATAAGTATGTTACATATATTACACAATTACACACTTACATAGCAATCATTTTTCCTCTATCGAGACATGAGAGCTCTACCTCTATACACAGCTGTAGGTCTCTGGATCACTAATCATTGAACATGGAACTGCTGAATTGCTGAGAATGGGAGGAAAAGTGGGTGGACAGACAAACAGAAGTAACCTTTTTTTTCAATATTCTTTATCACCTTACTTGTTCACAGCCACATCATACCAGATTCAAACAATATATTCCATTATCTTACTCTGGTTGTGAAGCCACTGTGGTTAAGGAGATTTATAAATAACTACAGTTCGAGACTTAAGAACAGTAACCCTGGATTTTCACAGATGCCATATAGATAGTAGTTTTGCTCTTTTCCCATGCTACATTTTTGGCAAGGTGTCAGCAGCCATTAACTAATAAACTGAACTCAAGATCAACGTTTTAAATAATTTTACAGCTGTAATTACAAACTGCATTAATTTAGTACATAGGGTTGGTTTCCAGCAGTTCTCAAGGGAGTGACTGCTGAGATCATGCTAGACCTGAAAAGAATTAATTCAAAATCACAACCTGAATACCATGATTTTCAGATAAATCAATCTGCAAAGATCATGCATATGTACACATTATCAATGTAGGATCTCAGTTTTCTGACAGCTTAGAACATGTGTAGCTAAAGCCCTGATGATTAATAAAGATGAGTTGTACAAGGATCACTGCCTCTTTATCTAGAATGCTTTTGTAGAGTTGGTAACATTTGATGTCCTAGATGTATAATCAGTGTGGTATTCCTGTTATAAAAAGGTGACACAAATAATGAAAGAAAACTCAGACAGAAAGTAGGTGAAATTAACAGAGAAGAAATAAATTGAAAGATGGTGGGAGTGAGTGAGCCAGAAAAATTAGAAAGAAGAAAAATCACAGGCACTCTATTTTTAGTTTAATAAACTTTGGTCACTCATTCATCATGTTCTAACACATTAGACAGCTGTAAAGAAACAAATTTTGAAAGAAAGAATACACTGAAACTTCTCTGAGAACGGGATCTCACCTTTCACATTTGCATCCAACCTTTTCTAACCTCTGTAACTGGTAGCTTTGTAATCAGAGATCTTTTATTTCAGAGACACAAAATATGTGTTAGCTTCTACTGTCCCCTGAATCTTCCACTACAAAGCCACTTTTTACAAACCTGGCACGAGGAAACTCTACAGGAAAAGATTCCAACATCACATGAAGTTTCAGGGGACTATACACAGAACAAGCCTGCATGGCACTGCAGCATTACATGACTCTTTTTAATTAAGGGAAATCTGTGTGGTCTACTGAAGCAGACAGCATCTCTTCAATTAATTTAATTACTATACAAGGCATTTCCTCTTTGACATTAATTTTGTATTTTTAAGTCATAATTTTTGCACATAAATATCAAATATTTCTGCTATATTGTACCTGCCATTTTATCTCCAGAGTATAACAAATACATAAACATTTTAAAACACAGGTGTGCTGGGTTTAGGCTGGGGTAAGGTTAATTTTCTTCGCGGTGGCTAGTACAGGGCTGTGTTTTGAATTTGTGCTGAACACAGGTTGACAATATAGTGATGGTTTTGCTATTGCTGAGCAGGGCTTACACAGAGCCAAGGCCTTTTCTGCTTTTTGTACTGACACAGTGGCAGGGGACTGGGCTTTTATGGGAGGTTGGGAGGAGACACAGCCAGGACAAGTGACCCAAACTGACCAAAGGGATATTCCAGTCCATATGACATCACGCTCAGTAAAGCTGTGAGAAGGTGGAAGGGGAGTGATGGAGTTTGTCTTCCCAAGTCACCATTGCACCTGATGGGGCCCTGCTCTCCTGGAGATGCCTGAAAACCTCCCTGCCCATGGGAAGCAGTGAATTAACTCCTTGTTTTGCTTTGCTTGTGTGTGTGACTTTTGCTTTCTGGATTAAACTGTCTTTATCTCAACCCACGAGTTTTCCAGCTTTTACCCTTCCAAGTCTCTCCACAATCCTATTGCTGGGGGAATGAGCGAGCGGCTGCTTTGCTGGCTGGGGTTAAACCATGACAACAGGCTGACCTTCAATACAGTAGTGTCAGGCACACTGCCTCTTAAAAATAAACCCAGTAGACCCTCTGATATGTATATATAGATTCACTTGAAAAAACAGTGCATTTTTTCAACAATTTTAAGTTGAAAATTAATGAAACCAAATTCAATAATCTCTTCTTTAGAAGACCACTTCTAATTCCAAAAAAAGAAAATGCTTAGTCAATGTTCTCGCTTGAGAGAATTAGTATCATCACCTCTCATTTCTATAGTATCAAACTCTATGCTGCAAAATTATTAATAGAGAAGCCAAATATCTACTTAATTTCAAAAAATCGTCAGCATCTAGGCTAAACTTATTGGATAAATTGAATGAGTAAAGCAAGTGGCAGATAACAAATGAAATCTACAAATGAACTTTTAATTTTTGCAGCAATGTGTGTTGTCAGTAACTGAAAACAGATCTTCATATTGACTTCAAACTAAAAAGGTGAAAGAAGTTAAGATGCACAGAAACCCCTCTTTTGCTTTTATGACATTTTTTATAATTTATAATTTCATTTTATTATTTCTCATACACACAACCCTGCCCCCTAAAAGAAAAACGGGCATCCATGGCATTTCTAGATTTTGAACAATAATATTTTCTTTTATATTCTGGTGTGATCAGAGAAGATAATACTCAAAGTGAGGAATAACAAACACTAAAGAACTAAAATGGCTACTGTGCTGAGCAGGTACCAGACTGGGACACTAATTTTCAAAATCCAAGTACAAAGCTATTTCTGCAAACTACATGCCTGCTTTTTATAAACTGGTTAAATAAATGAAGAAAAAATAAATCTAGAATCTACTCATGCAAATAGCTGGGTTTGAATGTCAAATGTTCAAAATAACGGAAGTTTTTCTAGTGAATTACACCTTTGTGCTTTGCAGGCACAAGTAGAATTAACATCAAGAAGAAGCAAATCATATAATTTATGATGTTGATAAAGCAGAACAGATGATAAATACTGTTAAAAGAAGAATATGCCTGGTACAGTCATTTCATCACAGGCAAGAATAAAGTAAATGCATAGATGAATTGTAAAAATAAATGGGTAAATGGTAAAAATGAAGGATATTCATGAATGAAATGGAAGTCGTTGACATTAATCTGCTGTCTTACTACCAGTGACAACATGACAACCCACTAATATTCAGCAAATAGATTTTCTGAGTTAGCCCCTTTTAATCACAAAATAACATTTAACTAGACAATTACTGAACAAGACTGCAATCTTAGTTTCAGCAGACAACATCTTGAAGTGCTTTATGATAATCTGAAAATAAACATCAATGCAAAGAAAAAGAGAATTTGTTCAGTGTATTTCAGAAGGATCACTAAAAGTCTCAGCTGGATAGTAATTTTTTTTGGATGATCACCTACTTTACTACTTGCCAATAGTACCATATGAATAAACACACTAGAAATTGAAAAAAAAATATATCATCTTGATTAGTGATAATGAAGTTTCACTTTAGATTCTTAAGTGGCCAGAAAATACTCCTAAAATAAATAATTTCTTGAACTCCATAAGCAGAAGTGCCAACAAATGCACTTTCTATGGGTGACTGATTTTGAAAACAGTGAATTTTAACTGTTTATGCACAAGTCTTGACTTCCACAGATGCCAGACTTTAAGCAGTGTAAACAGACTGACTGAAATTAGAGATTAATCACAGTATGAAGTCTGACAAAATTATGGACTAAATATCAAGGTGAATAGCAGATATTCTCTTGAAAGCAGATCTCATTTATCTCATTTTACAAAATGTGTTATGTGAGACTATAAGGGCCCCAAAGAGAGCCCGAAACAAAAATGAGAATAAACATGTATTTGAAAATTATACATTTGATTAGTTTTAATGTTAAAGGTTTTAATTTCTCTAAAGCCGGAAGTTTTTCCACAGTACTTGCACAGCTGACGCTGTTCAGTTGTGGAGGCATGTAAGTGAGGAAGGTTGCAGATGCACAATGGATAGTTTCAATTAAGTGATATACCTGTTACTGTTTTTGTTTTGACAGGACTGCTGGCATACTCAGAGGCTTGATTTGACTGCTGCCTTGCCAAAGGTGCACTTCCAACTGATGCTTCATCCTCTTTCTTTCGAGTTATCGACACACCAAGCGGAACAGCTCCTGCAGACTGCTAGAAAAAGAAGCACCTCGTGAACCACTAAAAACCAAAACACATTAATATTGAATTATGGCACTGTCAGGAGAAACCTGTTTTAAACTACGTATTTTGAAATGTATAGAAGACAACTTGAAACACTGATTGGAGCACAAATATTTTGAAAACAAATTGAAATGAAATGTGCTACATTCAGACTTGCACTTGTAGTTCTTTATTTCAGTCCTGTTAGTCTGAGGAAAAGCTCTATGAAAACAAAAAAGTGAAATAAAACTAACTTAGAGTACCATGGTTGTTAGCCAACAAAAAATCATATGAATAAACCTGGCTGATGACTGAAGTAAAATAATTATCTAAATGTTTAATGGAAACTGGAAAATTTTAGCCAGTTATGAAGACCCAAAGGAATTTATTAACCTTCAATAAAGTTCAAAATACAGGATGTATGGATATTTCCACATTATTGTGCTTCTTCTAAAAATTTTAAATATAAGATTTAACTGACTGCTACTGATTTTGAATTGTTTTGTCTTTCAAGCATATCAATAAATGAGAAATTGCTCAAAATGGGAAACTGCTATACAAAACTAAAGACATTAAAACCAAGTTTGAAGGACTGCATCCTTATTTTAAGATTAGGAAAGAGTGATGTGTATTAATCCACACGGGTTCTGGAACAAATGAAAAGAGTCTATTGGCTTTGTTGTTACTCTTTCATTAATGCAAGCTAGAAAAGACAAAATTATTAAAAACAATTCGATCTTCCATGTTGCTATACAGTTGGCACTTAACATTTTGCTGTAACATCAGCTGCTATGTAAATTGCAGATGCATCCCAGTTGACAAAAGCCCAATACTTCTACCGCTGATTTTGCAGAGGGTTATCATTTAAAGATGACAAAGTTTTTTTCTAAAGATCAGACATTAGGATTACACGCATCTTAATTTTTGTGTAATTTAATTTTGTTCATATTGGAGTGAAAATGTAATCCATATAACTGCATAATGAGAAACCTCACACATTGCATTAGGAATCTCTGTGGGAAACAAATTCGTGTGAGGCGGGCAATGTGCTTGTAAATTTTCTCCAATAGAAAACAGATCATCGAATCAAGCAGTGTGCAATATGTGCACACATACAAAACCCCAAAACAAACAGAAAAATCACTTAATTGAAGGGGAATGACTTCCAAACGCCTTCACCATTTTCCACTATAAAAGTAAATTAAAATAAGACAATCAACTATTTAATCCTACTCCAGTGAAAACAATCAATTTATACATACAGTGGTATGCAAAGTTAATAGAAAAATACTAATGTCAATGACAAACAGAACTCTCATCTCTCCTCCTCCCTCTATATGTACAGTCATTAGCTTTGTCTCCAAAAGCACTAAAAAGCTTTTCTGGAATACAGTAACATGCCACCTTGGCATACCCTCTAGTTACAACACCAACAAAAATCCCCATCAGCTTTGAAAAGACAACCTTTACACCACAGAAATACGTCCCGCTTGCATACAGGGAAAGGATTTGAAGTTTTGTAAACTTTCATCAGACATTTTACACCACTTATTTTCAAAATCTCGCAATTTATCTGATACAACCTTTCATAAGGCATAGCCATCTGCAGCTTTCCCATGACAGCAACTGTTGAGCCGTGATTTGGCAATTCCGGATGTAACATTGCAAGAACACTGACTTGCCAAAGTGAAGCAAGAATTATGGAAGAATGAATGCAGACACTACAGGACAGTACAAAAGACAACAGGATGGAAATACCGCCTGAAGAAGCTGTATCTATTTCTGAACCACTGAAGAAATGGATCAGCAAAATATAATAAGTTACACCACTAGTCAAAGAGTGAAAAACATCAAGGCTATCACAGCCAGATAAAGCTGGAAAAAATTATGACTGAATATTGAGTGCTGATCTGGACAATAAAACAGCTGTTTTATCTTTGCTCACTGAAATCAAGCCTGATGTTGCTGCTGATGACGCCCAGTACAATCTTGTCAGGTTTTTGGCAAAAGATTTCTGGTTAAAAGAATCCAGAAGATGAAAGATCAGTGTTGAACTATATGGAAAAGGATCATCAAGATTTGGGGTTTAGCCACAAACTGATTAGGAAATTGTGGCTTGGGAAATAGCAGATGACAAGAGCCCCACAGCTGTAGGAGAAGATGAATCTGATGGGAAAGGAGACATTGCAGGCTAGTGTTATCATAAGCATTTCATCAAAAATCCAAAATTTTGGAATCCAAAAAGCCAGCCATAAAGTATGCAGTAAAGCTTAAATACACCTACTTGGGATTAAGCTTTATGGTTACTAATTGGTAGTGTTATAGAAGATAAAAAGCATGTAACAAAGTTCTGAAACTACAGCAGCATTTATATGAGGCTGTTCTGTTGACACAAAGTCAAAATCAGATCCTGTTCTAGAATACTGACAGTTCTATCAATGCAAGAATGCAATGCAATTATATACAGAATACTAAAATAATAAAAATTCATGGAATTCAAAATAAGAAAGCTTACTATTTTTCAAATGTAATTATTACAATTAGGTTTTTAAGCAGTGGCTGAAAAACTACAGACAAGCAATCCTTTTCTTAATTTAATTTTTATAGGCACAAATAATCTGACATTACACACCATATTAAGTATGTGTACACAAAACACACACACACTTAAGCATGCAAATAGATCAACAGATACTTTTTTTTTTTCTTTACTTCATACTATGTGGTCAACTTTGGAAATGATAAAGATCTAAAACCAGAGAAAGGCTTGGAAAAATAATAGCTGAAAAAAAACTTGCCAAAAATACAATGGGCCAAAGTATTTCCTGATTTATGTGGAGACATGCCAGCTAACTAAAGCTAAAATATACTATAAAGAGGACTAATTTGCCTTAGGTGAATTAATATTTTATTTTTCTTGGGATTTTTTGTAATTAAATATTTTATTTCTGAATTATAATTTCCTACAAGTGTGAGGCTGAAGAGACTGCAGGCAGATCTAGGAACATGAGATATAAGTTTTACAGAAAACTTGAACAACTGAGCAGACAAGTAACTTTCATTTGAGGGATGCCTATACAGTCACCTCCCTAATATCAAACCAAAGGCAAAAGAATATTCCAAGATAGGAACCTAAATATTATCACTGGCTTGTGAAATGTCAAATTCAAAAGCCTCAGCCCAGACATGGGCTGCTGTCTTTGAGATGGTACTAAACCCAGTTATCCCATATGGTGGATGCTGCATGCACACAGCCCAATGTTTACATGTGCAGGAGCTTGCAACCAGCAAGGAAGAAAAATAAACAAAGTCTTTGGAGTGGGGAGAGAGAGCAGTTCTGCTCAAGACATGGTGTTTATTGAACATCTAAGATCACTTTCATGCAATCACTATCTAGCTCAGAGAAGAATATTTACCCTTGCTTACAGGACTGTCCAAACTGTACCAGAATGAGCTGTGACTGCCAGAAGGATCCACCCTGTGTACCTTGCAGCAAGTTCTAATGACATGAAATTGCAATCACTGCTTGACTACCAAGTTACATCTAAGTGTTTTGATTTCTCAGATTACTAATACACCTAAATTTTTTTCAGAGAGTTCAAACAAAGCAAGGCATTAGGCCTAGTTCCCAATTAAAATGAAATGAATGAATAAAATTGCATTAATTAAAATTAATTGCTAAATAAAAAGACTAGGCTTGCTTAACCCCTGGGGTTCACAAAACCACCTTCTTTCCTGGCAGGTGAACTTGCTAATTCAGATGAAATTCTATGACTGCTTCAGGTATGCATTTCAGGTATTGGGAAAGTGTTCTGCTGAGATAAAAGACTGATCACTGATTAGCTGTAATGTTTCCAAACCTATGCGATGGACTGATGTCAGCCAAGAAACCCCTCATTTTCACCAACTGATGAAAGCATTCCATCACCAGTTTCAAGGGGCCTCTGAAAGCAGAAAATACAAGGTTTGAGTTTCATGTAGCTTTAGTTCTTTAAGCAAGCAGCAACTTCATTTCTGTATCCTTCAGAAACTTAAATGCTTTCCATGGGGTAAGAGGTGACGGAACCTGATAGGGGTAAACACAGTGCTTCTGACCTGCAAGCAATACCAGAAATCAAAATCTATTACAATTTGAGAAGTCTCAAAATTATCACCAAGAGGATAATTATGTTTACTGTAGAAACATGCTTGTTTTATCAAAGCCTTTCCAGCTATTTATCAAGGTAAAAGAGAAAAACGAGGCAACACAGCTCTGCCCTCAACAGCTGACTTTGCTGCAACATGGAAAAATACTAAGTTTGGGTACTGAAACTTCCTCTTACATTGTGTCATTCATTCATTGCCATTCATTATCAGAAGCATTTGGCTCTTAAAGCATCAAGGATGTGCAATATTCCAAAAGTCATTCTTAGACTGAACAATTTAAAGGCTCGACTCATTCTACAAGAGTCTACTGATCAAGCCAAGATGATAAAATTACTTCATCTTAGTCAAAAATTCTAGGGAGATCTCTGGTGCAGACTTGTGAATGAAGTACCACCTGAAGTACACACACATCAAGACTGATACTACCTTCAGTTCACAATGAACTTTCCATAAAGCTGTGAAAGGATTTTATAACAAAGTAAAATTCCTAAGATAATGGTAGAGAAAAAAGAAAATGAGCAGAGAAAAAGCAGAGTTGAAGAAAAAAAATATTAAATTGAATTGTTAATGACTGACTTTTTAATCTACCTACACAGCTGACAAAAAATTCTTGGGTTTGAATTGGGATACAGTCTTCCAAGGTGCAGATGTTCATGAGAAGAGGGAGAAATCTGGATTCTGAAATCAGGTAGGTGTATTACATTCCAGTGTTTTTAAAGCATGATGAATCTGGAATGAGTGACTTATATGACTAATAATGTTCAACCTGACCTCTTGGGTTTAGATCTATTCTGTTACTGAAATGCTCCTTAAACTATGTAGTAACACATGCACATGTATGGAACAGCCAAAAAAACCTGACAGAAATATGAGCAATACAGATTTATATTACACATCTATGTGTGCATATTTCTGGTAATTCAGTCTTTCCCTAAAATTATGCATCTTACCTCACAGAAATCAATACTGTAAGAAAAGTATTGACAAGTTACAAAGGCTTTACAGTAATGTGCATTTGAGAAAGATGGCATGCAATCATTTATAAATTTATTGCAAAAAGTATCACACATACTGACTGTCCCATATCAAAGTATAGCTAAGGCTCCTTATCAAGGAAAAGAAACTTCAAAATTTTATCTTGTAAAGCTAAGTATGGGCTTTTACAAGAGAGCAAATATATGAAAAACAGCATTGGTTTACAAAATTAAAGCCACAGTTGAAAAATTCTTAAAAAATAGTCATAATAAAATATTAAAGAATAGCTAAAAATTACTAGAAAAAAGGCCTTGCTTCCACAAGACTCAACTGAAGAAAATCTTCCAAAAATGTCAAAATAAAATATTAAATTACTGGAAACAAGGCCTTTAAAATTGGCTTTATTTTGCTTTTTGTTTGGGAGGCATTGTTAACAAACTATAAACAGCATGAGTACAAGAAGTCACTCTGTAGTGGTATCTTTGTCAAATTCTGTTCAAATTAACCTTTCATGGGGCATTTATAAAGAATTTACCTTTTCAACAGGGCACTCAGACTAAAAAAACGCAAGGGGTTTAAGCAGATAAGCAACTGGTGCACAAACTGCTCCCACACTGAGTGTCGCTACACTTACAGCTCATTTTACAAAAACCATCTGTACAGACTAAAGTATTCTTAAAAATGAACATGAATATACTGGCCTCAGTTATTGCACCAGTTCTACAGTTATTAGCTGCTGGGCAGCAAGATGCCAACAGAGCTTTGGCTAGCAGTAGGACAACAGCAATAAATGAAGAAAGGTGATCCTCACTGGGCTGCATGTACCCCCACATCCCAGCACAGCAGTCAGTCATTGTTCTGTTCCAGCTGAATAAAATCTCAGTGAGGCCAAAGAGAATTACATTTCTCAGTGGCTTCATCATATTAATCTTAAAGAAGACACAGCATGGCTTTATGAAAAAGACATTGAAATGTTATGAGTTTTGTAAAACTGCAGCTTGTTATGTTCCGTATTTCTAACTTTTCATGCTTTCAGATAAAACCAGTTATAACAGACACGGTGAGGATTTCAGTAGATAAAAAATACATGTACCACCAAATTGGCATTATAAACCTAAACCTAAAATCCCAGAATAATAGTTAAAAGGCAAATATGAAGAAGTTCATACGTAAAGGTGTCCCCTCCCTGTGGGGAGCCAGACAATCCCAGCCCTGTCTTTTACGCAATCAGAAATTTACATGACTATAGTTGTACCCTGAAATAAATTAATATTTTCATTTAACTTATTGTATCAAGTACTAACATTATGAGTTAAATGTATACACAAGAGCCAAATGTACTGAAAGGTTTTCTAACTCTGTGTTCTCAGATAGAAGTCACAACTTTGACTTACTCAAAATGACAGCGCAAAACCATTGTATTAAGTAGACATTAAAACTTAAAATATCTTAAGATCTCTGAATCATACAAAGAACTTCTAAAGAAAGTATTTTCTTTTTTTTCTGTTGCAATTGTATAAGACTGACAGTTAGAATAGAGGAAGAAAAGAACTCTACCAATCAATAACATTTTGACCATAACTTTTGCTTGAAAGCATCATATCTTTTGGCTATTCTGTTAAATGTTCAAAAATGAGGAAGGCTTTATAGAGCATTTTTGTTTGGTTATATTAATTAGACTGTGGTAACAAGCTGAGTTTTTCCAAAAAATAATGCACAAGGCCTAACTTTGACTAGAATCCTTATTCTAGGATAATTATAGCATTACATAAAGAAAAAATCTGTGGTTAAGGCTAATTTAATACAGGTATAGTTTTCTTTTCAAATAAAGTTTCTTCATGACTGCTACAGACACTTTAATTCGTATTATTACATGCCGTCCATTACCACAGTTATGTTAATGATGAAAATAGTATGACATTGACAGTTGGGTTTATAAACTCATATTTAAAATAATTTCAAATTTCTAAGACATTCTAAACGCTAATAACATTAGAATTGTGATACAGTAATTTTAATCACGAAAAAATTTAGAAGACTGTATAAGGTAATGACACAAGTTACAAAATAAATACTTAAACAAAATCTGGCTAAAAATGTTTCCACTGATGATCAAAACCTGGGACAAACAAGTTTCCTAATGCAGTCACTTAACCCATCTAGTCACCCAGTATCAAAAGAGAAAGCATCAACTAACAGCTGATTAAATACAGTGATGTTAAAGACACTTTTATACAAACATTTGAAATAAGCAGGATAAGCAGGATCGATTACATTTTGGAAGGCTACGTAACAGTAAGAAGTAGAAAAATGGTTTGTTTTGCAGAAGAGATATACCAGGAAATGTTGTGCTGCTCCAGTTATGATGCAGGAATGAAGAATAACTCAATACAATTAAAGCAGAGTAAATTTATTAAAACAATAATAAAACTTCACTATCACAGTGAAGTTTTTCAGATGCTGGTGCAGAATGAGCTTAATGGGACTCAAATTAATGTTTGACAACTACTACCCAGCAAGGTCATTTACACACAAGAAACAAATGCTTACAAGTCATGTTTATCCTCCCTTTTCAGGGGCCCAGAATGAAACTTCTCTGACATGCACAGTATTCTATAGCTATGAGACAAATATCGAAAGATTTTTACACTTATCACTTAATAAATGACCACTTGTGAGACAGAACATCACATGACATAAACCACCAGTCTGATCAGTTATAGCAAATTTAAGTTCCAGGAAATTCTGCCAAATAACAGTTATAAGTAAGTCTAGTTTAAGGCAAAACCATTGTTCTTTTCAGGTCAGGAGTATGTGGCATGAAAATTAGGGTTAAGAATATGTCAAAGAAACCATTGTACCACACAGACCCATAGCCTTAGCTTCTTCTTTTTCAAGCACTTCATATGCAAATATGTATTTTGACATGATACAGAATCTGCTACAGTGTTCACTTTGTCAAGTTATGAACTGTATGGTTCATCTCCTATTAAAATGGGGTTTAATAAGAATGCTGACTTTATAACCAGTTATGCAATTATTTGATAGACCATCCCAATATTTAAAATATGATGTACTATTCAGACTCAGGCTTATGAGGTCTCAGTAGTTAAAATTAGTTGCAAAATAATGATCCTAAATGGTGAACACAAACCCACCTTCTTTGTTCTTTTAACTAAAAATGAAAAAATTGTGAAATTAAACTTTTAATATGCCAACTTAACATTTTAAATAATTCAAAATAAGATCAACAGTGCGTGCAAAAAACTACACAGAAGAGGTAACAAACAACAAATACTTGGAAAAATGCACTACCAGGATATATAGAAGTGAAAGCTTCCCCTCTCCCCACCTCTTTTCCTTCAAAAATACATACCTGCTGAATGTGTCTACTAACTCGTTTCTGAGGCTGGTAGATGAGCCAAGTATACAGGACTGGATCAACATTAATTGCTAACCCTTGTACACTGGACAAGAGAACAGCACCTGCATACCATAGAAAAGAGAAAAAAACTGTAAACTACCTTCTCAAGAATCTCCTTATATATATTCAGTTTTCTTGCACACAAATCATCTTTAATGCAGACTTTTTTTTGGCTTGGATTTACATATATAATAAACAATAATACTTAAAGCATAAATGTCAATAACTTACTCAAAGTGAGAAACTTACCAGCACTACCAGTGTTAGGGAAATGTACACATAAAAGAATTGCAGCAACTTGCATTTTGATTTTGCTTAATAATTTTTTGTCAAGAAAAATGCTTGTTTCCACTAAATTGCTTGTGTAACTGAATACACAGAACCCTCAAATTCTCAGCCAACATTAAAACTCTGCAAAAAATGAGTCAAAAAGATCCTTGACAGAAAGGGAAGAATATAATGCATGACTCCCCACAACCTCAATTAAAAAAACCCCATGGTCTAGGACAGTGAGTTCTTTTAATAAAGGCAAGCCTACTTTACACTAGTGCTCTGTCTAAAGCTCAGGACAAACATTTTTCATGTAATAATGGTCATGAATATTTTTTAGAGGATGAGTTAGGCAAAATAAGGCAAATTTTTTAACTCTGACAACACTGGCAGCTTCTGTACTGTGAGCTCTTAGGATTTTCCTAAGCTTTATTATATACATCTTATTTTCTTTAAATCTCACCTTCTAAGACCTAGGACAAGACAGGGCTACTTTATTTCTTAAAAGTAAACTTCTAGTTTCCTTACATTTGTGAAGAAAAACTTACATGGAAAATGTTAAGGCTCAAAAAAGGAGAAAAACTATCTCAGTACCCAGAAACATTAGCATATACATCGAACCATGCACACTGAAACCTAATTTATGAAGCACGATCTCCATTAAACCTGCATTAAAAATCTGATGATACATTGGTGAGGCTTTTTTTCTAATAGTGTATAATAATGATAATGTATCTATTGCAGCAGAACATAATTACAGAGCTGTACAATTCAGAAGAATTCTTCTATTGAAGAAGTGAGGCAAGTAGTAGTAGGCAGCTATCTTTTCACATAAGCTTTGCAATTTTACTACAAATTAATAAATGAAATAATTAAATAAATAACAAAATAAATTTAAAACTAAATCCTGGTTACTAGAAGATCCCAACACCAAATTCCACAGAATTACAGTAGTTCTATAATACCAAGAATCATAGTTCCTAAAGCAATATATACTACATTTACTCTATGGTATATAATGTAATTATGCAGCAATCTGAATTTAATAATAAATTCAAATACATTCAGAAAGCTTGACACACAATTCAATGTACTTTCCAAAAAACAGTAAAAACATGTGCCTCAAAAGACACATCAGAAAAATTATAAATGGGAAATTAATTTTAAAAATATAAGTTATGAGTTTATTGTATATAACAAAATTTTAAAACCGGCTGAATTCCAAGTGCCAGAGGACCCACCAACCTGGGGTGAGACACAAGCAAAGCCTGATAAACACAATGGGAAAATGGCCATCAAGAAGTACACAAAGATAAATCATATGCCTAGCACAGGCTTGGAGCTGGAACACACACTGTGAGGAACTCCTATACACAGACTAGTCCGTGTGAGCTGAAGGTTTTAAATGTCAGTAATAAACCTTAGAAATAAATCTGCAGTTAAAGGAAAAGCCAATGTCAAACATAAAGGGGTAACACACAAGTAAGAGCAGATCCATTGTGGCAGGATGTGCAGGAAACCAGAAAAAGGAAGCAGAAGGCAACAGAGGATTGATAAAATATATGCTACAATCATTATCTTTTATAAGATACTTATATGCCAAAGTAAAAGAATCCTGCATCTTGAAGAGACACCGCCTGTTGTCAGCAGTACTTAATGAAAGGTTTAATATATATGTGATACGACAAGTGGGAGACAGACCTCCCAATGAGTGCAGCATAAAGTCAGCCTACAGGCAAAGTCAACAGAAAATCCCGCATTTCTAGCAGACATCTGAAAAGAAAAATACAGTGTTACTGTAGCGCAACTTTCTAATAACACAGTTTCTTGATTACTGAAAAAAAATAGCTACAACTAGGAAGTTCAATACAATTAAGTCAAGCTTTGAACTGAAACTCTCTTTTCCCTTCAATTAAGTCAACACTAGCACAATCCCATAAAATTCTTCAGTAAGGCCGCACAAAGAGTAAACATTTTTCCAGTTGCCTTTTGATAGCTCGTATCTGGGATATAAAAAAAAATAAACAAAACACGCAAACAAAAAAACCCAGTAAAAGTACTCAGATAAGCAGCTACAAAATTTGTCTTTCAATTTGACTATCAGGTAACTTCGGCTTCCTAAGCCACTTCTGTCACACTAAATTACTGAAATGTACTGCTGTGTTTGCTACTCAGCCACCATATTTAAGGGCAGTTTAATCACCTATGTAAAGTTGTTTTCTGTGTAACAGCTTCCTTCAAAATCAATACCTAGTAAAAAAAGTTTCTCAGATTTGCCTCCTGTTTTCATGCCAAGAAATAAGAATCCTCCCCAGTTTTTAAAGAAGCTCTCACTGATTTGAGGATCAAGCTTGAAGCTGGCAGCAGACTCCTCATATGCCTAAAAAAAAAATTAATTGCTATTCTGTTTCCGTCAAAATGCAAAGCTTGAGTTCCCTGGATTTCATTAAGATTGTGGAGAACTTTCTTCTCTTCCCCTCCCCTTTTCTCCTTTTAATTAAATTTACATTTCAGAAAAAAACAGACCTTAGTCCCATAGCATACTAGGGTTTCCTTTCCAGATCTCAGTTCTGGCCAGAGTTATCTATCACATCTATCTAGTAACAGATTTGAAAAACAAGTATGGACCCAACACCGTGTAATCTTTAATGTTTGAGAATTTCCTGAGTCATGGTGTCATTTGCCAGGCTCAGCTTGGGCAAATAATTTCCTTCCTTCACTAATTCCCACTCTCTCCTGAAGGAACAAAAGATGGGGAGGCTGCGGGCAGGCAGAGGAGGACGACGAACAGAAGGCAGCAGAGCACAGCGATGCTTGGCACTCTCATCCTGTGGATGAGCTTCCTGACGAGACCCCTTGGATGATGACAGCTGCAACAACAGCACTTTCCTTCCCGAGGGATGGGAGCCTGCAGAAGATAACTGGGGCCTCCTGCTTGGGTTGGCCCTGCTGCCACCTCCTCCCACTTGGAGTGCTGAGCATAAGCTGCTGGAAAAGCAGGGAGGAGAGGGGTCACTAGCCTGGGGCTCTCTCCATAGAAACTCAGGGGAAAAAGACAAGTGGTGAAAAAAGGGAATGTGGTACACTTCTGGTGAGGTGGAAGAGGGCACCCACCCTGAGGACACAGCTGGAAAGAACAGAGGCTAGAGGTAAAGACAGGATAGGTGAAATACAGAAGAGTTCAGCAGTAGAGTTGTGGAGATGAGGAATGCTCAGTCATCACGAAAGAACAGGAAAGGGCCTCAAATATCAAAGAGACACAAGAAAAGGATGAAGGAAGCAGGACAGTGAAAGAGGAATGTGGAAGTGAATGAGCACTTTGGGAAGGAGAAGGGAGGCGGCAACCCTTGGCAAAAAATGCTTTTTGGAGATGCACAAACCTTGTGAAAGAGTAAACTGCATTACTGAGTCACTTCTAACAATTTGGAGGAAAAAAATTACTAGGAAGAACAGATAATAAATATTCTTATGATTTATGCGCCTGAAAATGAATTTTTGCAACAGTAAAGGACCACCCTGGCAGATTTTTTTCCAAATTCTGCTCTGTGGGTAAGCAGTATCCAAACACACCTTCATGTTATTTCCAGTAAAAACTTTCAGCAAGGCATTTCAGAAATCCCCCTATAAAATGAACTGAAAAACCTGTAGAGGAAACTCAAGTTTGAGTTGATGTACATTTTCTGTAACGGAGGGATCACAAATATGAACAAATTGAATGACCCACAATAACAACTAATTCTGACAAGCTTTGTATTTTTTTTGTAACTAATTTTAAAAATATTACATCATCTTGCTATATAAACTGCACCATGAATTATTTTAGCACTGAGCACTCATGACTCCTAAATGCCTCAGGACACATGAATGATACGTAGATGCTAACAGGTTGAGTTAGCATCATTAATTTAGTATCCCATTATTTTAAATGATACCTGAAAGAAGAAAGTTTTTTTTTTACTTTTTTTCTTACTGTTTTGAAGGGCATTTTCACTAAGGCATACTGTAAAAATGCCAATCTGACACCTAAGTGAAGAGTTCTATTTTATAAAACTATATAGGTAACTAATTCTTTCTGCTAGCTGACTCAAAGCAGATGCATTGTAAATCCCTAAATGTGAAAATATCTTAAGGGAAAAAGACTCCTCTTTACTACTCTGCTCACTGCCAGTACTGCTGTGGCTCACTTACCCACATTCCAAACAAGCTTTAACAATTAGTTATCCTGTGGCACGACAGCCATTTTCAGTAACATCCCAAAATGAAGAATGACAGCTGAAGATTCAGAAATTGCAGTTACACAGCATAAAAATAATCAAATAACTTTGGTCTAGTTTGGAATACCAAGGGCAAAGTCAATATGATTGTCTTGCAAAACAATCAGCTTGCAAAATAATCAGCTTATCTAAGAGACACTGTCCTGCATTTCATCCTGAATTGCTGAGTCAGACAAGTGAAACAGATACTTCAAGCCTCATCAAAGTTTACGTGACTGTGAAAAATTATTTTTACATTATAGCTGCTACAGTAAGTTAATACCTTTTGCCTAACTATTGAAGTATGTCTGCATGTCTCTACTCAAGGCTGACTTGAATGCCTACAGATGTAAACATTATCCCAATTTTATCTCAGAAAAAAACTCCAAGTCTACTGTACTTGCACAGAGTTTTACATTCACCAAGTGCTTAAAATAACTCTGAGATCAATTAGTTTAGTTGCTTAGACCAATATTAGAATATTTCATTAAAACCAAAGTAGTGGGCTAACACTTTCCCATAAACTAAGGCACTTTGGTGTGTAATATCACAGTTCCCTCATACAAGTTATTCTTTGTCCAAGAATACATACCCCACGATATTTTAGCACTTTTTTTTTTTTTTTAAATTAAAATAGCTTTTGATATTCAGAAACTTTCAGTAAGAATGTACTTCTATGGCTATTGTGACCTTCTAACTCCTACTGAGGTTTATAGCAGAAAACAACTTTTAAAAAGAAGAGGTCAACATCATTATTTTTATTTCAAAAATAGAGAAAGTAAAGCAGAGAACTGCAATTATTAAATCACACAGCAGGACCCAGAGATAAACTTCAGATGTTAAAATTATGTGCCACAGCTAAGTGCCTATTGTAGCTAATAGAAAAAAATAAATGTAGAAGTCCGTCTTGTGTTAATCATAACTAAATCAGACAGGCCTAATTTCAGTTGAATGTTCTGATAAGGCATCATCATCTTTTTAAAGAAAACAATATCCTGTCTTTGTCTATATATATACTCAAATGTGCACAAATGCTGAATAATAGAATTATGATATAGAAGTATACTCAAAGATAAAACATAATGAGGCAAAACACAAAACTCCTGGATACACTGGTTAACACAAAGCGCTGTATGTAAGGCATCATTTTTCAATGCACAAGAAGACACATTTCTGCAAAACAATCTGAAGCAAGCCATATCAAATCAAGGTATGGACAACAACCTTCAGTTATTTCTTATGATCTTGATGTTAAGAATGGAACTAAGTCCATTTAGCATTTTGTCTTTCTTACTGACTAAAAACTTTGTGACATGCTGAGATGAAAGTTTTCACAAAAATGCTAGAATATTAATATTTAACTTGTGTGCTGCGTGTTTTTGAAACAAAAAAAAAAAGTTATCCTGAAAGGCTGCTTTGTTTTCCAAAATCATTTGAGCAAAACTTTAATTTCCTTTAGAGAATATGGTGATGTGGGTTCAGGGAAACAGTTTAATAGGCAGTAAAGATCAAGAAAAAAAGAAAATGTGTAGTATACAGCTGTAGTATACAGAAATATCAGCTTAATTTAAATGATTACGGAATCACCTCTATGAAAATGTAATGGCAATGTTCCTATGCTGAGCTGCATAGCGCCTCTTCTTTAATTCTACGGTTTTATTGCAAGAATGTCTCATTTAAGTATCATTTCCTCCTGTTCACTTTTAGGTCCTGTTTATATATTTAACCATCACACTTACTATTCTGTAAATAAAAGGAAAATGAGGAACTCTAAATTCAACTGACAGAAAGGACTAAACAGACAGAAAGCAAGGATATACTATAAGAACTTCAAAACCATACTGTCAGCAACTAAAGAAAATTTGAATGCTTTTGAAAATATAAAGTGTTTAGAACAGATTGTTTTATTCATGAAAGAATATGGAGAAATATAACATCTGAGTTGCCCAGAGAGCTGTTTCCAGTCAGACACTGCAGGGTGGCCCAAACTGACTCAAAGCAGAGGCTGTTAATGGACACCGTGCTATGAAAGCAGGTATTCACAAAGTCAGTAACACAAACTAGCAGTTTACAAAGGTTTCTACCAAAATCTGATCCCTTTGTCTTTTCCTCCTGAAGTTCCACTAGAAAACTATCTACTAGTCCCTATTATAAATCTGATGGTCAATCTCACTCTCAGTCCTTAGACTTGATCATTCCTGACCAGGTTTTCAAAATGCTAACAAAGGCTTGAGAATTTTAGCTTATTTAGCTCTCTGACAAATGAATTCAGATACATGTTGCAATGTCAAGGCTGTTCCTTTTCATTCTCTGTATGGAACAAGTATCACTTACAGTTACTCCTATGGATCATGAGGAGACTACATTCCATTAAAGTAAGAAGTTGTTTGAAGCTCTGAAGCAACTATGTGGCAATTTTCCTAATTTTTTGTTTGCCCTGGCTGAGACCTCCTCAGTCCCATTTTAAAGGCTGTTGTGGCCATTTTTTCATGTTACGAAGATTTTTAGTCTCACTCGTAAAACACAGTCATTCCAAGGAATTAATGAACTACTGAAAACACACATTCTCAAGAAGATTCGAAACAAAATCTTCATATGGATGTTTTATCAAGAATTTTGCTAATTCCTTTATTTAATGGACTGAAACTAGAAATCAGAGGAGTCAAGCAACAAATCTCTTTTTCTAATCTCAGGAGTCTAGTATTACTTTTGGATGATATTCTATTCTGCAAAAAAATTGTGAAAACTTCAGTGATAAAATAAGAAATACTATGGCTCCAACCTGGTGTTCTAGAGAATCAACAAGTACAAAGCAGATTTAGTTATGTAATCTACTGGAATTGCCTACAAAAATTGCACACATTGTTTAATCGTAGGATTTTAAAGAAACTAGTCTATCTAGAAGGGATAAGAGAGAAAATTAAATAAATAAATCACAGAATGTGCTGAGCTGGAAGGGACCCACAAGGATCATCAAATCCAACTCCTGACTGGCACACGACACCCCAAGAATCACATCATGCAGGCGAGAACATTGTCCAGACACCACTTAAACTCTGTCAGGCTTGGTGCTGTGACCACTTCCCTGGGGAGCTGTTCCAGTGCCCAACCACCCTCTGGGTGAAGAATCTTTTCCTGATATCTACTCTAACTCCCCCCACCCCGCCTCAGCTTCCTGCCATTTCCTCAAGTCCTGTCACTGGTCTGAGATAGGGTGAATTATTTAGGAGAAAAGAAACAGGCATAGGCAAACATGGTAATTTTCACTACGGAAAAAGGCAGAGCCTTGCAGGGACCTGAGCTGCCCAAGCCAAACATCAATGTGGTGACCAGCTCTGCTCAGTTATCCAGAGTAACCACAAACAGTGCTGACGCAGGAACTCCCAAATATCCCACCTGACTCAATACAGATAAACACACTTTTCCTACTGGTATTGTTGCCTCATATCTTCACATGTAAATGATAACTGAGCTGACTGCTTTGCCTAAGAAAACAACACTTCTTTTTATTCTAGAAAAGTGTTAGATCAACGTTCAGTAGGAAGGAAGGAACACACAATAAACAGAAAATATCCTCTATGCCACTGCATAGATGCATTGTGCACAGAGAACTGAAATATGGATTTTAAACTAAAAACAGCAAATTCTCTGAAAACTGCACCCAGCTCCAGTCAGCCAAAAGGTTCAGTTTTAAGCATTCAAACCTGCAAACTTCTGTTTCACAATACCATTTATTCATTATTTATCCTCCCTGATTCACTCTACGCTCCATGCCAAATGCATTACACATTCTCCAAATCCCAGAGCAGAAAGCACAGAAATAAAAAGTATACACATGTACTGGTTAAATGATTTTCTTTTCATCATTTTTAAATGATTGCCTATTTACTGTAGTCAACTCAAAGCAAATGGGTTTTGAAATTCTCCATGTCCAAACCACCTGGATGTGGACCTCAGAGACAAGCTGCAATGCCAGAACCTCTTCTAAAGGCAATATTATTTGTAGGTTTTTATCCTTGCATTATTCTAGGTATGTGTGAATGCAATTCTGTAAGTACCACCAGAAGCTGCACTTTACAGGCAGTTTACACAGACGTTACTGATGAAGATACCAGAGTCTCCATGTATGCAACAAACAAATTCTAATCACTGTAGACAATTCTGCAAAACAGCTTATTAAAAAACCCCTCCAAAGTCCATGCAAATTTCTGCATAGAGAGCTTCAGCTGAAGGCCAAAAGGCCATGGAGAGGCAAGCCACTGAGAAAACGTGTCAATGGACAGAGACCTCTTGCAAGTGAGTGAGGGGAATAATATTTTGACAGAGCAGATGTCTCAAAGCTATCTTAAATAGGCTAGGTTTGAAAGAATTAGTCATTCAGAACCATTCTATATATAGACTATATATCTATATCAGATATAATAGGCAGAAAATAGCTGAGGTCTGCTCCAAGGCTCTGAAATCAGGGGAAATAGGTATTTGCTGAAATACTTGATATCACCCAAGAGCCAGCAGGGAAGAGAGGACTACATACCATCACCTCTATGAATGCAGAGAATAATATCAGTCATGACCCAAATGTATTATTCTTACCTAAGCTGTGAGAATGCCTAATAATCTCTCTCAAGTTTTCTACTATGAAAAACAGCAGAGCGAAGCTTTACTGCATTTACAGATTATTATTTCTATGACCTTTAGGCAGTTAACTGTGCACCACCATACACATAACCACACTGGTAAAAGAATTGCATCCTCCCTCTCTCTATGGCTGGATTGGTAGAGTGCTACCACACCTTTTCTTTGGCTATGACACAACATTATAGGAGGATTGGGAACTAATAATCTAGTTAAAATGAGAAATGCCTCAATATATCTCCTTCTAAGTGATTTTCAATACAACCTTCGGTTATATACTTTTAAAATATGGATTTTAAACTAAAACCAGCAAATTCGCCGAAAACTGCCAGGAAGCTTCTTAATACAGTTCAGCTTCTGCATTTACAAACACCTCACTATCATCTGCCAAAACTGTACTTTGCAATTTCTTACTGCAGTATGCTTCTGGGAATTGCAACAGGATTCTTCCCCTATGGCAACAGGGCACCAAGGGAGCTATTTTCATTCCTTCTTTAGCAGTTGAACATTTGTAATGTTGTGACTATGGATACCAACTGGTCTTTCACTTTAAGTTATAAAACTGAAACGTTTTCAGCAGTAGATGCCTCATGTGCCTCCTTTTAAAAGTAATTTGAACAATATACAGTTGTGGTTTCTGTTTCCTTTTTTCTTAAACATTACAGCTTCTCAGAGGCAACAGAGAACACGTAGATGATTCCACATAATTTCTGAGGTGCTCAATTAACAATGCACCCACAGGCACAGAGGCTGAGGAAAACAAAAGTAATTTAGAAAGGCAAGCAAGATTTACAGTAGAAATTCCACATAAGGTTATGCTTTTCTGTAGCAGTAATGTAAGTAAAGGAAGAACAAAAAACTATATATCTTCTAAATAGGAAGTCCTAATTAATTCATATATTCCTTTCTATTGCTTAAGACTTTATGCTCTATACCAGTGATTCAAGACTGAAATAAATAGCATATAAATGAGTGGCCAAACAATGAGCCTGAATAAAAATAGCCACAGTTTGTATACTGTTGAAGTCATGACACTGCAAGGTAGGTAAAGTTACACAAGCAGTTCAGCCACAAACTTTTTTTTCTTTTTTTAATATGTGCACTTCAACAGAAACTTGATACACAGGGCTCAAGTTGAAAGCAAATGTTTTCTTTAAAACAAAAAACAACTTTGAAAAATATAAAATCTGTAGTGCTTGGTTACTCAGTGGGAAAGATATACTAGTCTTACATACCATGAACATAAAATGGGCAAATTTCCTAAAGGACAGTCAATCTTGGTCCTTTTTGCAGTTGCTATCTGAATAGGCAATGCTTTCAAAAGTATTTGTGAATTACAGCAGACACACATTAAAAAGATATTTCATCAAATGCGTACTCAGTTTACATAAATAAGGCCATTTACATTTTAGAGGTACACTTATTAGTATCATATTAACTTCATTCCAAATTTGAATGAAATCCCACAAGTCCATTAAAGATAATTTGATTTTGAGATTTACAGTAGCACTTTGATAGAATTACACCTATCATGTAAAACCAAAACTGCTCCATCAACTTACGAAACCTGCACATAAGAAAGGAGAGAGGACAGACGAGCATCTCCACGTACACTGAAATGGTTGTACCAAGACATGAACAGGCAAGGACTAACTGACATCCCAAATGCAGAAATAATTCTATTCACACCTACAACAGGGGAGCCAGCTTCAGAAAGTCTTGACAATGTGTTGCAGTGTCAAGAGATTTCCGAAAGATTTCAAGTTAACTACATGACATATTGGAGGTTCTTTTCAAGATATACAGTGTACTATTAACTGAAAAATGCCCACACAGCATAAATACCAAGAAAAAAACGCCCTGTTGCTGCATATTGTGAAATTCTCCAGAATTCTGATTGAATTTACCTATGAACATATTCAGTGCATAGAGCACAATCTGGATTCCTCACTTGGAGTTTTGTCTGTAACTTCTCTAACATTCATCTGGGATGCTAGTAAACTCATCAGAATGAATAGCTTTCCTTTGTATAATCTTCTTGTAAAGAAACAAAATCTAAAAATAGACCATTATTAGACTATTAATCCCAGATTCAGTCATGTCTACATTAAATACAAAACTACGTGTCTACATTACATACGTCCTGCCATATTGTTTTTTAAAAAAAACAATGAATGATAACATTCAGAATATCCTAAAAGATATCCAGATTGCCAAACTAGTTTATTATAAAAACTGCTTTTTTCTTTTCCTGAAACAATGCTGTGAGCCTCCAACGCAGCCAGCAGAAAAAGCAACTTTGTTTTTTCATATCAGAAATTAATGCGCAAAACTGCAAACAAAGCCAAAGTTTCTGCAGTTAATTTCTACCAGCAGTGAACGGGGGAGATGGTTATTTGACATTTACTATTTTTACAAAATCATCATTTAGTTGATGTAGAAGCTATTCTTCTCAATACCATTATTTTGTGAATTTGGAACATACAATTAAGGTCAGCTGTTAAGATAAATGTTTATAAAGATTCAGAAGTGCTAAACATGATGCATGCAAAAAACTGAAAAAACTACTATATAACCTAGTTTTCTTCTAAGCTGAAAAAGGCATTTTTACATGGTGTTAAGACATGGTGTTATGAATGCCACTCATGTGGATCTAAGACAGGCTAACTAATATTTTTGAACTATAGAAAATCTGTATTATATTAACTATGGATAATACATATTATAGCATTCATTGTATTATGTAAACATACCTATTTTCAAATCAATTTTTAACCTCTTTCACATCTGCTAAGCTTTTTACAAAAATTGAAACAAGGTAAATTTTAATTGATTACATACATTTTGATTAATAAATCCAAAATTTTGTTTAATTAAATCAATCTTTTAAATTCATGCTTAGCTAGATGGAGAACAGGAATTTTACTTTCACTTTTGGGCTTGAATGAATGGTTCTCTTCCTTCATAATATAAACTACACTGTCTAGTTACTTTAAAAAATTACTATTGTGTTTTAAAAGTACATAAACTTCTCCAATATGGGCACTGGAAAAACACAGGTAAGGAAAATTATAAAACTGCATCTCTTAACTAGGAGAAGTGTAGAAAGCTGCTGTCATACATTTAGGCCACAGTGGGAGTTTTTAAATATGTTGTCTTGAAAAACTGATTTTTAAGTGAAACCAGCTTTCACATTTTTACAGTGTCTTCTGCTAGAGATGTTACAAATAAACAGAAACACATAACCTTTCGTATTATTTTGACAGTAAGCTCAACACTGCAGCTTCATGATTTTGCAAACCTCATTTAAGATTTTTAGCAAAAAAAGTGTTAAGTAAACTGTATAAAACATCTGCACAAGCATTATCAGAACACGGAGTTTATTTACAAAGCAAGTATTACTGCAGATGGCTAACAATATATCATGTTGTCTTCAGAATACTAATTTTCTAAGCAGATCTTTTGGGGATGTGCTCCAAAAGAGTGGTATGTGCTCTTGCGTCATATTTACAGATCAGCAAAAAACATACCTGTAAAAACTATTTAGATCAAGTTTTCCTGCTTTTATTAGTGCACAAGTCAGACTATTAAAACTAACAAAAAAGAAATTCAATCAGATAAAAAGAGTAAGAAAATAAGTGAATAGAGTTCTAAGTAATGAAACATTAAAAGGAACACTTACTTATAGCCATGCTTTAGATACGCCCTGCAATTTTAAATTTTCTGCCTGACACCACATGTTGGGGCCCTATGGGGTCCCTACCATGTAACCATAGCACTATCTAAACAAATCATTTGCTAATCCAGATATCTCAGAGCTGTATCTCTGTGCTGAGGCTGGAGAGGTGCCAGTTCTAAAACCAAGGGGTGAACATAACAGCAAGCATACTATGGTGTTTCTGTACCGGGAAGAGAAAAGAAAGCTAGAGGATTTTACATCATCTTTTCTAGTAATTAAGGGAAGTAATTCTGACCAGCTGCTTCTTCCCCAGCTCATTAACCTCATAGTCCCTTATTATGATTATAACACTGCATGTAAAAAACAGAATTCTGGAATAAAATACAGATGTTTATAAAGTCCTGTGCCTGTTTACAGCTTTATATTTTGTGATACTAAGTGGATACTTGGCATTTGGGTTGGGATTTTGAGTGGGGAAGAATTGTGAGAACATTTAAAGGCCGTTAAAAGTGACTGAAGTATATGCATTTAAAATATGCAGTTTTCATTCAAACAAAACTCTTAGTTTATGCACTAAGTAATTTTAAAGCTTCACTAAGTCATGGGTTTAAGAGGACACCAGTTGATAAACACTGCTAACAAAAGAAGCACTAACACACCTGCTGTGTTTCAGTTGCTTCTTTCTCCTTATCACACCATGAATTTCATGTGGAATAAACTTTATCTGCTTTAAAACTGTTGCTGCGCAGCTGCTTTCTCCTTTTATGTAAATTTATACCAAATCCAAAGGCTATTAAAACACACACAAATTTTCAGTAGATATTAGTCTATGCTCAGCTATCTCCAGAATGACAAGCTACATGCTGAACACTGTCCAACTGAAGAATGTGACAAGATAGCTCAGAATAACTCTGTTTACTTAGCTCTTTCCAGCCCAGGAGAAAAGCAGATGAATAATAAATATGACAACCTTGGAAGTTTTTGATTTCATGTTCTTATTTTACAGGTATGTGTAAAGAAAAGAATTTTCATCTTCTCTTATAATCCAGAGAATTTGTTGGAAAATAATTTCATGTCCTTGGTAGCTAGGAATATCCCATTGTTTTTGCACACTAACTTGAGTACCTCCTTAATTTATGGAAAATAACTTCTATTCATGTCAATCCAGTTGTGTTTACAGTATGCCTTTAGGAAGACTCACAACAGCAATCTGCTACAGTTACAGGCATATTGGAAGCACATTATTTAACAGAATTTACTCTGAATTCTTGTACTGTCAGCTGGAACGCTCCTGTCTGGATTGCCACGAAATTAGCAAAGTTCACTGAGTAAGCAGGCACCGCATCGTGCTGCTTGGACTGCTTGGTGGTCATGAGAGCATGTTTACATTAGTGCCTGCATCTGTCAAACCTCGGAAGACCTGACAGCATCCTCAGTTATTTCATTAAAAGCACCTGTTCCTAACACCCTTACATATTCTAACACAGATAATTTTATGCCAAATTCTACATTAATCCTTTTCACACAACCACCCAATTCAGAACATCTTCCTGCACAGCACCAGATCTTTATCACAAGCTGAATTATGATTTTTTTGTTTTAACAATTTGTAGTGTGCTTACAAACTTACAAGAAAGATTATTTAACAATCTAAAGGATTTGTAATTTTGAACAGTCTAGTTCTTCTCGTTTGTCAATACATTCAGCTATAGAAGAGCAGGATAAGAGATTTCAATGAATGCTTATGACTAAAACAGGCTGAACCTGAACTTTATTAAAACTCCCAGACACTAAGAAAAAGATGTTCCATATTTGAAATAATTCTAATAGCTGTAAAAAAGAAATACTCTGATAGTGCTAATTCAATCACAGAAGCACAGAAAGAGTGAAAGAAAACACAAAAGCAGTATTTAAATGTGAATGAAACTGAGTTGTGAGAAAGCAAATGTATCCAATTTCAAAAGACGACAATTAAAAGTAAACGTGGATGGCAAGATTAACCTCACTTAAACTGTGACTTTTCTGCATCTATCCTAGGTGTGTATTCATAAGCTGCAACCAAGTCAAATATTTCTAAATATAAAACAGATAGTGCATGAAAGTTGTTGCCTTGGAAGTATGGTAGAAAGGTAATACACCACTTAAAAATAATCTGTTTTAAACATGTATTTTTTGTCAGACCACAATGTAATGAACACTAATTTTGCTTAAAAATCAAGGTAAAAAAAGGTTCTCAAACATGAAAGATGAGCACTTTTAACATCAAAAGAACCTACTGTACACTTCCTTATTAGATATGACTTTTTCACTTAAGCAGAATAAAGCAAATTAATGAATAGATCATCTGTGGATCTAATCTTTTTGTAGTTGTGCCCATATCTTATGCTCCCCAGCTGTAGTGGCTAGTGAACCGGTTACAGGCACTGAAAAAAAGTATTTTAAAACTGATGTTTTGAACAACAGGTATTTCATGTGCAGCACATTTTCTACAATGAAACATTGTGATTATAATAACACTATGGGGATAATCCTTACCCTATTTACTAATAAAAATCCACAAATTCATTCAGTCTTGTATTATCCTATAGCAGAACAATAGTTTCTTCACAATATCACAAAACCACTTAGCATTAACTCCTCTAACATATTCTACAGACAGATTTTTAAGTAAGAGATACCAGCATTGCTGTAATATCTAGAAATGCTGAGATATAGACTTTCTTTTGATTCTCTGTTTTTTATAACTTAAGAGATAACTCTATTTAAAACACTCCTCCAGAATTATATATATATATCCCCATTCCCACAGGATATGCAAAGAGTCTTAGCAAAGACTTTTGTCACAAGAGATGATCGCATTCAGGAAAGGCATGAGAATCCCCCACAGATGCCACTTGAAAAACTAATACACACAGTTCCCAGCACCTTCTGCCAGAACTAGCCCATCCTCCCCAGTTGGTCTGGCTATGCCTTCAACTCCCAAGCCCCCAGCTCCATCAGGGAATGCTGGCTGGCACAGAGTAATTGGGCAGGATCTTTCCCTCTTGAGTACCAGCAGCCTTCTTGTGCTGACACACCCATAACTGATACGCCGCCTGCAAAACGCCAGTGGCAGATTACCCCAAACCAGCCCTACCCCCAGATAGGTGTTTGAAGGGAAGATACAAACTAACTTCCACAGGATATGCAAGAATTCTATCATGTTAGATATCCCACTGTGAATTAGAAAAAATCATTTATTCTAGCCACAAACTTCATGGTACTCAAGCTTCAGTATAGCAGAGTCAAATAATAAAGTTCAAATGTAATATACATGAGTATTACATCAAAGTTTATTTTCCTGTCACTACTGCCACATTCAGAAGCAGCGTACAGCTCTGAATGTCTTTAAAGTATTTTCCATTACTGCAAAATGTTTGTACATTTTCTCTACGCTGAAGAATCAAATATTTGGTGTTTTTTGAAGAACCTTTCCCTCATTATTCTGTCATTACTAAGTCAGCATATAGAGTAAATTGATAAATTAGACTTTAAATACTGAGAGAAGCCATAGTCTCCCTTTACAGATATATATTTTTACAGGCATCACAGTTTTCATATTGTCCAATGGAAGCATCGAGTTGACACACAGAAGTCCATGATTACTGATTACCAGGATACTGTGGATCCTAAATGACAGCCCATGAATTATACCTTAGGTGCCTGAAGAAAGAATGCATGAGACATGCTGACTTGGCGAAATGGAAGGGAGAGGGGGAAGAAACAAACTCACACCCAAACTCAGTAGATGCATCTTCTATCATTTCCTTTCTAGATCTTTTATTGGGTCAAGAAGGAAAAAAGGCATTATCAGAGAATAAGCTATGAAAAACTATAGCTTCCTCTATAATCATCAACTCGCTCCCAGGCATAGACGGACACTATGGGCCTGTAAAGAGACCCAGCAGTGCCCTCTGGTGATTCGGGTCAAATTTAGCGGTGTTATACGGGCAATAAAATGGACCCTACGATGCCCTACCGAAGCTCCAGATATGAAGGAGGAGGACTCTGTCACCTCTGCTGAGGAACTACAAAGGAACTACATTCTATCTGCATATATGTGTACTGTGCTGCAAAATTTCTGCTACAACATCTACTTTGTTGGAGTGAATAAAAGCTGTATCTGCATTTGGGGATGAAAAAGCACCAATACACATTGTGTCTGATATACTTGTTGCAAGTTGTTGGTCCTTTGGTGACACTAAAGAAGACAGTGGTAAATACAGCAGTTAGAGAGGACGAGACAACAGAATAAGCATGAGTTTTCTTGCTTGCTTGGCGGCCTTCTTTTTTTCTTTTAAAATTACGTAAGAGATTCTCCCACAAGAACATGGTAAGTTCCCACAAGAACACGGTAGAGTAATATGACTGAAATTAACTAAATGGAGCAGCCTGACACTATCTTTTGGTCCATTGATAAGTTTGGGAGAATCAATGAAAAATGATAGCATGGGAAGCTCTGGCAATATTTCTGGTCTTAGTGAAAATTAGGTATTCAAAACCCACTCAAAATACTTAGCCATAAGGCAACATCTACAGGTTAGAAATCCCAAATCAAAGCTTAAAAATATGCTCTTAAGGCGTAACTAATTTATGTTCTTTATATACTGATATAATCACTTGTGTTTCATCTTTTTAACTCTAACCAGTTACTCTGAGTTTTAACCTTCCTTCCACCCATTTTGTTATCAAATAGCTTCCTTCTATCTGTCTCATGTTCTTCTGCAAGTCCATGTTATTCCTAACATACCAAATATCTTTATTCTCATTGGCATCTTTTTTTTCTTCAAATGTAGCCAGCCCCTCAAGAACATGTAATATTTTCATTTTTGACCCATTGACATACCCCATACTCTTAGAGACATGTTGTCCTACACTTACCCTTTTGGTTTTGTTTCGTGACTATGCTGAGTTTTCTGAATCTGCAATACAATTTATTTTTTGAAGGTACCATTTACTTTTACAGTGTGACAGATACTTTAGAGTAATCTGATTTGTAACTCAGTTTTGGTAACTGAAGTTTTATGGCAATCTTTAAATATAGGTCTCATATAGTAAATTATCATCTATAAAGTTCATACTAGATTGGCATTATTTCTATTTCAAATTCATACAAAAATTGTCAAAAAAGTAGGTTTGGGGTCCTGCATACACTTTGATGCTGTAAGCCAAATGTGAAAACAGCCTTTCAAATATATTCTTCTGTTGAACAGATTTAACTAGAACATAAATGAAAAGAAATTCAGAAACAGGAAATTCAGGAAAGGGAAAGTGAACAAAATTATAAGACAGTATTTTGTTGTTTTGGTTTGGTTGGTTTTTTTTATTTCAATAAATGCTAAGGTAATAGAACAAGAACCTTCTACATATTTTGTATTCTCACTTCAGCAATTCACTGGAATGATGTTACAGAACAGTCAGTTAACTCAGACCATGTGGATCTTGCTTTTTCCCTTAAGGAAAATATGGCACAAGACAAGGAGTGTGTCACTCAGCTCCACTACAACAGCTGTTCTTCCACTCCATTCTATGTCAGCTAATTTTTCTCTGTAGTCATTTTACTACTATCTCCTGTGCAATTGGCTTTTACGTCTGCCCTAAAATGGCACAGAAGAGCAGCAGATGCATTACCAAGGAGCATGACTTTAATTCTTATCTGGCTGCAAAGTGGGGTCAGAAGTAAACATTCTTTTAACCTAATTTCTTTCCTAAAATACTATCACTCCTGTTAAACCATATTATATGCTAATTATCAATAGATTATTAGGGCATGAATGATATGTCGCTGAGCTTCTGTTTCATTTCCCATAGCTTAAAATGTTTCCATTCTTCTTCTGTTCCTCACAGAGAACAGCAGCGTACGCTGTCACGCACACGACTTGCTGCTCTCTGCGCCGCTTTGCAGCACTGCCTGCTTGAAAGGCAAATTGCTGCACATTACAACAGAACAAACACTTCAATTCCTAACAGATAATCATGCAGAGCTTGCTATTCTTACATTAAGGGGACGTTTGTAATTCCTTTTTTCATTTGGTCTTTATGTTATTTTGGGCTAGTTCAATTCCAATATTGCAAATGAAAGCCTCAGTCTTATAACAGATCTGAAAAATTAATGAGTTACTGAAATGATAATTCAGTAGTATTTACAAAGGTCTACTTTAGATACAAAAGTATGTAAATGCCTACATATCCCCCATTCTTTTTCCTACAGACAATGAACAAACACTATCCAAAATAAATTCACACTTCAGAGGCAAGTTCATGTCTTTTCATTTGAAAAATGAGTTTTATCAAATTACACACATACGGCTGAAAAGAATGAAAGACTTCCTTGATGGGGAAGATATGCTGTATGCAGCAAAAATTGTTGTTCGGTATCATTTTAATGGTCTCAAAATGCAGAAGAAATCAGAAAACATTTTTTCATCAAAATAAAAGAAATCAAATCACTACTGGCCATATTTTAAAGATTACCAAGTGCTGTCGCTGTGCTTAATGAAGTTAATGTTACAAATGCTAACCTACATGAGCGTGTTTAAAACAAACTGGCATTAAGCAAGCATATAGTGTAACTGTAACACTGACTTTAAACTCGTAAACATCCTTTCCACACAGAGCCCTTTGGGACATTCGAAGAATTTACTGAATGAGCTACTTGGAATAAATAAAGAACACTCAACACTGTAACACTTTAGCTGATTAAAAAAAGTTTTAACTGTTCCCCTAGTTGCCTGGAAATGGCCATTTAAAAAAATGCTGCTGTGGCAATAGCAAACCTTTATTAATTCCTTATTTTTGGATTTTACTGCATGGGGCTTGTTAAAAATAAACTTTCAATCCAACCAGTTCAGGACTGAAAATTTAGTACTTTACAGTGAACCACACAAAGTTATGGAAAAAAAGATGAGTTCCTTTTTTTTTTCAGTACTTGCTCACAGAAACCAGTTAACTCTAGCAATAAAATTAACTTAAGTGACAGTTACATAAACTAAATGAGAACATGTATTTCTTCCAGATAACCATGCTGAGCTTTAACAAAAATCACCTTTAATTCACTTGCATGTACCAGCTACATGACTTTATTCAAAAGTTAGAGGTAACATTTAATATTTTAAAATATTCAAATGGATTTTAAAAGTTTGCAGCTACACTCATATAAGAATTCACTTACAAATAAAGTTTAAGTGTTGAATCTCTATTTGGCAGTAAGACGAATTTCGAGAAAACCTGTGGATTACAGGTGCATTTGCAAAACTATGAGTTATAATTACTCTAGAAGTGCATTTCTTTTCAAGTTATCTGTTTAAGGGCATCAGCAACTAGCTTGCCATAATTGCTCTGTTTGATTACCAAGCAAGTAAAAGCAAGTTGAACTCTACGAGCTCAGAGTTGACAAAAACCACCCCAAAACTGCTTTATTATACAAAATGACTTCCCTACCTCCACTGTGTGCTCTGGCTATATCCATATGGGGGCAGTAATGTTAAAGAAAATATAACACCTTAAAGCAGTCACCTTAATTAATTTGTTTACAGAAAATTCCTTAAACACAAGGTTCTCAATACAATACTAAAAATCTCAACCAGAGCCTAAATCTATTTGTTGGTGGTTTTAATCACCCATATTATCAATAATCTGCTATTATTTTTACATTGTAGTTGCTCAATCTAAAGCAATACCTACAGCGCAGCACTGGCCCAAGATAAGCATCAGATGGGAATTCATTTGTCCATAATGTTTGAAGACACAAGATACTAAACCAGGTATTATGGATTCTCACCAGAGTAACACTCCCTGGATTAGAATTTAACCTCAGTGTAAATTATTCTATCAGGGCAGCTTCCATCCACCTCCATGAAGCAGCTGGAATCTTGGTGGGATAACCCCTGCCTGGACACTCAGAGCAGCAACTCCTGCCTTGAACTGAAGTTGGCCTGAATCAAGAGGCCAGCCAGACACCCAGATGAATGTCCTTACAACCTTCATTCTGTAGCCCTTAGGCAGACTTTCCCAAACTAGCTACAAAAACCCACCCTCATCAGTGCCTCTGCAAAAAGGGAGTGCTTTCCCAGCCTTTCCACAAAACCAGATTAAATCACCACCAGTTATTCAATGGCTTCCTGAATATACTGGTAATTTACAGGGAAGAAGTCATTCAGTATTAGGTGAAAGGCTGTAGGAACACAGCAAACAGCTCCATAATTTATTAGAAGAAAGACAGCAGGAATGAGCTACAGAAGCATAAATGTTTACAATGTTCCATGGAAAATCACCCAACAAAAATCAAACCCCAGAAAATATGCCAAACATACAGTGGTCATTACCCTATTCCCCCCACTAAAACTTCCCACTGCAGTCCTCCAAAGAGCCTTCCGACTTTCCCAACACAACAGCTTTCGATCTTTTGTGGTAAAAGGGTTGGAGCTGCACCTGTGTGAAAACAGGCCCTCCGCAGTGCAGCAGCCTTCATACCACACACAAGTTTGAAAATCCAGAAGTTAACACAAGTTGCAAGGCACTGTAATGTCCCCAAGCAATCAAAAGAAATAAATACAAAGTTTCTTTTGTGTAGAAGATTCATTCAATGACAACTACTTAATAACTAAAACAGAGAAAAAACCTCAGAAATTAAGTTAATCATATCAACACAACTCCAAACCACTGTTACAGCTACTTGGAGCTGGAGATTACATAACTAGGTTATAAAATGTTAATAATGACGTTCAGTTGGCTCTAAATGCCATCATCCAAGGGGGTGTAACACTTTTGAGTCTACTCAGTAAGAATCATATGATTACCATAAACCCCAGCATAACGTAAACACCATCACTTAAGGTGCAAAGGCTATGGCATTTGCATCTAATTCTGCAAAACTGAGTGGAAGCCTCCTTGCCTCCAACTGTGCATGTGCACTGCAGGATGAAAACAGCCATTCCTATGACCCTTCAATGAAGGCAAACCTATTTTTCCCTCACTCTGAATTTCCAAAGCCCAGCTTTCTCACCACTTCACAACCTACTCCATCCTCTCCAGCAGCTCATCCAGGCACTATTCATAAACATCTCACAAACATATATTTACAGATTCTACTTCTGTTTATTCTCACAAAATCAATAGAGCAGAAGGAAACAGGAAAGTAACTGAAAATAAGAGTACTTTGAACTGTAAAATAAAAAATAATCTGAGTTCAAGAATGATTTTGTGAATGAAAATCACAGTTATTTGTAAATATTAATTTCATCTCAGGACACGAAATCCCAAACACCACTGAAGTCCCGCTACACTGGGAAACATGCAGACATATTCTACAAAGTAATACAGTAGTTGATACAAGTCTGAGGCAATTGCATAAAAACATTTTGGTATCAACAAGATGTGCCTGCTGAGCTCCCAGCAACTTTGAAAATGAGAATAATTTACTTCCCTACACAAGATTCAGAAGCCAAAGTTTGAAACCCAGATTTGAAAAATTCTAATGAGGTCTGCAAAATGACATGCAGTACCACAACTTCTTAGATGTAATTAAATCCCCATAAAAAGTGAATTGATATTTGATGATAATGATAGCTTATATTTGCCTTTTTTTTTTTTTTTTTCTTTTAAGGACTTATCAGAATGTCTGTGAGTTCAGTAATAAATTAAAAGGAAAATTAGCAGCAAATCACAGTTTCTTCCTGTACGACAGAAATAACTACAAGTGGCCATGTTATGCAATGACTGTAATGCATAACCCTTTTAAAAGTTAGAAGAAATGAAAATGGCTAACAGGATGAGAGAAGGCTTTGACCATAACTATAAGTATATTGGAGCCAGCTAGTAATTTTGAAGATGCAATAGCCTGATGTCACTTCTGGAGTAACTGGTCAAACAACGCTTGACTAGCAGTTTTTAAAGCAGCGGCGAAGGCTCAAAGCTCTGTTACTTTTGAGGGAAGCAGGGGCTGTATTAGGGCTAAAGAGACCCTTACTTAGGAGAGCATGACAGCCTTGAAGTAGTTTTCTGGGGTAAGGAAAGCCTTATTATCTGTGTCTGATCATTAGCTCATGGAACAGACACTTTCCTATATAAAGGGCAGGAAAGGGTCAGAGCCACAGAGCATGTCTAGTGATTATGTTGATAGCTGTCATGCCAGCCGACAGCTGGGGGAATTGTGGGGTGCATTACACATGAACCTGACTTTATGGCTGCAAAGATATCAGCTTTCCTCATAATTTGGAACTAACAGGGAGTTTCCTCTTAAGGCATATGGATTTTTCTGGCCATATGAGAAAGATGTTGGTTGTTAATTCTAAGAACCTGTACAAAGAGAGAGAATGCTAACAACTGTCTTAACTGCACTTCTGACCAGAATACCCACAGAGATCCAGACTACAAAGCTACTGTACCAGATAAAATCTTTCCCCAGACATTTGTTTGTCCTATTCAATCAGGATTTCACAGATAAACATTTTGGATTTGACACTAGCAATTCTAATTCTACTTATGAAAAGACGTGCTGAAAGGTTTTGGTTTTGAAAAGCAAACATGAAACATCCCTGGTGCACAAGTTCAGCCTGAAAGAAAGAAATCTCAATACGTATTAATCCTTGCATGCGTAGGAGGTTCCTGGTAAAAACTCAGGGGCACTAAGCTCTCCACCTAAATCAAGAAGATACTCTGTTCTCCTTTACTAACAGAACAATGTAAAAACAGTTTCCAGGTACTGTTCTTGTGTTTCTGTTGGAAGCTGTTGCCAGGACTAAGGAAAAAAAAGAAAAAGAAAAAAGAAAAATCGAGGAAAAAAAGTAAAAATGTAAAAATAAAATACTTTAGCACATTTACTTTTTAAGTCATGGAATCTAGTTCCCTGACTACACGAAACTAACACACATTATCCATTTTTCCCTACTGGGTTGAAAAGCTTGCTGTTACCTAAATGACAGCATAGTCAGAGTTTAACAACAATTGTAAGCACACTGCAGCAAATAAATCAATCCTGAACTCCACAGGCCGTAAATCAGGCTATTATAAAATTTACAGCCTAAACTGAGTGGAACATAGCATGACTTTTTTGCCTCTGATTTTTGTCAGACACTCCTATTTATTTTAGAAGGCATGGAGGGTTTCCACTCTCTCAAAGGGATAGGATCAAACTACCTTTAATTGTGCTAATTATCCAATCAGGTCACATCACATATGCATTTAAGTCAGCTTAAGACTGGTCTGATACTGACAGTGGATGTAAGCAATCTGTGTGCTCATAACCACAGCACCTATAACATTCAGAATAACAAGAGCATCACCTTTTCACTGACAACTAATTAGATCAGCTAAGCCCAACAACAAAGCTATGGTATTAGATACTGACCTGATTATTCTCTTCAAATGAAATATCCAATAAAAAGTTCAGGATAGAGAGAAAATAGGACCTGGATATACATGCCTATATACATGCATACATATGGGCATATATGTACTTGGTCAAACTTTTTGTCTCCTCTATCTCTTCATCACCCCCTGTTAAATCAGTCTAGTATCTACCTGTTTTGTATTACATAGTTAAACAATTACATATATCCCAAAAGACATGAAAAGATTTCACCTGCACCAAACTACCAGTTCAGATTGCATTTTATCTGTAGAGCAGAGCCTTTACAGGCTTCAGTTTTACAGATGAAATCCATTACTCATGTCAGATAATTATGTATCATATAATTTCTTTATTTAGGCTTGATTTCCTTTCAGGGCACCCCAGATTGCTTTATTTATTTAATTTTTTTGTGGTCAGGGTGGCCATCATGGTAGGTATCAAGCAGCTATAGGACACTACTCCTGTCTCCTCAAATACCACGTATGGACTTTCCTGCCTTAGCAACAGGAACACATTCATACACACTATATATACATTATCTACATCTTCACAGATACCGGCTTCCTACCATCAACATTTAGTTTCTTTCAAAGATCTCAGATTCAGTAATAAAACCAAAACTTTTTCATAATGTGATGCTTGAAACACCATGGTTATGTGGACCAAGTCCATTAGTACTTAGCAGAAAACACAGGTGACTGCTGGGCTTTACATTGAATGTGCCAGTAGCTACTTGAAAATATATCAGGGGAGACTGAACCACCCCTGTTTGTTGACCTCTCCTCACTACACCAGCAGCGAGGCTGACTGGGTGACCTAACATACCCTTTTCCAATTCTTGCTTCTGTGACAGCTGGCAGGTTCACAAAAGAAGAGCTTTTGAGGAGGAGTTTCAATGAAGATGGGGAAATGCAATGCACAGTGACAATCTAAGGAGAATAAAGAAATTATTGAAAACAAGGCACTTAGGAGATTGGCCAGTCTGCCATTTCAAAGAAAATGATCTTTTTTTTGCCATTTGAACATCTCGTTGGCAGTGGACAAACCTAAAAACATCTTTCAAATACTATTACTATCAAAAAAATACTCACTAGTTGCAATCTCATGAAACACTAGTTGACTGAAAAACATGTTTAGGTTTATATATATAGAGAGTTAATAATTGTTGAGTTTTCCATTATTACAATGAATTAACTTCCAGAGCAATTCAGCAAAATAATAGATGGGAAGTTTGAAATCCCCTTGCAGTTTGTAACAGTGCTTTCCAATACCATTATAATTAAGAATCTGTTGTCATTGCTACTTAAGACAAAACAGGGTGAAGGTTTATACTTCCAGCGATCAAATTAAAATTTTACAGGAAGTTATGTTCAGCATCCCTATCCTTTTCCAATAAAAGCCGTGGTCAGGGAAAGTAGCCTGTTGCATTAATGTAACCAGGTTTTGCATCATTTATGATAAATCTAATAAAAAAAATATAAATAAGTATAACCTGAATGTACATAAGTCTGTGGGACCTGATGAGAGTCCTGAGGGAACTGGCTGATGTAGCTGCCAAGCCTCATGATACTCAAAAAGTCATGGCAGTCAGGTGAAGTCCCAATTGACCAGAGAAAGGGAAACATTGTACCCATCTTTAGAAAGGGCAGAAAGGAGGACCCCCTGGGAACTACTGACCTGTCAAACTCACTTCTGTGCCTGGGAAAAGCATGGGACAGATCCTCCTACAAGCTGTACTAAGGCACATGGAGAAGACGGGACAGCCAGTACAGCTTCACCAAGGGCAAGTCCTGCCTGACCAACCTAGTGCCCTTCCATGATGGAATAAATACATCAATGGACATGGGAAGGGCTACAGGTGTTATTTATCTGGACTTCTGTAAAGCCTTTGACATCCTGCCCTCCAAGTTAGAGAGAGAAGGATTTGATGAGTGAACTGTTAGATGGGTAAGAAAGCGCATCCAGAGGGTAGTGGTCAGTGGCTCTGAGTCCTAGTGGGTATCAGTGACAAGTGGTATTAGGACCAGTGTTATTCAATATCTTCATTAATGATGTAGATGAAGGGATTGAGTGCACCCTCAGCAAATTTGCAGATCACACCAAGCTGAGTGGTGCTGTTGATATGCCTGAAGAACAGGATCTATCCAGAGGGACCTGGACAAGCTTGGGAAGTGGGTCCATGGGAATCTCAGGAGGTTTAACCAGACCAAGTGCTGGTGCTCCACGTGGGTTGGGGCAACCCCCGGTTATCAACAAAGGCTGCAGATGAACAGATCCAGAGCAGCCCTTTCAAGAAGAACTAAGGGTGTTGGTGGGTGAGAGGCTGGACATGACCCAGCAAAGTGCACTTGCACCCCAGAAAGCCAAACATGTCCTGGGCTGAATCCAAAGCAGCAAGGGCAGCAGGACGAGGGAAGGGATTCTGCCCCTCTGCGCTGCTCTGCTGAGACCCTACCTGCAGTGCTGCATCCAGCCCTGGGGTCCCCAGCAGAGGAAGGACACGGACCTGTTGCAGCAAGTCCAGAGGAGGGACACCAGGATGATTAGGGGGATGGAGCACTTCTCATACAAGGAAATGCTGAGAGAAGTGGGATTGTTCGGCCTGGAGAAGAGAAGGATTCAGGGTGACCCAATTAGAGCCTTCCAGTTCCTGAGGGAAGCCTACAAGAAAGATGGCATGGCACTTTTTACAAGAGTACGTAGAGAAAGGACAAGAAGAAATGGATTCAAATTTTAAAAGAGTTTAGATTAGGTATAAGAAGGGAATTCTTTGCTCTGAATGTGGTGAGACACTGAACAGGTTGCCCAGAGAAGTTGTGGATGGTCCATCCCTGGAAGTGTTCAAGGCCAGGCTGGATGGGGCTTTGAGCAACTTGGTCTAGCAGAAGATGTCTCTGCCCATGGCAGGGGGATTGGAACAAGATGATCTTTTAGGTCCCTTCCAATCCCAACCATTCTACAACTGTCATTTCCCAGTATTGCAAAAACATTGAAAGGAGCCTGCCCTACAGTCTGCACTTCTAGTACACAAAGTAATTGCATCAGAGGCTTCCCAACCAGCTAAATGCAACTTCCTTTTTCTCCCCTTTCCAAAAAACCAGTATTACAATTGCATAAAACATTTCTCTTTGTGACAGTAAGACTGTTACTAGAGAACTTCATTTATTTTTACATCATTCTCCTTTCACTGTCTTCTTTACCACATGTACACGGGATTCTCTGCATCAGTCCTGCAAGAGCACAAGCAGCCTGAAGTAACAATCTGTTCAAATTAACCAACTAAACAACTCCTGAGGAGACCTCTCAAGACAATAATGTCTGGTGTTGCGCTCAGGAGGATGCAATCACTTTCTAATTGTGGCAAAGTAAAACAAACTTCTCTCTCTACCCAAAACTTGCTCTCCTGTCACCAATTTAAAGCACTGCTCTCACCCTGCTTTTGCCATTGCTGCAGCTATTGATTGCACTCCTCCACACAGCAACAAAAAGCCAAATACTTTGCCAGACCTCAGAGAAGAAGAAACAAATAAATAAGCATCAGAAAAAGTAGAAAGCAAAGCTTGATAAGAAAGGTGTTAACAAAGGACATAGCTGTCAAGGAGCTGTGCCACAGACAAATCTATAAATCAGCAGCATAACCTAATGACATTGTAGTGACAGTTCTTAAGCCCTAATGCCTGTTCTTTATCAGGTGAAGACAGATCTAGGTCTTTGACATTTTAAGGAAGTAGAACTATTCCGATTTGGGTTATCAAACGAAGCCAGAAAGAGCAAATCAACCAGCAGCTAGCTGACCTTTTCAGCAGCAGCCACACAGTATTAAGAGTGATAACAGCTTCACAGAACCCAACTATTCCTACTTAATACTTGAATTATGGGATTGTGGTAGAGAAGAACTCTCTATCTTAAGAAACATTTAGGATTTTTCCAGTAAATAAAAGGGAAAAAGAACCTACAAATCAGTACATTAGGTCTAAGCTTTAACTTAAATTCTCTGTCAAACATGATGTATGTGAGAAGAATCCCTGAATTCTAACAATCTAAAAAATAATTGTTTCAGTTCTAATTTCCTGCATCTTTTCCTTTGCAGTGTACTAAAAACAAAACAAGCAAAAATAAACCAAAATTTTGAAAGACATTTCATGGAATCTCTGCTTTGCTAAAAGGATAAAGAAAAGCAGCTGAGAAATTTTTCTAATCCACATTTTAAGATTCAATATTTATGGAAGAATGATAATTTTGCTCCTATGATACCACAATCATAGTTCATGTGATTAAGCAACAAATGCCTTCCAGAAACTCATGCTCTTTTAAACAAAACATTGGAGCAGATCTGTATAAATAACCTAAATACATTAAACTCTTCAAATGTCAGTCACAACATGAAATATTTGTCACAACTTTATTCTAACTCCCCAAGCTTGAGGATTCAGATTATTAATTTTCAGTGTTTGCTTCCTACAACTTGACAGTTTCTGCAAGTTTCTTGCTAGCCCAAACTCTTCTTCTAATGCATTTCTTTTCTTTTTAAAAGGTATATGTGATACCCGTCCGGTAAAAATAATCATGATCTGGGCTTAAAGGAGCAGAAGGGGACAGCACAGTAGAAAAAAGTAAAATACTGGAAACACTCCTTTTATGAGGTTCCTGGCATCACATGCAGACTAATCTGGCTTTTGTTGGGCTAGCCATCCAATCCCTACTAACATTAGACTTCCTATGCTCTGTTCTGACCCCAAATCCTACTAGGTTCATGACCTTTTCAGCAAACAAATACAACTTTTACTAGTATTGGCATAAAACAACCCTGTTGAAAAGTTTAAAAATACTAAAGAAAGGCTCTTGCTACAAACAGCCAAAGAACCAATGTTTAGTTTCTTGGAAAATAATTCATTCCTGAGTCTTGGAGTGCATATGTAGGGACTTCTCTGGGTCTTCTCCAAGTCCTAGTGCTCAGGAGAGTGTGTGAGCTATAAGACTTCTACAAGCTTCCCACGACTTTGAGGGTCAAACACATGCTGATGCCAATGGAGATTGTGAACCAAGAACCCTAAACTTGACAGAGTGGAGGTATTTTAACACTGCTTAAGAGTCAAGTTATATGTATTTTATTCTGATTTTTTTCAGATGGAACAGATTTACAAGCTGCTCTTTTCACAAATGATGCAACACTACCACAATCACCTGTTAAATTTCATGTGAGTGAAACTTCTACCTCAAATCACAGAAGATTTGCCAAAGTGGCTTTATTAGTAAATACCACACTTAGAACTGAATTAAATGTGACTACTAGCCATTAATCAACTTTTGGCTGACTTCTGCTTCCAGGCTTCTAGTCTCACAACAAGCTTTATCATCCAGTTTTAAACCAGACTACACAACTTTCAACCCCAGACAGACATTAAAAAGTCATATTAGCTGAAGGTTTATATGTCTTACCAGTCAAAAGCAACTTCTTTCATTCCAGTGAGGTAGAAGTAAATATATAAATATTGTCTGCTTGTGTCATACTCATGCAGCAACTTACATTCTGTGATTAGGTTTTGAAAAACTGAAATATCACTGACCCTCTGATATGCGATTGAAGTTACGCAATTTATATTTTTCTTATGTTTTGGCATAATTCAAACAATAAATAAGCCTTCCCAAAAAAATGTGAAGCAGAATCTCTCAAAGTTTCATCTGAAATCATTATTCTTTGCTTTTCTTCAAGCAGCGCATGGAGTAATTCTTCAAGAGATGGCAAAATGCATGATCCGTATCTGCTTATTCCATTCATAGTTGTCATTTAAGAGTAACTAGCTAAAGTTTTACTTCAAAATTACATTAAAAGACAATTATAAGGATAAATTATCATAAGTAATAAAAATATTCTTATTAAGCAATCTTGCAAACTAAAGCCCCAACAGACACTTGATGCACCACTATATTGAAGTTAAAAGGAGGTTCAGTGTCCCACATTTTATAATCACAAAGTAAAAGTGAACTTGATTAAAGACTCATTCCACATTTCAACGACTGAGAATTCATTTATATAAAATACACAAGCACAAAAAAGAAAATTAACTAAAGAAAAATGGAATAATCATAAGAATACTCTGACTTTTAGCTTGTGATTCTAAGACCTGGCTCTAAAATACTTGGAACTGCCACTACACACTCCTAATTTCCAAAACTATTATGCTGTTACATAATTGTCAGCAAAAGTTGTCCCGTTAAACCAGCTTTCCCCTTCTTTGGTGGAGGAAAGAACAAAAACTAAACTAGCTTGGCCTAATGAGCACCTAGTCAATAAACATTCTGTGCTCCAAGAATTAATACTGGTTGCATTCCATCAAAGAATAACATATTCCTCCAGGCTGCTTCTCTCCAACCCCTGCCATCAACTCATGTCTTGCTTTCAGCCAACTTCTCATCCAAATTCTCTATCTTCATTAGGCACTGACAAAGGCCCTTATCCATGGAGACACATGCAGTGATGGGTGCCATCATTGCAATGCAATCACTGTTCCATGAACCAATACGCAACATATTCAACAGATGGTTAAAATTCAAATATTTCAAGCCTTATATTAAAAAACCTCTTCTAACTTTTGCTATCAAACAGGAAAAAAAAACCCTACCTTTTGAAATAACCCGAATGACCAGAAACAAGCATTGTGCATCTTACTGAGAGCACAACTGAATGCCTGCAAGAGTGGGGTCAGTTGCAATTTTAGTCTTCACTACATATCTTGCTTGTATTTAATACATCAAACAATGTCCAAGACAATCATCGACATAAAGTTGCACACTACTCTTTTCAAGTTTTTTCTTCATAGCAAGTACTACAGAATTCTACAGATCAAGAAGTTAGCAAAAAACTCTGAGGAAGAGGAGTACTGGCTCATTATTTGCTAACATACCAAACAGGATTTGTACCACAGAAATCTTTTAGTACCATGTACTAAGTGAGAGACAGCAATGCATCAAGATCCATCCACTTAATTAATTAATTCTACTGAAAAGCAGGCAGCAGAACTTTCTTCAGTTAGCCTTCAAACATAGCTGCTGTACTTGAACATAACTTCTAAAAAAGCCCACATCTGGTTTTATCATTACAAGTATTAGAGAACACATTGATCACCCTTCATAAATTGTTCTGATAATTACAATACACAGCTCTTGAGTTTAAATTGTTCTATAATCACCGTTCAATCTCATTTGATTCTGAAAAGCTTCAAAAGCCTGTTTCCTTATCAATATACACAGTTTATAAAGCTATCTCTTAACGACCTTTTTAAGAATAAACTAAGACACTTCATTATTTAAAACAGGTAAATTGTACAAGCCCACATAAATCATTACAACATATTTATTGTGCTACTGTTCATTCTAACATTTGACTGATAGAGGTAAGCATCTCACATTCCACTTTCTCTCATGACCATTTTTACTGTACTCCATATACATATTCCATAATTTATCTATAACTGGTATCAGCCAGCAATGCTAGTACTACAAAGGCTATACCGTCTCTCTTTCAACCCTTTGTCCTCTTTAGCCCTACCCCCAGAAAAACCCAACACCTGTATTTTTTCCAGTGCTACGAAATTTTTTTCTCAAAACTTGGTAAAAATTGAGAGTAATAATCTAGCTTGATCCACCTCCATTCTTTTTTTTAACATAGATGCAAATGTGTGAATGCAAATGCGAGCAAATAGGCAAATTTGAGTTTGATCAGGTCTCATCTACTATCAAACAGCTGAGATTATCTACTTTTAAAATTACCTAGTAAGCAGTTCTCACAGTGCTCAGTTTATTATACCCTCAACTGTCAATGTTTAGCGATCATTTTTATTTCCTCAAATCTGGAAAAGCAGTTATTCCCAAAACAAGCTGTACCCATTCTCTGCAGCATCACTGCTTTTTATTCCATATAGTGAAATCTTATGCAACTGGCCTGTCTGTATTTAAATAAGAAATTAAAAATTGTCTTGTGGAAAAAAAATGTACATCCCCTCGCCGAAAAAAAAAAGATGATCTGTTTCAAATCACAGTTACACATCTTCTCTTGCTGTCATGTTTCTAATAAATTTACAGGGAAAGGTTAAAGCCCTTCAGGTTAGCCATTCTGATGTAGCAGAACTTGCACACTGAGTAGTGAGAGGATGAAATGACCAAGTCATTAAGGAGAGATGATCTGATCAACATCCTCAGATTAACAGTTATGGGTGGGCTTTATTGTAACAGAAATAAATACACCTGCCTCACCAGACCTAATCTGGGCCCTCAACCAACGAACATCACTCAGACAGAGCAAAACCAACTCATCCATAGATGTTTCCATTCACTGGACAACAAAATCAAGATCAGGTCGTGCCTGAACAATGTAACTAATTAGCACTGCACTTGTATAAAAATTTCAACTGCTTGATTCCTCAGGAATCAAGTATATAAGGAATACAAAGCACTGAATACATTTTCCCCACAAAAGCAATTACAACTTCCAGGAACTGAAATAGTTTAGTTGCATGTTTCTCAAAATACACTTTTGAAAAGAAAGCAAAAATACAGCACAAGCAACCTACCCCTTAAGAGAAAATCTCTTGATGCAGAACTAAAAAGCATGTAAGTCAGAAGGATGTTTTGAAAGAGGAATAGTTTTTAAAACTGTGTTAAAACCTCAGGGATGACCCTCAACTTGTTTCTTTCACCAAGACCAAATTAAAATAAATTTATGTAGCTTAATTTCTAATTCTTTTCTTACGTTCTTATTTCAAAGCCAGATTTCCAGCAGAGATCCAACTGCTGGCTTAAAACAAACAAAAAAAAATTCCAATGCTTTTATCTTCGCTACTGTCTGCAAGGATCTCCTCCAAACCCCCAACTTTATGCATGTTTGAATCTTACATCCCATCCTGCATTCATTACTTCACCCCATTAACATTCCATGCAGAGAGCCCTTTGCTAGTTTTACGAGGCAAAACCACAGAACATCAGGTTAACAAAGCCCTGCCGAGAACATTCCCCTCAGTAAAACTGTTCATCGGGAGTCTGTTTACATGGATTTGCAATGACTTATTAGCATTAGAGAACTGGAGGAAAATTAGAAAGGTTAGTAATAAGAATGCAAGGCTTATCTCTATACCTATAAATAATACTGACCACTTCCTTCATCACTGTTACTATTTCATCATATTGTTTATTAAATGAAATTTTTAAAAATTAATATACTGTTTTATCTCAGAACTTGTTTGTTTTACTCAGTTGACTATAAAGTGGTAAAAGGAGAAGGCTTTATGGCTTGTAGGACATGTGAACTGATGTTTTGTCAAACAAAGCTGACTTAAAATTATTATTACATTGGCACATGTAATGCATTTCATGATGTGGATGACTCAAGTCTATCTATATTCTCATACTCCATATACATAAATTAATATTTAAAAAACCAGTCTGGGTATGTTTTTCTGGGGTCTGCCCCATCATTATTTAACATCATTAAATAAAGAAGGCTCAGACTGAATGGGCTTTGAGCAAACTGGTTCAGTGGAAGGTGAGGCTGGAACCTGATGATCTTCAACGTCCCTTCCAACCCAAACCATTCTGTGAAACTGCAACACAGTAGTTGTGAAACTTTTATATGAATAATATTAATTTGAGAATTAAACTATTATTAATACACAGATCAAAATTAGTGTAAACATGTATATATCCCCACAATAACACACAAGTACAACATTTAGCCCTGCCTAGAGGGCTTTAATTGAAGTCCTCCTTATTCAAAAGCTTCTTCCTATCTTGCGAAGCCACAGGAGTTCTTTGTGTCTTTCAACAGGGTCATAACAATGTTTGTATTCATTTCAGATTGAAAAAATATTACAAAAGTATGTGGATTAACAGCCATAAAATAAATTTCACTCCTCTAACAGGAGTGAAATTAATTAGCCAGTGCTTCACCCAGCTTGCAAAAAGGAGAAATTAGATGCTACCTTTATTCTGGTTTTAAGAAAGGATTAAAAGAAAAATCAGATAATTAGACGTTAAATAAAACAACCAAAAAGAATGCTAAAGAAATAAGGCTATATACTTAAGAGAAGGTTTGCATAAGGTACAGCTGTGTACTTTTAAATATTTTCTCTAGCTACTAAAACAAGATTGCAGGAATAGAAGATTTTACTGATACATGATGGAGGGATTTTTACCTCACATAACAGTTAATTACATTTCAGCAAACCTTCCTTGTATCCTTTCTATCTTTAAGTTACCATCACTAGAATAAAACTATTGCTGCAAAAGCATGTACATAAAAATGCTGATTTGGGGTGGTTAAGTTAGATGACTTACACTTTATCTAGCAAATTTTAAAAAGAACAGAATGGGAAACCATCTTGAAATTATGATTGCCACAGGAAATTTTAATTCAATGTCTATTTTTAATAACAGAAAATATTTACACACTCATATACATCATTTTACTGTGGATTCAAGGACAAAACCTGCCACTTGGAATAACTTCAAATTAAGAGATTTTCTACATTTTCCAAAGGCCATTTAAGTTTACGAACACAGCAGTTCTAACACTGAATTATCTGGTTTCATATTGTAGCATTTCTCATGAATAGAAGCATAATGAAGGTGGTTCAAGTAAGAATTACTTACATGAGTGCTTCCAATTTAATTCTCATTGCAATGACACCAAATATCCCCCCATTCAAAAATCTTATTTATATATAACACTACACAACTCTACAGTAACTTGAAATCTCTACTTAGCAGCAACACATCACTAAGCCGCTAATTTTACTTTTGTCCTAAAAGACAAAAAAAATTTGTTAAGGTCAGAAGTAAATAAGAAATGCCATTTTTACAGGGACATTACTGATACAGTGGGAATACAGAATAATGACCATCTCCAGTAGGCAGCCAACTGCAGTAAGAAATCACTACCGAATATATCCAAGGTCTGCAATACAACTTGTTCGACCTCCAGCAAAAGGCCACCTCTTTCAGGCAATTGCTTGTTGTTGGTCCCTTGGGTGGTCCAAGACCTGGGTGGTCCAGTGAGTTCAGCTTGGACAGCTTACTTCATTTTTTACTGTACTTAACTGTCTCACATCACATTTTATTCTTCTGGAGAAAGAATTCAAACTTTACTAAAACAAGAAACAGTCTCTTATTTAAATCTTGCTTCCTGAACATTAATACAAGTCTTATGGGAAAACTGTATCACATAAACCAAACCAAACAAACAACAAGCTTTTACACCACATCATTCCAAAATGAGATGAAGGACCCTAAGGACCCAAAACAATCCTGAACACAACATCTGCACAGTAGTTTGAAATATTTAAACATTAAGGCTACTATTCATGCTCTCACACCACAATTTCCAACATATCCACTTGACAGAACTGTTGTGAGCATCATTTTTTTCTTATTAGTGTGGGATGTTAGAAGCAAGAGAGCGAGTCAGTGCAGGTGAGGTTGATACTTCCACAGTTGGCTACATTGCTTCTGGCACCTGGCTGAGCTCTGCTTTGATTGTCATCCTGCACTTGACAGGCAATCTGTTGTGGTGTGAACTTGTTTGAACAATGATGGCACCATGAAGCATTTCTGTTAAAACTGATTCTTAAGACTGCTACTATCCAGAAAAAGAAGTGCAAGAACCAAAGTGGACCAGGTACCAAACCCTCACATTTATCTCACTAAGAGAAAATGATGGCACTGCAGCTGGATGAAGCTCACCACAACACTGTTGATTTTCAGTACTTCCCAAACGAGAATTGTTGTCCAATTGCTTTTGCTGGGCCCTGTTCCAAATTCAGTTCTATCCTTCATTTTTCCCATCAGACCAGTGTTACAATTTTTTTCCCTTTCCATTTTATTCATTACTTATCTTTGACATGAAGAAATAATTTATCTTCATTATAAAAATTCAAAAACTTTGCATTAGACTGTTCAATTGTTCCACACAGTGATGTGAGCATCATTCATTGAAGTCTAAGAAGATAAAAATTAAAAGAATATTCCAGTAACATTAATTTTACAGGTTTAAGACAGACACTGAAAAACACCAGAAACACTAGATGGTACCAGTAACTGGAAACAATGAACAATAAGTAACCAAAACAAAATGAAAATAACTCAAAGTACAGATGCTCATTAAAAAAAAACCTCAAATAATTTTGATCAAATCAGAAATTTCAATTTGAATGGGAGGGGAGCAGGAAGCAGCATTGGTATATTTTTTTCTACAATCAAAAATATGTTCTGAATTTTCAAATGTATTTCCCCCTCTTTTTTTTTAAACAGAGGTGATTATATCAAAACTACATGGTGCAGAAAAATTATTATTAATGAAGGTCAAAAAGTTATGAAAGATTCAAGAAACACACCAGCAAAGGCTTGAACTATTATTATTATCTCCCAAGCTGCCTTCAGGAGGATTTAGCAATAATGCTGCCAAACGAGTTTTTCATCAGTTCCAAATAGAGTCAATTTAACTCCACATATTATAAAAATCTACTTCATACTTTTAATTATTCTTATCTTATTATTAATGTGTTAGATGTTACAGCTTGCCTCAATTCATTACATTCTCGGGGAAGACGAACTATTATTGGTCAATAAATGACTCTTGAGGGTAGTATTGCACAAGGGGGTTAAAAATAACCACTATCCCATTTTCCACTGAAAGTAATTCTCCTACTTTTGGAGAAAAAAACCAAGCTCATAGATATAAAATTTATATAATATACTTACTTCATCAGAATGATTTAATATTTAAAATATAATTTTAATATTTTAAATGCTTAAAAATAGTAACTATGCTTATTTAATAAAATAATTCCTTCCTATCAGCATTAATACTGGTAAATTATGCAGTACCCAGAAGCTAACACATCAGCCCAGCAAAGACAATGAGCAAGGTCAAGATAGACACTGATTTGGGAGATTCTGTCTTTTCCTCTCCCAAGATCAGACAGCCTGTGACATTTGAGGAGGGGAAAACCAGCCCTAGAAAAAAGCCTGTATTTGTCTCATTTAAATGTATTTTAATAGTTTTAGCAGGCAAAAGCATTCTGTATTCTGAAAAGTGAAGAAGCATCAAACAGACAAAAATCCTTCCTTGACCCAAGGACAAGCTCCAAACTCCTCCTGTGAAATCTCGCTGTGGGATAGAAACAGCATCTGAAGCAGCAAGGAAAAAAAAATTTATTATACCTATATCTTAAGCAATAAACCAATTTAAAAACTTTCAGTTGTAGAATTCTGCTGTGCTATTGACTTTCATATGGAAAATGTAGGAGCAGCATATGTAAAACTGCTCAAATCATTTTGCTGTTAAACAAACAAGCACATGCCTAGAGGGGACAGAAGAAAGTAACTGGTCTCCTGATGATGAATAGCATTAACTTGCTCTGGCTTGCCAAGTCAGTGAGTGGTGTGAATTTAATGGCAATTAGCCCAGATCAAAGTTGAAGTACCATGAACAAAGTAGGTAAAACTGACAAAAGCAAAGAAAGGAAGCATATCATGAGTGACTGGAAAAAAAAAGAAAAGACTTAGATTTATTTATAATGTTCGCAGCTGTTAATGAAAAAGGACAGATCCTTACAAAATGTTTGTTTTCAAAACAGTATTACTGATTAAGCAGATTTCCAGGAGACTGCTTTCAGGGGTAAATTGGCCAAAAAATCTGATAGCGAAGAAAAATATTCTGCAATAGCTTCTATTGTTGACACATTGCACACAATGGTATTTTCTCAAGAAATTAGACTGTGAGTCAAAGTCAAGCATTCTCCCTCCTACCTGGAAAACAATTTACCAGTCATTGAAAACAACCAAAAAAGTTCACAGGTGTCAGAAAGAGGCAGAAAAGGAGAGAATTCATGCGTTTTACATGCAGTTGGCTTTACGGATTATTAGTAATAGGAAAAAATATTCCTGACAATAAATCTACATGTCTAATTAAGAGTGACATTTTAAAAGCTCTAAATTTAAAATGTACATGAATGATCTGGAAAAAACAGCTTTAGATTGGTTTTTTTTAAGTTTAAGGAGACCTCCACTTCTACATAATATTAGTAGGAATTAAATTCCTATATCAAATATTAGATGTTTATGAAACCTACAGCATACTCACTAATACCTAACTACCATCACTACAAAATTCCAGTCTTCACGTAATACCTTCCAACTCAAAGTCTGAAAATATTCTTATGGCATTTCCCACAACATTTCACATGCATGGTAACATACATTTTTGCAGATGAAATGATAAACAGAGAGTTAAATAACTAGCCAGAAGCAGCAAGTTAATAGAAGAAATTGGAATAAACAGAAGATCACTTCTTTCTGTTGTAATCACTATTCTACTCTTTTACTATAGGTAAAATAACAACAAAATCAAGTTGCAATTTGTTTGAATTAAGTGTATTGAAGCCAGGCACAGAAAAATGGTCCAGTACTATAAACAGCAATAAATTTTTGACCATAAGCTGAAAGGTAAAGACCCAGCAGTTCTTTAGCACTTAGTCAGTGATGCTTATGAGAGATTTCCTTGAGCAAGGCCTAAGTTTCTCAGAAGATCAAAGATAATTGGCGTTACACTCTGCCCTAACCAGACCCAGATTCACACTTTCCATTACTTATTTACATTGATCTTATGACTATTTTTATAGATCCATCACAATAAGTGTGCTTTTACTCTTTTACTAATACTTGTTAAATTAAGTTAATTAATTACAGGTTAACTGAAATGTCGTACAAAGACCTCACGCAGCTTTCAAAGTGTAGTGGGAATCCTAATCCTTTTTTTTTCTTTTAACTAGCAGTAAGGATGAAGTCAATAAATTGTCAATTAATAACATACTTGCTTTGATGGCTCTTCAGTAATTTACTTTCATACCACTTCATAAATTTCTTAGGAAAACTTCTGGGATCGCTGATACAGTACTTCTGCCATGGGAAAATTTCGTTTAAATCTGCTCTACTGCCAATAAACCAATAAGACTAACTGGCTGATAATCCTCCCACACTACACTGTTTAGGTATATGCACTCAAGCAGCAAAAGTTTAATTTGTTCCGCTAATGGCACAGAAAACTACTCAAACTTATTCACCATATAAATTTGAACTTCAGTCTGCTACTTCTTGTTATTCCTTGGGCAGAAAATTCAAGCTATTGGATGCTTTGTAATTCGGACTATTTTATCTTTTCCTTGATCCAATGCATAACAATAATAATGGGCACTATCAGTAACTAAATATTAAACTGCACTTCACAGAAGAAACATAGTAGAAAGTCTGAATATTATTTGCATTGGCACACTGACATACAAGGCACATGCTGCTGCTCTAAGTAGATGTAATGTTATTCTGAAACTACTAAAAGCAGCAATGATAGCTGCCTTGGTCATATTTCAGTTGCCACACAATATCTTTTGTTCAGAATTTCTAGTGGGATAATGTACTTTATTAGATACAGCCTATTTGTTTGAAGATAACTTAATTTATAAAAGCACAGTAAGAATTTAGTAAAGAAGCCATATAATGCTAAAAATACTGATTTTCTTTAAAGTTGTGTTGATAGCATTCATACTGATTAATATAAACTAAAAGATCTATTACGTAAAAAATAATTTGGCATGCAAAGTTCATTCAAAAGTGCTGCACATGAATACTCGTGACAGGACAAGGCCAGGTGGAGTTCCCAAAAGAAGCACAAAAAATCTGTAAGATCATAAGGTATTTTATTATTATCTTATGTCTTATGAAGGAAAATTACTGGAAATTAACAGGAAAAATTCACTACACATGTATACTAAAAGACATGTATATATACTTTTATATATATACATATATATATATATATACACACTAATATATGTATACACACACACACCCCCCCCCATTATATATACACACACTGTATCTTCTATCCCACATATATTAAGGAGAGTTTGTCTGCATTTCTCTAAAAAAATGTTGATCACATTGCCCTGGTACTGACAGCAACTAGGTAGAATTTGTCAAAAAACAAGTGTTTGGCTATCATTCTTCCTGGGGTATGAAGAACCAACTGGAGATTTTCCAAAGGGACTGACTTATGGATAAAGGAATTAAAGAATTTGTCCTCCTGTTCCACTAGTAATCCTCTGGGAAACGAGAACATCTAGAGCTAAAAAGATTTATATTTTCTCTCAAGTTGTAGCTCTCCAATATATTTATAGGGCTACGTCACACAATGCACCATGGATTACACCATCACTTTTCTAAGCTTTCCTCCCAAACCTCAACAATACCCAGAATATCTTATTCACCAACAGAATGAGAATAGATTTTTTTTTCTCTCCTTGTACTTATATACAAGTATGGCTAAACATGAAAATGTTTAGGAAAATTATACCAGCTGTCTGGTAAGTAATTATATTCCCACTTTTTCCAACCCTAATTAAGAAATTGACTCTGGCCCTTTCAAATTCTTATCATGGCATTCCAGTTTAAGAAATGCAGGGTAAAAAGAGGGCTCTGTCTCTAAAGAAAACAAAATTCTCTGAAAAATGGAAATAAGTAGGACTGCAAGCTGGGTTAGTTTCACTTTCTTACCTTTTAATTTTTTTTATCTTAATTATTATTTGCTACTCTGTTTCTATTTCTCTGAAGCAGCAATCCTAGAAAGGCTTCTGATGTTCCAATGCTGGTGAGAGTCACAGCCCTGTGAGGTGCGAACCCCAACCAAACATCCACAAAGACTAGGTCGAAGTCTCAGGAACACACAAACAGCAGTCCTCCACGCTGACTGATATGTATGAGCCAATAACCACCCCTAGCAAGAGAATTAAGGAAAAGGAACATGCAGAGGTACCTCTACTACACAAAAGTGGAAGAACTTTGCTTTCCCCATGTTGATAAGCATGGCAGGAACTCGGATGTTGCTTTATTTCCTCAAAGCCAGGTCCAAAATGCTGCTGTAACTGAGTCTAAATTGTACTGGTTCCCAATATAGCAGCATTCATTTGCAAGTGTTTCACTATGGGGGACCTCACGGAAAATGAATGAAAAACATCTTGTTCCCTTAGCATTACCTCATGCTACTTTTGTACAACTGTGCTTCTTCATTACCAATTTCTTTGCTCTCAAGTGCAAGTATTCTGGAGTAACTCACTTGAGTTAATTCACATCTCAATATAGAGAAACCTTTTACTGGAGCTAGCTGAGCTGCTGCCATCTGAGAAGGGGTGAAAATGCATGGCTATATCCAAGCAGAGCCAAGCCACAGAAAAGGCTTGGTGCATTCTTACTGCAAACATCCCTCCATCATATGCTTGCAGCAGCCCAATAGAGAATCTCAGTGGAAAACAGCAATGCAAACCCATTCGAAATGCTGCACTTTACAAAACAGTGTAAGATAAAATATTGTCCTCTCTGGTTATATAGAATCATAGAATCGTTTAGGCTGTAAAAGGCTTTTAAGGTCAGAGTTCAACCATCAACCTGGCACTGCCAAGTCTACCACTAAACCATGTCCCTAAATATCACGTCTAGATGTTTTTAAATGCTGTCAGGGACAGTGACTCAACCACTTCCCTGGGCAGCCTATTCCAATGACTGACCACCTTTTCAGTGAATAAATTTTTCCTAATAACCAATTGAAACCTCCTCTAGCACAACTTGGAGCCATTTCCTCTTGTCCTATTGCTTGTTACTTCTGAAAAGAGATCAACCTCCTGGCTACAAACGCCTTTCAGGCAGTTGTAGAGAGAAATAAGGTTTCCCCTGAGCCTCCTCTTCTCTAAGGCTTAACAACCCCAGCTGCTTCATCCGCTCCTACTATGACTTACCCTCTAGATCCTTCATCAGCTCCATTACCCTTCTCTGGACAAGCACCAGCACCGCAATGTCCTTCCTGAATTAAGGGGCCCAGAACTAGACACAATACTTGAGGTGAGGCCTCACCAGTGCCCTGTATAGGGGGACAAGCACTGCCCTGGTCCTGCTGGCCAGACACTTTCAGGTCAGGTGCCACTGGCACACACTGACTGGCTCACATCTAGCCACTGCTGACCAGCATCCCCACGTCCTTTTCCTCAGGGCCACCTTCCAGCCACTCAGCCTCAAGTCTGAAGCACTGCACGGGGTTGTTATAACACAAGTGCAGGACCCGCCCCTTTGCCTTGTCTAACCTCATACTGTTGGTCTCAGCCCATCAATCCAGCCTGTCTAGATGCCTCTGCAGACCTTCCCACCATCCTGCAGATCAACACTCCCACCCAACTTGATGTCCTCTGCAAACTGACGGAAGGTCCACTCAATCCCCTTGTCCAAATCATTGATAAAGATATGAAGCAGGACTGGCCCAAACACTAAGCCCTGGGGAACCCCATTAGTGACCGGTTACCAAATGGATTTAGTTTCATTCACCACCACTCTCAGGGCCTGGCCAACCAGCCAGTTTTCCTACCTAGTAAAGAATACGCTCAACCACACCATGAAAATCCAGTTTCTCCAAAAGTGTGCTGTGGGAAATGGTATCAAAGACTTTACTAACGCACAGGTAGACAACATGCACAGCCTTTCCCTCATTCATTAGGCAGGTCACCCTGTCATTGAAGGAGATCAGGTTGGGAAAGCAAGACCTGCCTTTCCTAATCTCACACTGGCTTAGACCTGATCCCTCTGTGCTGTCCTGCATGTGCTATATGATGACACTCAAGATGATCTGCTGCATAACATTGCCCAGCACCAAGGTAAGGATGACAGGTCTGTAGTTCCCCAAATCCTCCTTCTCGCCGTCTTATAGATGGGGGTCACTAGTGCCAATTCCCAGTCACTTGGGACCTCCCCAGTTAGCCAGGACCACTGGTAAATGATTGAAGATGGCTCAGTGAGCTCTTCTGCCAGCCCCCCCAAGCACCCTTGGATGGACTTCATCTAGCTCCACAGACCTGTGTATGTCTAAATTGTATGGCAGGTCATTGACTATTCCCCCTTGGATTATGAGGCCTTCATTCTGTGCCCAACCCTGTCTTTCAGGTCAGGAAGGTCTTGGTCATTAAAGACAACTGGTCTTGTCATTATAGACTAAGGCATTAAGACATTAAGTACCCCAGCTTTTTCCTCATCTTTTGCCACTATGTTTGCCCTGACATCCAATAATGGATTTTGTTGCTGATGTATTTACAGAAACATTTTTCATTGTCTTTCATGGCAGTAGCCAGATTAAGTTTTAATTGGGCTTTGGCCTTTCTAATTTTCTCCCTTTATTACCTCACAACATCTTTGCAGTCCTTGTGAGTTTTCCACTCCTTCTTCCAAAGGTCATAAGCTCTTCTTTTTTTTCCTGATTTCCAGCCAAAGCTTTCTGTTCAGCCATGTCAGACACTTCCTCATCAGCTCAACTTTCTCAGCACATGGGTACAGCCTGCTATACCTTTAAGATTTCCTCTTTAATTCTGCTCAGCCTTCCTGAACTCCTTTGTCCCTCAAGACTGTCTCCCAAGGAACTCCTTCAACCCGTCTCCTAAGCAGGCCCAAGTATGCTCTTGGAAGTCCAAAGTAGCAGATCTGCAGCTCCCCCATCCCCCTTACTTCTTCAAGAACCAAAAATTCTGTCATTTTGTGATTACTGGGCCCAAGAGGCCTTCAACCACCACAGCACACACCAGCCCATCCCTGTTCACAAACAGCAGGTCCAGCCTCTGCCTTTCATAGTTTGCTTGCTCACCAGCTGTGTCAAGAAGTTAACTTCCACACTCCAGGAACCTCCTAGGCTGTTTCCTCTCCATTGTATTGCATTTCCAGCAGACATCTGCTAAGTTGAAGTCCCCCATGAGAACAAGGGCCAGCAATTGTGAGATTTCTCCCAGCTGCTAATAGAATATTTTATCTGCCTCTTCATTCTGCTTGGGAGGTGTATAGCAGACTCCCACCAAGGCCTTGTCGCCCTTCTCTCCGACTCTTAAACACTCACCCTACTGTCACCATCATTAAGCTCTAGACAATCAAAACACTCCCCAACATCCAGAGCTACTCCAACACTTCTCCTTCCTTGCCTATCCCTTGTGGAGGCTTACGGCAATCCATTGCAGCGCTCCAGTTGTGCGCATCATTCCACCATATTTCCATGATGGCAATTACATCACAGTTTTCCTGCTGCACAATGCCTTCCAGCTCCTCCTGCTTGATGCCCATGCTGTGTGCATTGGTGTAAATGCACTTCAGTTGGACTATTCATTACTGCCTTTTGGGGACGACAAGCCCTAATTCCTATGTAACCATTCTCAGGTGCTTCCATAGCTTCTAAAAATTCAATAACCCTTGCGTCTTTGCTGCTGCATGGATTCCCATCCCCTACCTCCACTGAGGCGGCAGACCAAAGGACCTTGCTATCACAGCATCCCTCAGACAATGGCATACTGCCCCCAGGTTTATCTGTAGTAAGCCTGGTTTTATTTCTTTCCTCCTTCAAATCTAGTTTAAAGTGCTTTCAATAAGAGCTATACCCACTAACTCTACTAGGGCTGCCTTGGAAAAAATATAAGTGAAGACTTTTAACCACCCTACTTCTACCTTCAAGGTGGATTATTCTCACCTCTCCATTTTCCCAGTACCAGGAAGGACAGCACGATCTCTGAGTTGGTGGCTTAATTTGCTGCCATTGTGTAGAAAACAGATTCTCCTTCCACCATGATTTTGAGATAGTGATTTTTCCAGGAAACAGACAAAGTGCAAGTCATCTTAATTCTACTTATAACAGAAAGAAGAAAAAAGCTACTTGACCAATTCCTGAATGATCCTTAATTAAGCACCCTTGCAGTCTCACCAACTGCTGTAAGATGATTATGAATATCCCTGGATAGATACAATATGGACTTTATCATCTGTCTCCAAAGTGCAACACAAAGTTCACACTGCCTTACAGATGTTCCAACATGAAAAACTGGATTTTCCTGCTCTCACTCACTTCTTGTGATAGGAACTTGTACAATTCCTGCAGTAAAAAGAAGAGTGTTTACTTCTGTGCTGGTGGCTTGGGAAGTGTGAGGATACTTGAGAAACATCTGGCACTTCTAATGAAAAATCTCTGTTTCAAGTATAATGGGATGCACACCCTTTGAAATTGTGCAAGAATTTGAAGAAAAATTAAAGTTGAACAGTTAATTTCCTATATGTCTGTCTTTTCAAAGAAAACATGAAATCAAGCTGTGAAGACAAGGAACCTGGCAATGCCATCATCTGCAAAAAACTGTGCACACAGCAACATCTCAATAGTGCAAACAGACAGAGATCCTTTTAATATATGGCTTTTACCAGCTATTATACGCTTATGTCCTTACTGAGCACAAAGGTAGCCATTTTGGAATTGCTACCCACACATGTGCTTTATTTTGATATTTTACACATCTTTGGGATTATTATTCCCTTATTACAAGCACAATAAAAGTTAGAGAAAAATGTATGTATTTTAACAAAGTAAATAAGATCTTCAAACAATGTTGGAATCATCTGTGCAATAAAAGTATGCAAAAAAGCAGATAAAATATTCTGATTCTTCAGGCCTATATGTTCCAAGAGCCCTAGAAACAAAAAAGTTTTGAACTGAGGATGTAACAACTATAATAATATTAAACTTGGTTAGCAATTAAATGATCACACTTCCTTTCAGACTAAAAATGCAGACAACAGCTAGTAGCTGACATCTCACTTCAACATTTTACAGCTGCTTTAAAGACTCTAGACATTTGGATGCATGCATGCATCTTATTTTCCCAGGATTTCAAAGTCCACATCCAGGCTGCTGCTCAGCCATTATAAATGAGTAATTCAAGTAGGGCATGACTGCTTCTTGTATTAACTTGATAAAGATGTTTCAGTTGAAGTGCATCAACAGTTGTGTTAAGTCATCCTTTTCACAGGCTTATGTTCTGCTTATGTTACCAGTAAAAAAAAAAAAAGTAGCATTATTGGTTTCAAATTATTATAAAAATCTTTACACTGAACATAATTAGTATTGTGATTATTATATTTTATTACTCCTGTTTTGAAAAATAGAAATATTCCTTAATTATTTCATTTTTTAATTAAAAAAATTTAAATCAACTGACTGCAATTTGCATTAAAGTCTAATTTTATTAGTTCAGACATGCAACTGCTTAAAAGACTGATATGTGCCCTTGAAAATCCACATCTGTTTTCAGGAAATTACATTCTATCTGTAAGATTTTCCAAAAGTTGGTTTAAAACCACACTTTTAATATAATAGGTCCATTTTAAGCTTATCATTGAATAATGAATTTATTATGAAACATGTAAGAAAGAATTGTTTTGCAATAATTTTACTGTCTGAAAAATAATGATCCACGGCTTAGGCTAATACATCTTTCAAATACTACAAAGATCGTTTGAACATATTTCATTGTCTTGTATAAATCTTCAGGTCACAACCTGAAAGAAGATTTGCTCAATACTGAATTCTTCTTCTCTTATCACAACAGGGACATAAGAGAGCCCCAAAGTACAGAAGATAATTCATATTCTCATTTCATTAATTTATTTCTATTGAATAGGTGACCAAACATGAACATAGTGACACTAAAAATAAGAAATGTGCTGCACACATAATTAATGCAAAGACCAATACATAAAAGATGTGCTTTATCAACTTTTTGCTAAACTGGACATCTGACTGATTACATCTATGCCATGGACATACAGAAGAGAAAAGAATACTATCCAGAAGTGATGATCAATCATCACATGTGCTCCATAACCCTGCTCACTAATGTTGAGCCAGATACTGTTTTTAATAATTCTTATATTCAATCATATCCTTGTTTTTCGAAGTATTGTTTCTATTTACAAAATTCCCATTATTTTCCCCACTTTAAGGGGGAAAAATTCTTACGATAGCCAAGCTAGTTCTCATTTTATAGTTTAAATTGTATTTACACAATATTTCTTTATGGTTTAATCATTTTTATTCCAGAAGTAAAACAAGCATAGGTACTTTTAAGGGCAGCAGGAGATGGGAAGAGGCAGATAGACATTTATTCAGATTATTAATTTGAATATTAATGTTAGATATCTGATTAAACTTTATTTTCATTTATTGTTTGCATCATATTATTAGAACATGGTCTTTTTTCCACTGGCATGACAGTTATAAACACTGAAAGTCAAAAAGCCATGGCTCAAACTCTGGTCAGTACGACTCCTTTCATGTCCACCTCCCCAAAGGCAGTGGTCTATTTTTGCAAGATATCTGGACATGAGGCAGCATAGCCAAAGATATTTCTTCAGCTTGGCACAAATCCCAGACGAGCAGCCCCAGAAGCTCTACAGTGACAGATGGTGAACCCAGGCTAAAAATTAAGAGTTGGTAGATGCAGGCAAACTCTTACTGTAATAGCTGAAATGTTTGGAACTCCCCATCCCTTCCATTCACATTGTCAGAGTACCCATTCATTGCATAACCATGAAATGTTCTCGTAAGTTCATGAAGTAGAATCCCTAAATTATTTGCTATTCTGCAAATACACCGTTTTCCAAATCTCCTGGGGGAAAAAAAATCACATTTTTTTCCAGATCCGTCTACTTCACCTTGAAAATACATCAGAAATTAGGAAAACACTCAGGAAGCCAGAGCATGCACTAATATGCTGTGCTGCAAGTGGAACTCAGTATCAACAATTAGCAGCAGAAATGTGTTTGGATAGAAACTCAAGAGTCAGGTCAGCAAATTACTTTGCTCCAGCATATGTTTGTCTTAACTGAACTGGCTGCAACACCTAGAATCTTCTCTTTCATATATGACTTCTGAAAAACAAATGGGTGTTCTTCCTTTTCAAAATGCCTTTTCCTCTACTGAAGAGTGTAAATCAGATAAAAATTAAGAATTAAAAATATCTGGCTATTTAACTAAACTATATATCCACTCTAATCCTATCGCTGCATTTCTCAAATAGATTTAGCATTCCACGTGATACTGAGAATGTCAGGATAACCTCAAATATATCACATTTGTGTTTGAATTTGCTGTATTTAAAATCTGTCATACAGAGATACTCAACATTAAAGACTCACATTATATAGGTAACCTAATTTTAGCTGTTAACTAGAACTGAAAAGTTATACAGTGCACTGTTTTGCTGGTATCAATTTTAACTACTTCTGTCAACTTACACAAGTACATATTATGTATCTTGAACATATTAGTTCTATTTGAGTGCACAGGTAAAATGAAATCAGCTCATACAGCACAGGAGTGATTAAATGGTCTAAAGGTTACAAGTGAATAATAGTTCCTGTAGTATTAATTTTTATACAGTTTGCAGATTTCTGGTAACATAGAGATTCTGGTAATAGAGATTGACTTTGAGAAGCTTCACAGCACATGAAAAAAATAGAATTTAAATGTTTCCAAAGTTTGACACCTTAAAGATCATCTGTCTGTTCAAAATTATTTCAGTTTGGTCAGCTATAGGAGTCTGTCCTAAATTGGGAGTCATCACAGGGGTTATCTAGTTGAATTTAAAAAAATAAAATACTGTTAAAATTCTAACCTGCTTTGTCTAATCTTGACTGTGAACTGCTGCTTTCTACATAAAACTAGCTGTTCAGTCCCTTGGTAATGGCCCAGCTTTAATTGTTGACCACAACTGACTATTTGTACCATCATAGGAAGGAATTTCTGTTGAAACTTCTGAACAGTAATGTTTGGGTAGAAAGGGACAATGTGGTTGAATATTCACTCTGATTGCATCCTAAATCATAAAAATGAGACTATTAGTACATTCGTATTATAACAAGAACACTGGGATGTTGGGAGTGAAATACAGCCTTTTTTTAACCTGCTACAGAGCTGAACCATGAAAATTACTGAAAAATATTTAGATTAGGAACAAATATATATTTTTATATATATAATCTCTGCATTAAAAATAAGATACTTCATTTCGCACTGTTTTTTATCAAATGTGCTATGATGTTATTGAACTGCTTGTTACTAAAATTTAAAAAAACCAGAAGTTGACCTAGTCAAAATGCATTTACAATTTACTAGCAAGACTCTACTGATTTTTCAGTCATATCTATTTAGCATTTCATTACAAAAAAAGTAGCTATCTTGTATGAATCATTTACATCACTAATGAGGCAGTGAGAGCAATATAATTCAATTATAAAACCTGGAAATAGTTTAAACACTATTTGAAAATAAACAGTTACAGTCCCTTATGCCCATGTCTGGGAAGCATCCAAATGGAAGTTAAAGATCCCATGGCATTTTTTCAAAATGGGAGGGAACTATCCCAATATGCCGGCCAACATATATTTTCTCAATTAAGAACAGATTTCAATGTCCAAAGCTATGTGTCAGCAATTGCTGAGAGCCTATACCTGTCACATTTTCAAAACACTACAAACCAACAATAAGAATCCAGTCACCTTGCAGAATAATGTTTTTCCAGATGCCATAAGTTAAAAAGGTAAACGTATTTTCATAAATAAAGGAAGCACAGATACATCAGCCTCTACTGTTATGAAAATAGAAATTATCATTTGAACCCACATGCAGATTATTTTTTCAATAACAGAAGTGTTAAATATGACTCTGGTGGCCATATGGAACACTTTGATACTGCCAGATTGTAAAGTGAACAGAAATCCAATGGAACACACATGCACACACACAAAATAAAGGTAGCAGAAATAATCTCATATCTGCCATTCCCTAACTTCTACACATTTAATGAGTTAAAAGTTTAAAAAAGAAAAAGCTTTTAAAAAACTTTTTTTTAGTTACTTTTACAGAATTTTCTAGGTTATGAGCAGTTTAAAGAGAAGGTGGAGAGATCTCCTTCATGTACTTTAAAGACTGCATACCTCGTACTACCCACCACTCAAGAGACCAAACCATCCCAAGAACTACAAGCTCAACTACGTTATCTACAGGCAGAACACACCCTGCATTAAAAGAAAAGAGAAAGTCAGACAACGAGTTTTTACAGAAAAAGTTATAAATCCAGATGAGATGCAGGATTTCCAGTTCCCTCAGTCAACAGATTTCCCAGTGTAATGTCTAAGGTTCCTGGCATTTGGAGTTGAGTCCCCATCTTCACTGTGCTTTGTTCTTATTCTGCCCTATTACCAAATTCTTAATCTTAAGTGACTCTATTAAGGAAAAAAAAAAAAAACAAAAACAAACCCAAAAAACTTAAAAAGTCAAAAGTGCTTCTTTGACTAAAGATATGACTTGACTTCCACAGTGCAGCTGAACAGTACATCTCAAAGTCAGTCTGAATTGAAAGAAAAGCAGAGATATTTTCAGGGAACTTGACTACAGAGGCTAACTTCCTAAGAACTCACATGACTGCGTAGTTTATTTCATTTTTTTCTTTCTTTAAGTATCAATTTTTAAAGTAAGATTTTACAAAACTCAAAATCCTATTTAGCCACAATCTCAGAATTCTAGAACACGTGTACAGCTGAAGGATTTATGGCATATTGAGAGAAACTGACCGCAACATAAGCAGAGAGATGAAAACACCTCTTGCCCAAGAGGATTTGCAGAATTACTTGAGGGAAAGTTGAACAAGCTGTCTTATTCCTGCATTGTGCAATTACCTTTCTATAACCAGAACCTACTGGCAGCTGCCAGATTTATGCAACTCACTGGAAGTAGTCTTCATCTAGTTAGCATAGTATAATACATCCCTCCCTGCTGCTACTCCTATGAACATGAAATCTACAATTGCAGCCAGCAGAGGAACAGACTGCACTTGAGGACAAGTATACTCCTCTCTTACAATAAGTACTATATGCTGGATCTTTGTAAGAAAGTAGATGATGCAGTGGTGATTCAACTCTGGAAAAATATTTGCTATTTAACATGGCTGTAGTGCACAACATACTGAGGTTGTGAGGATAATGGCAGAGAATGGAGCACACACAAACTGGTGAATGTTAAAAGAGGCTTTTACTTTCTCTTCCTCAGTAGCAATTAACTTGGCACTTACCACTGTTACCAACCTGCTCTCCCCCACACCATTCTCCCTTCCTGAACTGCTCAGCAGCACCACCATCTGCTGCCCTTGCCTGAATTTCAGCTAAAGTTAAGATGTCAGACATCTTGTTTGCTACAGTCAACTAATTGCAAAATCACCAGAGAGAAAGGGAGGGAGAAACTGCATTACCACAAAATACTTTTGCCCACACATTCTGTCAGAAGGAAAACTTCCAAATATAGCCTTGCAGTTCAGGCAGTTGAACTGCTATTTTAAATCAAATTTTGAAAACTACAGGACGTTGCCAAAAATTTTTTTCTAAAAATGTATACTTATCGAATTTAAATCCACCCTCCAAAATAAGCAAACATGAATACTGTGTTTTCAGTAACTCATACTATTAACTTTCATATTTTTCCAACAAAAAAATATAAGAATAAACCAGATTTTAAAAGCAATTAAGAAGATATAAATGCTGTGCACTGCCTCAGCACAGCTCTCAAAAGACCAGAGTCCTGGCAACTATCATAATCCTTTTGAAATTGTGCATATTAAGATTAAAGATCACTTTGTTCCTCTATTCCCACAACTAGTTGGTATGGTAAAAAGATCAGTCTCCTAGTTTTATATGTAACATCTTTAACATTTGCTCTCCTTTCTGTGCATGTGATTAAATGTAACATTTTGAAATCCCAAAGTTCTGAGAAAAACATAAATCCTTGTCCACAGCTGCTGTTTGACTCTGGAAACACATGCATTTTCTTTTCAAGCATCTACCATCAAAAAATCCCAAAGGACTTGAACTGGAGAACACCTGCATCTCTTCATTTAGTTCCAATAACAGAGTCTAAACTTCAAAATTACAAAAATAGATGCTATGTTCAGCTGCAGTTACATTCTCCCCCTAATTCCCGTGAACAAAAATGCTAAGAGCATGAAATCATTCAGGCAAGCTCTGTCATCGAGAGGATAAGATTTTTTGCACCAGAAGCCCAGTGGGAACTTGATAGAAAACTGGCAACAATTACAGATAAAGTACATAGTGAAATCCTCAGGGAGAGAAAAGGAAATGCAATAAGATAGATGGGTATAATTTTTACACATTTATGTCCAAACCACAAATGTGAATTGTCTTTAATTACTCCAATATACTAAGCATTTTTATTCATTCATTGTGTTAAATCTTTCCAAAATACTTCGAATTAGAGTATGAATTCTCTTTACTAGAAATTTTTTACTTATTTACTTACTACCACAAGGACTTATCAGTTAAATTAGATGAGAACTTAAAAAAAGTCATTGGTCCAGCCTCAAAATTCAGACTAATATCCCTAGTGCAAGCAGTCGAAATTAAATTTAGAACTATGTAAATGAAATGCTTTTTTAACTGTAAAAAAGGGAAAGTTGGGGGGCATATGTAGGTGTATATGCTTAAAACCAAACATACCTATAATCTCTCACCTCCTTTCTAGTAAGTTCTAACAGATAAAAATCAGATGGTTTACAAAAAAAAAGTTTATGTTCCTGCTGGTACAACTTCTATGGCAATTTTTTCATACTTGAAGATATTATTTCTTTAGTTATTTTTTCCCTTTGGCATGGGAAGGGGGTGAATGGAGTGATCTTATCTAAATCAAAATACCAACAGAGGAAAAAAAATTCTGAAGTTTTGGAAGTTTGAGAAACATATCACTTAAACAAGAAATACCAACTTTTATAAGGTTGAATGCTTGCTCTTCAGCCTTTATGCAGCTTCGACAAATTAGAGAAGCTTTCCCACTCTTGCTTGCTCCACTGGGTGTATAAATTTAACACATATGAGCCTGATATGAATACAAGCACTTTTGTTTACTCCCTTATTTCACTGCTGCATTATTGACTATTTAAGCTGATCTCAGAGAAAACTCTATTAATTGTATTTTTTATTTTTGTTCCTCTTGATTTATTTGTAATAAAGCTGTCCATACACTGGCTGTGCACGCACTCCCAATTATTCAATGTGGCAAACCAAATAGAGCGTAATCAGCTCACCTCATCTATTCAACAGCTGTTCATAATTAACCACTAACACCAGCATTCATTTTGAAATCTCCCTCTTCTCTCTAAGGCCAGGTGAAACAAACAAGGTCTGCAGCTTGCTCCCAGGGTTAATAAAGCTAGGGTTATTTCAGAGAAAGAGTAAGAAGACCTCCCCAAGCCCTGGGGTAATGGAATAATCTCCTCTCTTGTATTTATTTTATACGCTGCAGTTTAAAGACTGAGGAGCATATCCACTGGTTTTTACAACTATGCATAGAGATACCTGGGGCAGTTTTTCATAAAACAGAAGTCCCCAAAATTAAAATCACAGCATTCAGACTTGTATTTAAGGACTAAACAAAATCATATTTACATTCTTTGTCTCCAAATACTTCCTTTGCCATAGGTTTTCCACTGTAATAATGACACTTTATGCATCAGACAGTAAAACACTCCTGACAGGTAATCATCAGTATATGCACTTGTTTTATACTTGTTATTACATTGTACATGCTACACATCACATGCTTTAAATGCTGCCCTTTTTGAAAGTACAGTTTAGAGCTTTTTCCTTTGATGGTTGTACTCAATGCAGTATGGTACTACTAGAACTATATTCTTTTTCCTCTTCCTCTGAAGAGCACAAGGGAAATAGCAAAAAGGAACATACTAGTGTCAAATGCTTTATCCCTCAGATTGTAAATACATCCTCAAACTTTACAGGGCCACATACAGACAAGCCGTAGAAGGAAGTTGCACAACTGTCCTGATCACCCTGGATTCTATGAGTCAAGTGCTACAAGACAGTAGACAGTCGCTGATGCAACAAGGAGAGGAGGAGGAACAGTCCCCTACCTGTTCTCCAGGTAAATATGCCCTGATTTATTCAAGCAGCTCATGCCATTTGCACGACCTCCTCCTTAGCATTTTATAACCAAACAGCTGCTTTGATTTTTGACCGAGTTATTTTCCATTCACTTTAATGAATTAATTAGTCCAAATTCCTATTCCAGATAATTATATACAACATTATTAGGAAAAATTTCACAAACAGCACAACTTCAGTACTGCACAATCACCTTTAGTAGTACAGCTTTAAAAAGCCCTCTTATTACCAAAGGATGAGATTTTTCCATGAAATCATCCAGTATAGCTTTTTAAACTCCCAGAAGTGACTGCAACTGACAGCAAATGCATTTTTATGCTCTCAAAGCATTTCATGTTTTCCCTACATGTAATTTTCACAGTCATAATGAAAATGATAGCCATATCTCCTGTATTAAATTGCCCCAGTTTCTTTAGCAAGTATTTGAAAGCAAAGGCTTTTTTTTTTGCTGATCCTTTGTATAGAACCTGAGACAATTGAAACATTAGTTACTTCTGGTTTAGTTTATGTTAAAAAAAAATGAAATCATTTGCAGTATGACATTCTTCCTGTTGACTGAGACCAAAGCTTTAGCAAATCAGTCAACTTTTTCCTCTCACTTGTCACTCCTCACAGGTGCCACCTCACAGATCTAGGGGAGCAGAGCTAGAGCCTGAACATGCAGGTTAGAGAATGCCACTGAGTCCACAGAGTCACTACAACTTTCCTGAGACACTGAGGGGGTAGGTGAAGTGTCCAGTACATTTTCAGCTCTAAGATCTTAACATTTTTAATGCATGTTCCTTTAGCTACGAAACAGGTACCACAGACAATTGTCTATTATAAAAAAATATTTTGCTTCTCAAAGTCCCTGCCTGTGAGTCTGGCCAGCACTTCATTTGTCAGTGCCTTAATTCTCGTAAGCACTTCCTGTCACAACCCATCAAGGACTTTCAGCCATCTAACTGGACTATCTATAATGATAAGCAAAAATGTATGAGAACCTTACAACCTGTAACAAAAACACTAATTCTGTAGTATAGACCCTTTAAAATATAACTAACAGACTAAGATTAAAGTCAGAAAATTAAACCCAAAAAATCCTCAAAAAATGCAACAATTAATCATAGTAATAAATACTGTTGTTATGAACATTTAAAGTTATTTAAGTGAGTCAACAGGTGCAACAGATTTTAGCTTCTGTTTAAAAATGGATCTGAGTAATTCAGATATTGTTGAATCATGAACTGCTTTTTGGCAATGCTTTAGGAGCCAGGAACTGAAGATAATTGTTATAAAAACACTGCTATAAACATTTCCAACATGATGCTCTCCAAGAAACATAGAAGTACAATTACTGAAAAAATAACCTAACAACTGCTGGAGTGTACAGTGCTTACAAATATTTACTCCACATAAGAATCAAATGTTGCTTACATATGCACATAAAAATTGCACTGACAGTAATAAATTCACTGTTACTTTTCAGACTAATGACATTCAAGAATCATTTCACAGGAAAAAAAACAGAGAAAAAAGCACACTTGAAGCGTTCAAGTTATTTCTGTGTTTCATAATACTGGGGTCAGCTAATTCTTTTGCTTTCCTTAACCTAGATATTTTTGGATTGGTTTTTTCCCCCATTTCATTCTATGCCTAGCATGCCAATAGAATAAGCTTTGAAAAACATGAAAGCATGGTTTTTAAGAAGCAGCACACTGACAGCAAAACCTAGTTCCATGTGTATTTCACAAACTACATGAGTTATTTTAAACTAGACACATTTCAAAATTGTCAGTGTTGCTTAAAACAGACCAGTGTTTTGTTTCAAGACCATAGAAACCATAAGAATGTCAGGTAAAAGTATTTATACTCACAAAGTCAACAACACCCTTAAATTCAGCCAAACAATTCTCACAAATTATTAACTTCTCTTTTAAGGCCACCAAATTTGATGAGTTCGGATGTGTGCCCTGCAGTATTTTTAACTGTTAACAAATTTTATGCTAACCAAATTCTTAATAATAAATTATCATGCAAATTTATATGAACCCTTTAGAATTCAGTAAGTCAACTTCTGTATAAGCCCAACCCAGTACCAGGAAGAAAGAATAGACCTAATATTTTCAACATGGATCCTGCCTCATCCTTCCCCCTGCCTAGTTTACAAAAGTTACATATAATTATTTTAAAAGGCAACCTAAGTTAATGAAGCATTCCTTACTGAAGACGACATACATAAAAATGCAGCTTTTAGTTCTTTTGTCTTACAGAGAGCTAAAGTTATAATGTGTGCAGTGTGTGTAAAAGATACTTTGACATTTGGCACATTTTATATCAAGCCCCTCTTTTGAAAATTACATTGGATAGGAAAAATGTAATGTGATACCAGCTTAACAAGAGTTTTGTACTTACCAGAATTATGGCAGTAGTCCATATACTGTGGAATTTGGATTGTAAAGGCTACCAAATCTGGAGCTAAGAGAGATTCTGGCTTTCTACTCTCATTGAGCCATTTACTGCTGTGTAAGTCTCTGGTGTCAGAAGGGCCTTGAATTAAAGGAATCAGCTTCTCTTTTCCACCATCACCTAGGATAAAGATTAGACTCCTTACAGCTTTTAGTGTAACAAGATAAATTTTCAAGACAAACATTCACTAGTCCAAAGAGAACACCTATTAATTAACATTGTGAATACAGAATTAAAAGAGGAAATAGAAAAGCAGCATCATATAAACTGTTGAACAGCCTACCTAATGTTTATCCTGTAAATGCCTTGACATCCAGAAGGATTTCAAATGAAGTAATTGATTATCTTTAAAATAGTAATTTCCTTCCCAATTTTATAAAATAATCTATTTAAACATCACCATGAACTCAATTTACAGACACTTAATTTTTAATGTTCTTGACATTAGCTGCTTTTATACATAAAGACATCATAGACATTGATAAGTTCCCACATGCTCCTCAAGAAAAATTGTTTTAAAGAAGTAAAAAAACCATCATAGAGTCCTCAAAAACTTCACAAGCAAAATACATACTTGTAGCATTAATGGAAAATGAGGCATTAAACAATCAAGAGAACACATCAAAATTATGCTAAGGATAAAGCTAGGTGAAAGTATTCTGTATTTCTCCTATTTCTTGAATGCGTCTAGATTAATACTTGTCTCAGCAGAAAAAAAAAAAATCTATTTTTTCTAATTCAGTGTAAAATTTGACTATACTGAGGCAAGACTGGATCATCATGACATACTTAATAATAACAAAAAACCCCCAAAACAGAATACAAAAACCCCTCTCTGATTCATAGGAACAACGAGTAAATTCTTGTTTCAGTAACTCCCCTTGTAAAAAGCAAGGCCAATTCTCCTATACAGGCAATAAAGTTTTACATGGTCCAGCTGCACATACCTGGGGCTTTGGCACAAATTTTTATTGATCCCACGGTCCCAGAGGCACATTTGACCAATGATGTGCCGCAGTACTTCAATTCAACATTCTGGATTGAGCCCTCAAGAGTTGGCAGGGGATTCTTAGATTTCACACCTAATAAAAGAAAACTGCAAATGTACTAGCCTGTTGAATTTAAATATTTTTATATTCCTTCACCAAGGCATTTAAACTTAATTATATTTTAATTATCTACCTTAGATGTTCTTACAGCATTTTTGTTGTGATTCACAGTTTTTAAATGAAAGTGAAAGAATGCTGCTTATAAGTTTTTTAAATACAAACAGTTATGCATTAAATATATATAGATACTGTGAGGAAAACACACAAGACCACTTAGAAATTGAAATAATAAATATGCATATACACACATAGATACACTTTTGTTTTCACTTTATAAGTGCCACGTCAACTATTCTCCTTCATGTTTTTATTACGACCATTTAATTCCAGGATCTTAAAATGATTAAGTGTTTTCAGCTTTTGTTTAGACGACAACATTTTACTCAGTAGCTACGTAAAGCATTAAATCCACACAGCTGAGCGGTACAGAAGGCCAATGGCACACTTGCCATTTTTCAGCGGAAACTGGAGTTCAAATCTTGCCTTGGGTCACAAGTGGAAATAAGTTTTGGTGGTCTTTCCTCAGCCCCCATTTGTGAGCACCAGAAAACTACTGCACCACTTGGAAGAAGTCAGTGCTATTGGCAGTCACTTCTGAAGAGCTGCCTAGAACTGCGGCAGAAGCAGCAGGGGATCATACGAGCCAAGAGTGAGATATGTTGGCAGAGCTTGAGGGCAGCCCCCTAAACAGCCCCAGAGCATAGGTGGAGGAAGCCAGCCCTCCAATTCTGTACAGCACAGCCTATCAGGAAAAAAAACACATAAATTCACTTGCAAATTAGAAATAAATAGTTTCAACACCTGTAAGAAGTATGAAAGGAAAAACTAACAGAAGTTGCCTTTTTTATGGTTCTTTTTTCCCCTCATGCAGAAGCAACTTGGAATTTGTCAGTTAAAATTGGCAAGCAGCTTGTTAATTATGCAAACATTAGTATAATTATGGAACCATTTCCCTGTGTATGTAACATAGAATTTGTTCCAAAATCCATAATTATGCAAGGAAAGTATTGTGGAATATCAGGTAAAAAAGCATTTTTATACATATTTCAAGATTATTACACACATTAAAGAAATTTAATATATTATCTACAGAACTAATTAATTAGGTTTTTTGCAAAATCTCTCAAAAGACTTAACCCAAAGAACAACCTTTGATATATATTAACTAGTAAGGAAAAAAAATCCGAAAAAAATTATAGGAAACAGAAGATTTCATATTAAACTTAGTAATTATGCTTAGTTCACTGTGCCTATTCCAGTTCCTAAAGATTGAAGAGTATTTTGTAGTGCATATAAAATCATTTAGCAAGCAGTCTTCTTGATATATATTCAAGGGGTTTTTTTCTGGTAAGACATTAAAATAATTTTTGAATAAAAAGTACTTTCCAAGATAGAATAAAAGAAGCAACATATGAAGGCACACACAGCACTTGGTAAAGCAGACTGACATCTGAAAGTAGGTTCCACACTACAGGTATACTTTCTCATCAGAATTTAACCAGTCTTCTGTCTTTGAGGTATGTCCAGACTTTTCCTAATTTGTGACTCAGGAAGGCTTCAGGCTCAAAGAATGCTCACTGAAACTAATTTGTGTGCCTTCCATTACAACACCCCATCAGTTCTCAGTCTGAAAGACCAACTACCAGTTTGTCTTGTTAATAAACCCTCATACCCATTTTTGTCCATGGTAAGACTCTTTTAAAGCTGAAAATATCCTTTGATCTAAGGCATGGTATCTGACACAATGCACAAATGCATCAAAAGAAACTAGGGTATCTGTAGGCATTTCTGCCTCCTCATAGTTCCTATAAATCTGTACAAAATAGAGGCCATTGTGTTCAAATGAAAAAAAAAAGTTTTTGCCAATTCCAAAACAAAGATTATCAAGTGCTGTTAGTAGCAGCCACTATTACAGTTAAAGCAAATCACATTGAGGTCACAATTTGATCCCCATCTTTTAAGCTGTCTTAAAACTGGTTGCTTCTTGCTGTTTTCATTTTTCAGCAACACATCTAAGAATCAAAATACAAGGTGTGATGTCCAATACATTCCAATACATTTCTCTCACTTCACTATGGAAGACTAAGTACTTTTAAAATTAAATAATTTCCATAATGGAGTTCACTTTTAGATGACAACTGGATAGTCTGAACAACTTCTTTGCATTGAGACTAAAACTTTCCATGTTACTTACATGCATAATTTACATTTTAGTTTAGTATCCTATTTGAAAAAAAGGAACCAAGTTTAGTGTGATTGTGCTCCCTATTTGTTTCTGTTTACTCCTAGTCCCACAACAAGTAAGTTCTGGACTTACTGAATTTCAGCAAGATATGACAACATTATCCAAGACATTTATTTTCTACAACCTTCATGAAAACATGGGTGTATTTGCCCTAACTGACCGGTTACTGTATTCATGACAGTCAGCAAAGCATTGCTCAAATGAGACAATGAACTGCTTTTTCACCCAGCCAGCAGTTAAGGATCATGATGGGAAGCCAGCACAGCTTAATGGCTTGGCCTTAAAGAAACCCACAAACCCCTAATATTCATGGTCATATATAATTAACAATTTTATTTCCATGCATAACAAGAAGCAACTGGTAGCAGCAATACGCTATTTTTTTTCTGTTCTAGGGATAGTAAACACTTTGTCCATTGTTTTCAACTATTTGAAAAGAAAATAGAAAACTATTAGAAAAACACAGCATACTCAGGCTGTTCCTTTCCTATGATGCTTTGATGTCTAATGGCAAACTGCTTTCAGCTTCAACACCTGATAACCACAGCACAGTAATCAAGGAGAAGTTGCCAGAAATTCCACTTGGGTTTCACAGCTCTGGTCTGATGGATACTCAGAAAACCTATTTATTAATTACTGAAATCCTATACAGAGAATACAGTAAGAAACTTGGAATGTCTAACTAGACTTTCATTACAAGGACAAAAATCACCTAAACATAAGGTGATTGCCCTTGCCAAGTTACAAATCTTTTTCAAGGCACAGAAAGTTTAGAGACTTTTAGTGAACCATTTCTAATGCATTGGTTTAAAATAGGAGGCCATTTTCTTCAGTCTCTGAAAATTTTCAGAAATTATAAACCATCTCTCATAAACTTGTCAAACTGGCAAGCTGCTCTACAGAGAAGAAAGAAGCCTTGTTTCCTTCATACGCCTCTATCTGTAGTTTCCATCCCTGTAACTTTAGTTCCTCCTAAAGAGTCTCCCTTATTTCTTTCATTATGACAGTATCATCATAAAATTGAAGTCTCAACGGTTGTTCACATAACTAAAATACTTCTTAAATACCTATTTCAGCAAACAAATGTTTAAGCAAACAAAGACTACAGCTTCTTTCCCTCCCCTCAATGTTTATGAACTTTTTTAAAGTAGTGTTTTAAGGGATTGATTGAGCATGAAAATGTTCAAACTCCTAGATAAGAAATGCTCCATGCCTCCATGTACTCAAAGTTTGTACAGAGACAAACAAACCACAACATTTTAATTAAGACATTGAGCATGAATTTTAACAGAAACTAGGAAAAGCAAATCTATCATTGCCAACAGCAAACATTATGCAAATTCAACATCCTGCAAATGAAGTAGGAGAAAGGCTAATTTCCAAGGTGCAAGATGAGAGTAGAACTTGTGCTGTACTCATTCTTCTGGAAACACACTTGCAGAAGCAGCACTCTGATTTACTTGACTTTGTTGCCCAGTGGAGTCAAATTAGGGCAACACCTTTTTTTAGTACAAATCAATTTTTCTTTAGTTAATTTATCATTTTCACCAGGAACAGGGGAATCAAAGACTTTATGGAGAAAGAGATACATATGCTGGTCTCCAACAAATATAACTTATGGCTCCTTCCAGACAAATTTTCTAGATGTCTGATTTTTTTTCCTGGAAACATCTTGCCCATTGTAGAATGATTTGCAGTAAAAGTCAAGTGTTTCCTTCCCAGTACGTAGCCATGTGTATACTTGGAGATCAAGCATAGCCTGTTTCACTTGTTTCAGACACATAGAATACATCACATCACCAAAGACTTAAAAGGCTGGTTTTTCCATACAGTAAAACCCAAAAGTAGGCAGAAAGGTTTTCTAACTAAAAATCTACTATACCTTGACAATTGACACCTCACACACACTAACTCACTTTAATTCCAAGCCTAAAGGGCCATTGTGTTCCAGATACACGTACAGAAATATTGTGCTGCCAAGAAAGGTTTTCCCACACTTTGAAACAGGTATTCACATCCTCCCTCCAACTTTCTGGGTATAGCTTTGGTCTGTTCCATGTACATAACCCAACCACACAGCTTGCCCCACACTCCTGCATTCAGTATCATTCCATGTGCAAGCAGGGGGGGAAACAAATACCTAAAGGCAGGTCACAGCTATGTCTTTATAGATCAGCTCAGGATTTCTGCTAACAAGCCTAGAAATCTAAGCACTCATTTAATTTAAGCACTGTTTAAAAACATTCCCTAATTAGTGAATTTACCAATGAACATCTTTTACCAATCCATTTGTGATAAGGTGAATTTGCAATGATCACCAAGAAACAAAATCTAAACTGATCAATAACAAGGACAGAAAATCAGCAAAAGAGGTATGTTACTGATTCTGAGGACAACAGTCAGGACTGTGCACTGCCAAATCCCCGAAATACAATAATTCTTTAGAAAGATCATAAAAGAAAGAACTGCAAAATATGAAATAGGAAATGAGTAAGGCATGACAAACTTCTAGAAGCAACTCCACATGAATTGTCCCCACATTTAGGCTGCAGCCTCAGAAGGAAAAATTTCAATACTTAAAGCATTAAGTACCAATAAACTATGGTTTGGCAACATCATATAGTAAAAGACTGTCACATACTTGTCAAAATTATTTCAAACAGTAAAAATATCAATCCATGAATAAAAGTAAGGAGCTATTAACTAAATGAAATAACATTGAGGCATAAGTCTTACTGGAATCATGACAAAAAATGTCAAATTATTTTCACAGAAACATATATTTAGGTTTTACATGACTAACACAGAAAAGCCAGTAAACAAACTGAAGCATAAGAGAAACCTCATTTCCTTCCTGAGAGATACTCATCTGTGTTCAGTCTCTGCTTTAGGCAGTGCTCAGTGAGAACTTCTGAAAGTCTGTATTGGACTTGGTTAGAGAGATGGCCCTTCTGAGGAACTCCAAGCTAAAACCAAACTTAATTCCTTCCTCCTTCCCGAAAGAACATAATAGAAGCCACGAAGACCAGCTCTAGCTGGCACCAGTCCTACTTCTCACGTTCAAAGCATTGGGACAGCACAAAGCTTTCACATTCTTCTTTGCAATAAAACAGCAGCAACATAGGAATTTCAACATCTCTTTCAATCATTCTGCCTCCCCACACACATCACCTGAAAACACTGGGGTGTTGTGTTTGGGGCTCCCTGCATTCCCCATGCCCCCCTTCCTTTTTTTAACTGGAAAAACAGAGAAAAAGAGAGGTTTTCCTAAATGTAGAAGCTGGGGTATAAGTATTTTCTGGAGGTTTTCAGTAGTAAAATTGAATCTTTGCAATGAAGTACCTCAAGCATCTTTACTGTGTTCACAATTTTATGTTTTTCATCTGTCACCATAGTCTACAGACCATATTTTTCAACCCTAACGTACATACTCACAGGCTATTTTCTTAGTTCTTCAAAACAGTAAATCAGGCAACTTATTTTAAGGAACTGTCAAGGTACAATTGTTTGGGTGGTTTTTCTAACTCAACTTTATTTAACATCACAGTTTCTATTCTGATTATCATAGTTATTTATTTTTGTGTAAACCAGTTTTTAGTCTACATATCACTATTCTAAGAAATTATTGTTTCATCCCCACCCACTCCCAAGACTTAACAGGGCACTAACAACAGGATTATGGTAGACTTGTCTTGCCTTTAATGTATTGTGAACTGGACAGGTTTTCTACTGTCCTGAGCTTCTGTGCCAGAGCTCCACACATAAGAGAACCCTGTCCTAAAAAATAGCTCTGCTTTTGCTTTCTCTTCAACCATGGTACTAAAAGAAAAAGCAAATGCATGAAAGGGTGAAATTTAGTGACAGACTGAAATACTCTCTAAAGAAGGTCAAGCTGCTTTGTTCTTGGGCAACAATGATAAAATACTTATCAAGGAAAGTATCTATCATTCTCTTCATCAGAACATAAGCTGCAAAAAGCACATGTTAAAAATCTCTCTAACTAATCGCTTAAATCCTTAAACTGCCTGTAAACTAAAGTTTCTCCATTGCCTAAATACTAAACAAGATGCAGGACCATCATTATAAACAGAGATTTACATATTGCAAAATACTTCCCAGCTTGCTAAAGAACAGCAGCATTTCACCTATAGGGAGAGTCACTTAAAAAAGGCAAAACCCTGTTGCTACCTTCCTGTTTCAAGATTCCCCACACAATGGCCTTCATACAGGTCGCCATTTGCCCTAACCCTAAAGCCTCTTGATTTTTCTAAAATCCTTCTTCAAATGGAGAGGTAAATAAGAAACCTGTGGTTCAAAAACCAACGTTGAAGGAAACATAGGACATTTGGAATAATATGTTTAAGGCATCCTAGGTAACAAGAACCTTTAAATATTCCTTATCGATTATCTATTTTAAGTGATTTTTCCAGTTAAGTAAAATGTAGTTTTAATTTGGAATGCTAACAGAAGAACTAAACAGCTACCACTGAAAAACGCACAGAATCTCTGAATCATAGGATCATTTATACTGGAAAAGACCTCTAACATCATTAAGTCCAACTGCAAACTTAACACTGCCAAGTTCACCAAAAGAAGTAATGGGATGACCAAACACCCTCCTCCAGGTGCTTTTTACAGTGCAGCTGGAGGTGATGTTAGTGGAGATAAGGGCGAAAATTGTAACCACGCTTCCCTTCTAGTAATAGAAACATTCCCTTGTAGACCTACCATAACTACCAATGTGCTGTTTCCACCTGCAGTGGTACTAACACTGACTGGAGCACAGCTGGACAACAATTTTCAAGTGTTGCACACTGACTGCTAAGCTTCACGTGTGATTAGTAGTATTTATTTAAACTACTACTGTGTAGTATTTGCTAAGTTTTTTCAGGATAGAAAACGTGGGGGGGAAGATGTGAATCTCACTAGCAGCAATTGCTCTGTGAGAGAAATCTGCTGCAAAAAACTGTACTGGATTTGGCAGAGGCACAAAGCTGGGCCTGAGTACTGTGAGAGCAGAGGAACGAGGCGGGAACAGCTCTACCTCAGCAACTGTAGGGAAAAACCAGGGCAGCTCAGACAATGGATAGCAGACCTGTGAGCCAAGGTGGGGCCAGGGAGTGGAAAGCAGCATGTCCCATGCCACATGTCAGAGGAGGCCAGGCCTGGGCAATGCGGACAATCTCAAACCCCTGTGCCATGAGCAATCTTGACCTCATCCCACACCATCAGACTTCTTTTCCTCCCTGTTGGACTGTGGATCTTTTTGATCTAAATAGCCAGCATTTAGAAAAGGAATACCACTTTCCATCTCTAAATATAAATAGTATTGTAAATAGCTCTAAAACCCTGCTGTGAAAAGTGTAGTTTTGGGCAATCTCTTATTTTTAATCTCGTTATTGCTAACATTCTGGCTATTCAGGCATCGCCAATTATAATTAAAGCCAATATACCTAACTGAAGCCATTATTTTGGATTTGGCAATATCACACTGGTCAGGACACAGGATTAAAGCAGCTTAAGTGCTACTGTTCCTACTGTGGTAAACAGAGGTTTAAAAAGAAAAGGACTGATTTTCCTTTCTGCCCAATTCAACAGCTGCATTTCAGATATTCTGTATCACTTGAGACAAATGGTAGAAGCCAAACTTGATGCATTAAAATAACTTTTGTCTTCCAAGAAAATGCAAAAAAACATATCAAAATCTGGATTTTAACTCTAGAAAAGCATATCCTATTAATCCTCATACTTATGTGTTGTCAGTAGACAAGTGCTTCAAGTGGCATGGATACAAATGCTTCCAGGATACAGAAAAATAAGAACTTGAGAAACTTACACAGTAAAGCATTTGAAGCAAGATCCTGAAAAGGATGAAGACAGATAGATGGCGAAAGGAGTTCACAGTTTCCACCCTCAGTAACACACCCTTTGGTTGGAAGCCATGCACTTGCAATAGGTTGCTTCCATCTCAGTTGTACAACCCTTCTATCCATTTCAAATACAGTAGTTTTGCTGTATCTCAGAATAATAGCTCATGCCAAATGTCAACATGTAAAATATATGAAAACACTTCCACTCATTAATAAATGCTAATAGGATTTCAAAAAATCTGAAATGCATTTTCTATCTATTCAAGGTCAATCCAGTACTAGCTCAAAGGGCTTATCTTCAAACACACTAAGCAAAAAGTGAAATTTATCTTAGACTCTGGATTAAAGTCTGCCTTTTGCAACTCTTAGTAAAAAGCTGGGTAGCAACTGAAGAAAAACTTTCTAGCAGAGCAAATTGTAGGATGAAAGAACAAATTCTCAGACAAATCAGAGCTCATGTCAGACCTTATCACCTTCTGTTGCACCTGTGGAGCTCCTTTCTCTAAGGCACACCTACTCAAATAAGCTATTTGGCACCTATAAAAGTAATAAACATTTCATATGAGTTTGTACTGCCTTTAAAAAGCCTCCTTCACCAGAACAGATCCAAACCTTATAGTGCTATGTAATGTACCTACTATGCAAAAGACAAGAAGTGCCAGATATCACCTGGACCTACACATGATTGTGAACTTCCCTGTAACACACAAGACATCGGGTCACCTGTTTGCTGTCAAACACAATATCCAATGGCTGAAATCTCTCACAGGCTCAGTCAGAGCTAACTGAATATAGGAGAGAACAGTTATGGGCCAGTAAAAAGGTAAACAAGATGAGGATTCTAGAGGATGGATATAGTAATCCTTTAAGCAGTGAAGAAACTGCAAAGGTTTCATAAAAATTCAGAAGAAGGTCAGATGTGTTCAGTAATGGTATTATCAAAAATAAAGAACATCTAAGGTGGAACCACTAACAGTTAATTTCCTGAGTTGCTAAGCATGGGGGGAAGCAAAAGAGAATGTTAACATCCCTCAGTTGGGAAGTAAAGAAAGCCCACAATTACATGATTAAAAGATGGACTACAGAAATTGCTGCTACAATCACTGATTATAAAGGAGTAGGAAATGGCAGGAAAACAGTAATTCAGACAGAGCAGGTATGTAAAATATGACAGAAATTAAATGGAAAGATTAAAATACAGTATATCAGTATTATCATGAACAATCTTCCCATGATTCTGCTTCTCAGAGCGTATATGCTGCTTTAAATAAAAGGTCTGAGGTTACCCCTTTACCTGTGGTTTTCTATGCACATAGATTATAAGATTTCACTTTCATTAAAAGTGAGGGTTTTTTCTAACAGGAGTATCATTCTTCATCACAATTTTCTATATCACACTGCATTTCTTTTTATCACTGTATTCCTTCCAACAACTTAATATAGGTTGTTTAAGATCTCAACTTAAAAACACAATGCTCTAAGTTTAACAGACATGTTTGTATTTTCTTTTAAATAGTCTGTGTAACTCCTGAGGACTTAAAGAAAACAGTATATTTAGTGTCTGGAATGGCAGTTTCTTACACTTGGAGGATATTAACTTTTAATCCTTGAAATCATTAAAGAAATGTTGGTAGAAATATTTTTAGCCTCTTTATCTGGTCAAAGTACTGAAAGTTAAGTCGTGTCTGTACAAACCAATCATTTCACCAGCAGTTTTATATTTCTTTAAAGCCTCATATAAAAAGCACCTGCTTAAAGTGAGTAATGGAGTTTTATATTCATTGCACTTAGGAACAGCGTATGTAACCTATTCCGTTTTCCTCCCTTGTGGAATATATTTCAGCTTATATTGCACAGCACATTACCGATGTGTATAAAGACTCTCTGATCAGCAATTTGGACTGCAGACAGCAACCTGCATGAATACACATTTTTCCCCTTCCTTAAATACAGTATCCACTTGATTCACCAACACAAATTAAAACCATCCTTTAAAGATGATGATCTCACCTTTACAGTGAATACATGAAGCCCATGCACAGAACACTACAGCAATGTCAGGCTGCAATCTGCAGCATACCAACAAGCAAGACACGTGCTGTCAGCATTACAAAGAAAGAACCTAGTATAAAATCTTCCCTGGCCAAAGAACAGGAAATATCCATTAGTGTGATTAATTTTTGAGATGTTAAAAACCTTATTGTCTATTAAGATCCAAAAAATAAAAGAACATCCGAATGCAAGGAGTCCTGTAACATAGCACATATTAAAGACACAATTTAATCTTGGAATCTGCATTTTGTCAGAAAACATGAAAAAGGGTACTTCCATGCTATAGCTTATAAAAGCATATGCTTCTGATATCTTTATAGTTGAGAAATTTAAAGAATTTTTCAACTCAGCCTCAGCATCAGGTTTCCCTGCAGAATTTAGTGCTGTATTTTAATAATAGTATGAACTTAAAGTAGCCTAACAACAGTAGTCTTCAATTATGACAATACTTATGCTGGATTCAAGTATGTAATATAGGCATGATTGTAACAAAAAGAACATATTTTAATTTTTTCATTAAAGAAACAACAGTGGCTTTTGTTGGACAACTTAAATATGTTTTGTAAACACTTTTGCATGATTATCCATTGTATTCATGAACTCATCATAATATGTATCACTAAACAAAGTACACTGATTTCCATGGATTTCAAAGCAGAATGATTTATCCCCTATGCCCTATCATATCATCACAAAAGCAGATGCTGCTTTAGAGCAGACAGTCACTTTTTGCACATTCTTCCACCCACAACCTCTCTCTGCTGGTAAATTTTAAGTAACATGGAAAATAAATTTGCCAGAAATTAAACTAGGCATAGAATTACCCATCAATATTATTGCACGTAAGTACTTACTCACTGAACTAAACAGGAAGAAGGGCTATATTACATTAGCTTGATTAGTACCTCATGGAAGGCTACAGAAGTTTTGAGGTCAAGGCAAGTTTACTGAACCCATGAGAAGTGGAAGGAATAGATATTCTGTAGTCACACATCTGAGGTAACATCTGTGATAGGGCAATTGCATATTTTCTAATTTACTGTAATTAGGTTAGCACTACAGTAACCTTGTTTGCTACAAATGTTCACTTTGATATACTTGGTACAGTAAATATTGATAAATCTATCCAATATTAAAATATCTGAGGAAGAGAGGACTTCAAAATTAAAATTAAATCCTGCTAAATCTTCACAGTACCTTTGAATGATAACCCAAGGAGATTCTGAAAAGAAAAAAAAGGTCAAATTTTTAAGACAGAGGAACAATACTATGAACTTACTGGTTTTACAATGCTTTTTCTTTTCCCAATTAGACTTCCTTAGCATAATTAAAAATCTGTATTAAATGTCCTTATAAGTATTATAACTCGGCTTAGTTTATAAAAAGGAGTGCTATATGAATACCAGTTGTATGCTTTTCAACAGAAGGATGTAAACTTATTTAGCGATCCGTTTTTCTCTTTCATCTTATCTCTAGTTTCTGTGTAGATTTATAATGCTCATTGTTTCCAATTTTAACAAATCACCTAATGGCAGAAAGGAAAATATGTTAACCTTGGAATTATTTGCAGTTGTAGAAATCCCTTTTGTCTGGCTCATGCCAGGCCTGCAATCTGTTTTAAACACAGATTGTCTGTCTTTTGTCTGACAGCCACCAAGCTGCACAAATTACTTTCTGCCTGTTCACCTGTTTGCAGCTGTGTCTGTAAGCTAAGGATTCTGTAGTTTGACTTGAGCAACCACTCCAGGATTGATGACATGTGCTGCTGATAAACTGAGCAATTTGAAGAAATTACTGGCTAAACTTATTGAAAGACATCTGTGCATGAGCTGAGAACTAGAAGCCTTCAGTTGTGTGTTTGCAACCTGCAGTGGCGGCAATCTGTTTGAAGTGATATCCTTCTATAACAGAGCTGGTCCTGCCACAAAATAACTGAACCATCTTTGCAACATATTTCTTCACCCACCAACAGAATTCTGCTCTTTTGGTCTTAAATATACATCCTAAACAGAGGATATAACAACAGTTAAGACTTCCTATACTCATCTAGCAGAAGTAACTTCTTTTGAAGTGTTTCCATTTTTCACTGAGATCTGGCATTCTGTGTTGTTTCCCAGCCCTCTCTGCTCTTCAGACTAGTTCTCAGCAGTTAATGCTAGTTTGAGCATCTCACAGACACACTTATTATGTTAGCCAAGAGGATATGCCTTGGCAGTATTATGGGGGTACAGCTCAACTCTTCAGCTAACTAATAGTAATGCCTGAGGTTCCTGCTCTAAAAGTCAGTCATCAAAAAACTCTATTTCTAAGCCATGTGAATCTGGATAATGTTGGAGCTTCTGGGGGATACTTGCAGATGTTCATTTTAAGCACAAGAAGCCCAAGACTGCTCTCTCAGGGTGAGCATGTGCATGCATATGTGCATATGTATGAAATTCTTTTGCTTTGAAAAAACTCCACAAGCCTGGTGAGCTGTGTGTGATGGCTAGTCAGTTCTAAGCTGTGCACTACATTTAGCAAAATAAATTCCTAAGTCCTTTGGGACACATTCTATAGTGATACAATTCAACGTTGCTCCCATTTCCTTTGTTCTTACACACGTAGCAGAAATGCATTTCAAGTAGACATTGTGACAGAGTAAGCCAAAGCAGAATTCTGTACATCTTCAAATGTTGTAGTAGCCCAGAAAAAACAACAAATTAAAAACATTACTAAAATTGCTTCACACAGTAATGCAAAAAAAATTAATAGAAGGAAAGTGTGTTAAGCCTAAAAAAGTAACTAAGGGCTTAGAGAACTTCCAGTGACTAGTCAAAAGCACAAAAGTTGTCCACTTTCACATCTGCACGTTAACCCTCTCTCCCCTGCTAAGCCTTCATTTTAGGCATTTAAAAAGGATTAAGCATGCAGTACTTAAGTACCCAAAACAAACTATTAATTTCACCTTGTTGGCTTTAATAACACTTCATACCAAAAGCCAAGCTACTGACTAAAATCATCAAACCATCAGAACTCATATCTGTGCTATTTGTTAGCTTTAGCAAATTAAATTAGTGCTTCCATTGTAATTTCTTTAGTATTTGGAAGCAAGTATTACCTTTGAAAGTATTTTCACAAACAAAGTTTGCTAAAAATTATAACAAATTTCAATATACATATTATATTTGATGAAAAATTATCACTGTACTCAAACACATTTGAAAACAGGAAAGCAAAGCTTTCAAGTTAGGTAGCTATATAAACTGGGCTTTCACATTTCAGAACCCATAAACTGGATTCACCACAGAGCTGAAGTGACTTCCTGGAAAAAGGAATATATAGCATAGTGTATATGCATACAATAAATCAAGTCCTGATTATGTGCAGCTAAAAACTATATATCACCAATAATAAAACCTTTAAAATACCATCCTACAGCAGATATCTAAGTAAATACAGCACGTTTTTGTCTATAGCATCTATGCATATTGTGCATTCGAGCATTTTTAATGTCAGCTTTTATTTTAAAAGAGCTAAGTCGTGAGAACATTCTTATGTACCACTTCATAACTCTGACACCAAGTATGTATAAGAAGATTAGCCTTTATTTGGTATAAAATCAGTTGGCAGTTTTACATCTGTGCAATGCAACATAAATACCCCAGCTGGCATCTCAAGCTCACACACATATGGACTTCAAAACAGAAACTTCCTTATTTGCAGCACTGCCAGGGTAATTTTGTATACTCCGCATACTACAGCTATTTGTCAGGCCCCTGCAGGTGTGCACTGCACATAAACACACAGCTGTAGTCTAGCAAGCCAAGTGTTCCATCAAACACATAAAGGGAGACCTCAGCAGCTGGATTAGTCATCCCTGCAACAGGTCCAGAGAGAACAATATGGGTTAGTATTTTTGGAAAAGCATGGATGGTAAATTTATGATTATGCTGGCCTTACCAAATAACTGCTGGATTGTGTCATTTTTATGCAATGTCTACTTATTAAAGTTTTTGTTAGAATGGCTGGAACAGACCGAATATTTTTTAGTTTTTAATATAAACAATAAGGTAGTTTATGTATAAAATAGTTTATTAAGTGCAAAATGTTAAAAGGTTTTCATGCTAGTGGTTGGTTTTTGACAGATGTTACAATTATTTGCATTGGCTTTAACAGACAAATCGCTGGAATCAATTATAGTTAGTATATCAAAGTTTCTTACTAGTTATATATTATGCTTTGTCACATTTACTATAGCTAAAGAGGATTTTTCTATTTCTTTTTTGCTGTAACTGCTTAGATCACAGGTGAATTCCTAAAAACACTTGATAAAGAGAAGTGCAGAATGAACACCTTACTGTGATTAAGTTGCTTATTTACACCGACTTTAATACATTTTAAAACTCAACTAAAATTACTTTCTCTCAGTACTGTTTAGAAGACATCAGCATCCACAGAATTTCACGGTGGTCATACAGATGTTAAAAACATTTTAATCAACCAGAAAAAGCTGTAAACTTAATTTTATGCAAGTTTCCTTTAAGAAACTTCGTATGCCAAAATCAAGAATAAAATGAATCAGTAAGAAAATGAAGAAAATTTTTAAAACTATTTGCCACCTATTTATTCAGAACCATCACTGTATGGTAAGTATTTCAGCATTTTAAAATTGCCTTAGAAAAGATGAGAAACTATGAACACTATCAGGAGTAATCCTAGATTAATTTCATCCATTAAACTTTGAGTTCAAATATGCAGGCACCTGTGCTTGCTTCTCTTTGGTGTTTGGAAACACAAAAATTTACCAGACCTTATAAATTGCTCTCTTTTCTGACTGTGACATGTTTACATACTCATAACAGCTCTTCCAGATTTCATGTGCTGAGGGGGAGATGTCAATTCGACACATCGGTACAGTAGACATTGACTGGCACTGAGAACATTAACCACATTTTTCCTTGCATAGACCAGGACTTGGCAGCACCTGGGAACACTATGAGCAGGAATCCATTCCCAACTGCCCCTGCTTCATTAAGTTAATTGCATCATTTCAAGAAAGAAGAGAAGGGGCTTCCTAAAGGTCACTTTCCTAAACATGACCTAATGACATTTCAAGACCACGTATGTGTCATCCACCAGGAATATCACTACTGGTGGCTCAGAAATGTACAGGAAGGTTATGTTAATATTATGGTAACATAAGATCTAATCACTATAATTACTGATACGTAACTAACAACAACACAGTCATTTCCTCATGTCTATAAAAGGTAGCTGGTTTTTTAAGCCAAACAGGTTGTAGTAAATGCTGAAAAGGCACCAGACTCAGATGAACAGTACTCAGCCATATCCAGTATAAAAGCCACTAGAACATGTCAACATGTAACAAAATCAGAAAGAAACACACTTCAAAACAAAAAATGGTTATTTAGAATATAGAGAGTATGTATCAACACATACAGGCAACCAGAGCAACCACCAAACCACAGCTGAAATGCAAAGAATAGATTTATTTCACTCCCTCACTAACAATGCTGGGTGGCAGAGACACACCTGGACATGGGCACCATTAGACTCAGCTCATCCCAGAAGACAGAGACACATGGGGAAACAGAGACATACCTGGACACGGGCGCCATTAGGCTCAGCTCATCCCAGCGGACAGAGACACATGGGAACACAGGTTCCGTTAGGCTCGGCTCTTCCTAGCAGAGAGCAGGAGGGGCCACTTCCTGCCCCAGTATACCAAAGGGCTTCATGCATGTGTAGTTTATCACAAGGCTGAGCTTTTATGATCTCTGAGTTTTTGTTCTCTCACTCTGTCCCAGCAGGAGGCTCAGGCATTAGAGTGTATTATCTCTACACGGGAATTCTACTTCTCAAAACAGACAGAAGATGAACAGCACTAAGCATAAGAAATGGAGTTTTCCCACCCTGGTATTCTTAGCATTCCCAACAGCAAGGTCACTTGGGCAAATTTACTGTCCTCCTCACCATTCTTCCACTTTTAACCCTTTACTTCCAACACAGGGTAAATGTACAGGGCAGAGTAAATTATTCCTTTTCATTCAAACAACTATCTTTCTGAATCACAATAGAAAATCTTTAACTTCAGGGATACATATTTTGCACCCATCTTGGATCTACAGCCTACAAAATACATGTATAAAACTTTAACAATGGAATTATTAACCTGGTAAACTGAAGGCAGAGTTCATATCAAAGATACAGTAATAAATGGAAGAGGGCAGAAACTGACTGATGGTTTGATGGCAAAGTTTTCAAGATTTAATGGCATACTATAACACTGATGAAAAAACTACATTCAAAAGAACAATAATTGCTTTATTAAAATGACCTACAATCTTAATAAGAGCTTCCAAGAAATCAATTGGCCCTACTTTAGATAAAAACCTAAAATATCTTTCTTGAAAAACAGCTAAAGATGACCACAATATTATAGACCAAAATAATGCAATGCCCATAAAGCAAAAATGTGACTTCTCAGGATATCTTTAAGAAAGTGTTTCTGTGAATGTTACAAAAGAATTCTAGAAGAGGAATTAGTGGTTTTATGTACTAATATTATGCAGTGAACTGTAAGAGAATACAAATTTAAGAGGGAAAGAGAGCAAGGAGAAGAACAAGGCAGTTGGTGAGGGGTGGAATGTCCTAGTAAGAGACAGACGACAAGGAAGGAGAGCCCTGAACACTCAAAGTAGTAGAGCTCTGCAAAAGGGTAAGTCCATAAAAGCCAGCAGAACACCAGGACCTACTTCCCTGAGCAGACTAAATGTGGAACTTGGCTTAGCCTTATTGTATGTATGGATTTGAATGTGGTCTGAGCCCTCTAAGATAACACGTCCCAATTAAAAAATTAAAGATATAAGCACCTCATGACGCAACCTTCCCTCAGGCTGTTCCCATATCCTGAAGAACTGCATTCCAATACAACTAAATCAAGCCATAGACCCTCTTCTTTGTCTAGAGACCTCAAGTAAGCAAAGCACTTTCACCAAGAGGTCTTTTCCAGGAAAAAAATGAACTTATTTGAACTAATGGATAGGGAAACACAGTTCTTATGATGAAGGATGTGTCTACACAGCTACATGGCAGGGATGACTATGTTATTTTTGCTTGCACAAGTCAAACCATATTTAGAATTTCTTCACAATCAAGTAATCTACACTTTTGTTTTCTTTTAATTTAAAACTCAAATTCAAAAATTTGCCTGCCTTAGCTGGCTGGCATTTTAGGTACAGTTATATTATGTATGTCTTATTCATATCCTGCCTAAGACTGTATCAAACCCTTTAGAAGCAAATAAAAACCCGAAAATCTAGGGAAATAAAGTCATTTTTGAAATTCATTTTCTGCTTCAGATAGCATGCCATTTTTTTAAATTAAATAATACAAATTAAAGTATAGAAGAGTCCCACTTGGGAAATATTCAAGAATATTGATCAACAGCACTGCAGAGTAAGAGCATTTCATGTCTCCCAACTTTGTATGCATTTATTATGCCAGACATTCCTGTGCAATGTTAAGCTGGCAGACCTTGATAATTTAGTAAAGTAGATACACGTTGCCTATTGCAGGAAAACTGAAAGCTACTGCTGAAACAGCAACAACAGAAAATTCTTGCAGTTCACTCATTGATGCTACACGTTAAAGAAGAGAATGATAAACAATTGTTTGAAGGATACAAAGGTTTCCTAGATTAAAGTTTGAGACTCAGCAGTGAAAAATTTTAGAACACACCATCACTAACATATTTAGTGTTCTGTAAGAAACAAAAGAAAATATTTTCCCTGTTCAAAAAGCCTATCAACTGAAAAAGATGGACAGTGCAGAGATACATTCCATTTACACAAATAGATACAAATGCAAAAGTGGTAAAAAAAGATTTTGTATTACAGAGAAATACAGGGAAGAACTGCAAAAGGTTCTATTAATTATGGTCATTATTTTAGTTAAATCTTATCCTGGTAAACATTAGAATTTAAAAGCCACCCTACATAATAAAAATGCTTGAGAAATGCATATTGACTGTATCTCCAAAACATTTTTAAAACCTAATAATTGATAAAGAACTTCCTATATTGAGAACTATACTACTGTTGCCCAAACAGCTGAAGCAACATTACCCGACTGTAACCAATTCCAGACCCCTTCGGGCATCACACAGACCATGCTTGCTTTTCTCTCCATTCCTACCTTCCTTTTTTCCCCCCATTTTTCTTAAAATACAAGCTATTTTATAGGGTGACTGTAATATGATACTATGATCATTGCTGATCGCAGTTAGAAACAGACTCTTCTCATCCAGCTGCTCTCCACTTCAACAAATGCCATTTAAAAGCTACTTCATAAAAACATTATTGCTTCATACTTAAAAGACATTAAGTCAAGATTTTGGAAATTCCATTCACTTGATTATATCAGCAAGTGTACTATATGCAAGATTTATCATTAAAGCAAAATCCATGAGAACTGTTTTCCAGACTTCAGTTAATGCTCTTATGACACATTTGGCCAATGAAAAGGGATGAAAACCAGTAGTGCTTTGAAGCAATAGCCAGTAAATGCCACTGTGGTTTACGAAGAGTGGGATGCACAACATATTAGACCACAGTTAATGAAATTAAACCATTTCTTATGCTTTTTAAATGTGTCCTGTATTACTTGCTTGGAAACTACACAACTGCTTCATCTTTGAGATTTTACTTTTTTTTTTGGTAGTAAATTGTATCTCTTACATCTACTGTTAATTAAATCAGTAAGTGACGACCACTGTTTTGTATTTAATAATACTGTTTAAGGCAAAATAACTTGATAAATAAACTACATATTCATTTTTGTTTCCACATTAAAATGAAGTTCTAACTTCATGTTACTTACTCAAAGATCCGGGGAAAAGATTTCCATGCAGAAAAGAGGATAAACTATTTGCATACTACCTACTTGTATCAGATGTGCGTTGATAAGTAGTTTCCTTACATAACATGCCCATAAAATGTGGATTTCTTTCTTGAGAAAAAAAAATATTCTCCTGGCAGATCTTTTGGTGAAATACATTTCTAAAACTTTAATTCCAGTCAAGTACAATATTTTCAACAAAGAAATGAAGAGGTTTATTTACGAAAATAAAACACTGTTTGTCCTCTATTATCCTGAAGTCTTGAAGAGCCAAACAGTTAATTAATCTTAAAAACCACTTTACTTCTATAGCACTGCTAAGTATTTACATATTAATTATGAATCTATGGTTAAAGCCCAGCTAAATTAAATCCTTAAAGACAACTAAATTTCTCCTTTATATAGCAACACATTGCATATTCTCTTATTTACATCAATAAAACGATGAAAACTAATATTTTTCCCTTAGACTTTAAGACAGAGAGCTCACAGGTGAAAATCAATTTTTTTCTAGCACTCCAACCAGCTGTTGTCTCAAGCTAAGAACGCAATTCTCTTAAGCACTTCAAACTGTCCAAATGTAGCTCTTCACACACTGTATTTCAGCAAGTTAAATTATGACTGAGCAATGCTAACTAATAAACCTTTCCAATTAGTATAATTAGTTAACTGTAAACTGAGAGATGGTCAATAGTCCAGGTCATTTTTACACTGCCCCACCATAAGGAGCAACTACTCTTCTTCCAGAGGGACTATAATGCCACAATTTTGCTAGTTACAGTCATCAGCAGAGAAGGAAGATTTATATGTGAGAGATTAGTAATGAAATAGCCTCAAAAACAATCCGTAAGAGAAAAGACAAATGGCAACAGCCCATCTACTAGTCCGAGTCAGAAGAGCTACTGTCTTGTTTGCTACTTAGAAACACTTTATTAAATATTTGGAAAAATACTGATATACAAATTAGAACTCTGATACTGTGACGTCGGGTGGTGGAATGAGGAAATAAAGACATGGGGCCTTCCATTAATGGAACTTTTTTTTCAGACAAATCACTTTTTCCACATAAAACCATTAAAAAGTCAACAATGAAGCTCTCAATGCAGCTTCCAATAGTGAGAATATAATTCCTGTATCTATTAAAAAAAAAGTATCCTAAAGAGAAATACAATGGGATTATTGCACTTAACAAAGAACTGCCCTTCTTAGCAGAAGTATTGAATAACAGCGGCCTTTAACACAAGTTACACTGCGCACCCAAGTGGCAGTGAAGTTCAGATCACAGACCCTCATTTCCATAATCATTTTCACATGCCTAGAATGCATTAAATACAATACCATCTTAAAAATGAAAAGCAGACATTCCTTTGGAAATTAATTCAATATTTAGCATGTCACAGACAGAAAATACTCCTCCCTTTATAATGCAGAAAAATTGGAACATAATAAATACTACAAGGATGTTTCTTATTTCATTTGCTTTAATTTTGTCCTATAGGCACAAACATACACTGCTACAATTGTGGAAAGATTAGATTCATGTCTAGAACACTGTATTCTAACATGGAATACTCTTCACCACACATTTTCACGGACCTCACATTAGCTACTCCTGCTTAACAGTCTCCAGACACTTTCCAGAAAGAAACACACACACCCCATAATATTTTACCTTATGAGATTCTTGCCCCACAAACAAATATGTAAGCCTATGCTTAATGGATATACATATCTTAAATTCATCTATGCCAGCAGCATTGCAGAAGTCTGAGCTAGGAGGTTCATACAAAAGCACTAATTGACTTTTGGAGAGGATCAGATCCTTCCCTAGTCTGTATCTGGGCTATCCACACTCAAGTTAATTCTGCTCTGAGGATGTTTGCTTATGGAACAAAACCAAAATTACTGCATCTGCAATGGCAGTACTCTTGCTCATTTGTAATTATTACTTCCAGAGGCAAGCCTGTGGTTCTTCTCAGGATGGCAAATTGAGCTCAACTTCACTGTGAAGAACTCAATTATTTCTTCTGGATAAACAGGATATCTTATGACAAGTCACCAAAGAATTAAAGGTAAGTAGAGCTAGGTGACATTCTACCCAACAATCAAACAAAAGACGTTAAATTAAGCTTTAACTTACATCTTCTTTCAGGACTTTCCATTATGCTACTACAGCACATGGGAAAGGCAATTACCTTTGCAGTAAGCCCCTACTTTGCTAAGAAGCCCCTACTCTGCAAATGCATAATGAACCACAGTAATGAAACTTCAAATGACATGCATATAAGCAAGGGAGCAAGGGAAAACTCCTCTTTAAGTTCAATTATATCATAGAAAAAATTCTAATGTGTAGCTTCTCCATTTACATCACAGTGTATTAGCTACTACTTGGAGTGATTACACTATAGTGTAGATCCCAGGACTTCAGACAATGTCAATAAATACAGGAAATAAATTTTCTCAACACACTAACCAGAATGCATAATTAATAATCAGACATATGTTTCAAATTAATTCCTAGAGGAAACAGTAACTAATAAACTTTTCACAGAGTACACAGAAGCGATGTGTAGATCAGCTGGATGAAATGGCAACTGATGTCGAACACTAACTTTCAATAGGCTTCATTCTGTCACAGGAAACTACACATCTGCTATTAGATTCATAGGTGGAAAGATTTGGAATATCAAAATAATGCATTGCAACAGGAGAAAATACACAAAAGACATAAAATATTTACAACAGGACATCAAGGAAAGAGAAGTTAACATGATTTGTGAAAGAGAATTTACCCCAAACAGTGATCCGAATAAAAAGAAATTTAATAGTACACATACTAACACATATGCAAACATTTCTTTAAAAGGCATTTGAATCTTAATATGTCCATACTGGTATGGACACACATAAATGCAATGCATAAAGAAAAAGACAAGACATATATTTTAAAAAAAAGTCAATTTCTTACACAAGAAATTATTTCTTCTGCTAAGCACATCATCAGTGTAGGGTAAGGCCAAAGAAAGATTAAGAATAATGTTGCTGATGATCAGATTTTGTTTCTCCAGAAGACAGTTGTTAATGTTAAAAATGAAGGCTGTTGGCAGTTTTAGAAACTTACTAATTTAGAATTACTCCAACTTTTGTACAGATGATGTTTTGGGTTTTGTTTGGGTTTTTTTTAATGAACACCACAGTTTTAGAACTCATTAAGATGCTTTCAAGCTGCACATAAGCTAACATTTCTGTTAAAATTCCTAAAGATTTGCAGAAGTCTACAACATTTCTGCTGCAATGTATAAACTGAGAAATTAGAAAGCAAACAAAAAGAAAGTAGTGATAAGGATCTTAGAACATCACGTAAACTACCTCAGCAGCATTGCTAATCAGTTACTTTGCTCACAAATATATTACACATTCAAGAGAAATGGAAAGAAGCAAAGATGAAAACAAAGATATTTTAATTGCACCCAGTGATGACAAAACACGTAGCTCATTTACACATTCAAGCAACTGAAATGTCAATCTTCCTTAGGAAATAAAAATCCCAGGGCAAATGAAAGTGGAAATGAAACCAAGGGAAAAAGGTGTTTGCCTCTACATGCTAAGAATTGCCTACAGCAGCATATTACAGAGAGGTCCCTGGAGTTTGGCTGAGCTTCAATGGCAGCAACTTTGTGCTGTAAGGATTGGGTCATCAGTGGCATAGCTAGGCAATTAAGAGATGAGGTAATGTATTTACTTATTTTAGTAAGAAACTGCACAGAATACAGCCATACAGCCTGATGTACAGAAGATTTTTGTACACTGAAATCAATTAATTAGAAGGAAAAAAATGCCTGAGAGACTTGAAGGAGATGCATCTTGACTATTTGCACACAGACAAAACCAAACTAACTCCACCACCATCCCCCAAAAAAGTAAATACAATAAATTCATATTTGTTCCAGTAATACCATACCAGAAGGCCTGTTCTTGTTAACCAAAAATCATCTTGTTAACCAAACTGCAAGGCATGGCAGGTCACACTAAAAATATTTAAACTGGTTTTATATCGTGGATAATAGTAATGCTTAGAAGAGTTTTGGATAAGAATAGCAGTTTTCTTTGCACTGCATATTCCTGCAGCTGTACAGGGGCTTGCTTCACAACTCCTCACGATGCCTTCGCAAACACCATCTCCGTATGGACCTTCCTACAATCAAAAGTTTCTTTTCTCTGCTCCTACTTCCAATTTCTCCTCTTATATCCCCAAATGATGACAACCTTTCACTGTTGATATTTTCCCCTCCCTTTAAAGTAAAAAAAAAAAAAAATCCAGATGAAACTTTTACAACAGCATATGTGCAGAAATTTCACCATACAAGAGTGGCTAAGTAGTGACATCTTCTGAAATGACCACCAAATAGTAGCAGTATAGAAAACTCTGCATTACAAAAAGTTCCTCCTTCAAAATCAAGAGACTAAATCCCACCTACACGCTGACTGCAGACCTCTGCTTTGTGAATTTTCAATGTAGGGATGTTAATAAGAAAAAATTCAGCTGTTTTACCTCTCAGAGTAACACACAAAGTATTTTTGGCACAATGCTACAAGTACATTACAGCATAGAAGAATGTAAAATTTCATCAACTTTGACATCATTTTCCTTGAGACAGAATCAATTTCAGCATTAATAGATGAAGTGCAAATAATCCTGTGCCATTTGCCCAAGTCCAGAGCAAACACTAAGAAGCTAGTATTAATAATTATATTAAACACACAAAGAATGTAAATGATCTTAATCTGCAAGACTGTACATGTTTCAGAAAGTAAAAGAACCTGATGCATTAAAATATGAGCTTGAGATTGTTGCAGAGAGTGATACCAAGACCAGATTATAAATTCATTCATCTATGAGGCATTCTCCATTGGGGCAATGCCATCATCCCCTCTGCCTTGAGTTGCCTCTCATGCTCATGTGGGCACATTATAAGCCAGAAAAACAGCAAAAATGACTGAAAAACAACCATCAGAAGGAACAACTTTCAGCTGGATCTACAAGCTGAACAAACTGCTCACATATCTGCTTGACTATATATGTGGGAAAGCTGCAGTCAGGAGTGCAGTGCACAGTGCCCCTATACAAAGTAGTATGATCCTACATCCTACAAGTAAAAGGAAATCACATCCTTTATAAGACAGGACAAATGATGTTTTAAAACCCTCCTAACCTTATAAATATGCCTACAAATCAAAATCTGGCACCAAAACTCTTCAAGAGGGTGTTCAAGAATAACAGGTGCCAAAAGTTTCTATAAGACTATCTACGACTTTTTAAGAGCTAGATGCAAGTGTTACATGTTTATTTCTTGAACCCTAATGCCTTCCATTGGCATAGGGTTAGACTGAAAAAATAGTTTAAAAAAAAATCTGACTCAAACACACTGTAATCATGGGTCTGAGGGGCGCAAAGCAAAATTCTTGATCCATTATAGATGAGACATGACAATTGTAAAGAGAACACAAACCATTGCTTTGTAAGGTACTTAATACCCTTCTTTTCTAAGGTAAATATTATCTGTTTTGACCTACTCCCTAGGAACCTCAAGCATCAGGGCCCTGTTCTGCTAAATTAGTAATTCTGAAAAGCAGCTATGAATGCCATCACTACAATAATTTAATACATTTTAGTGTTAAAACCCACTATGGATTTGATATCATAGTAGAAAAAAAATTCATAACATCTCAGATGCTGTACCTATTGCTAAAGGACGTTCTGCATTTAAAGCACAGTCTAATCAGGGAAATCAGGAGACAAATATGTGGGCAGGAGTGAAAACTTAGGATTTGCAATTTCCACCTCACATCCCTGCAAATAAATTGAGTAGAAAAGTTACCAGTTAATACTTAGAAATTTTGTATTTTATTTTTTCTCATAAAATGACAAGTTAATAATGCATATCTCTTCCACAGGGTTCTTGTAAGTAATTACAGACCACAGGAGCTCAGATGCTTTGGATACTCAATTCTCCTACTGACATAGCACGACACAGAAAAACCTTGCTGAGTTGTGGGCTGCTAGGGTTCCTGCACGTTTTCAGTATCCATACTTTGAGTAGTGAGATCCTCTTTTATCAGTTTGGTGTACATCTCTTGTTCAAATTTATATAATTCTGGATTTTATTCCAGTGGATCCCAAAAACCATTTAATTCAAATCCTACTGTGCGACAGCCCTATTACTATTGTTTGATATTCTTCCTAAATGAAGTGTTTTGCAACACATAATGGTGAGGTTTTTTCCAACGGTTCTGAGAAAAGGATTATTTCACCTTTGAAATGATGAAAAGCTCTAGAGTAATAGAAAAGTATACTTAGTGGGTTTTTTAATAAAACATTCATACCACTACACAAATGTCACTAAACTGAACTGATGCACAGGCAGTCTTAACTCAGGTAAATGATGCATTAGCATGAACAATCATAAAAAATGCGTAAGGAGTAAGAAGCCTTCTTAATGAAAAAACATAGAAATGTTTCCATATGTTTTATGAAGTATTCTTTACCCTTTAAATGAGCACATTCAGATTTAGTCGCTGGCTTTGTTTCAGAGAAACCCCATCTGTACAGTACATCGCTTACAGGCACATCTCAGTCATGCAACAGCTATGTCACAGCTCATATATCAAATAAAAATCACATTCAAGGCCACACAACCTTATATACTCAAAGTCTTCCATTCTATTTTAAGTAATCCTAAGAGAGCTCTTATTGCACCTCACTGCTGATGTCACATGACTTTTGTTGGGAAACAGAGTCCTACAACTGAAATATCAAAAAGTTCTTAACACAGATGAGAATGATATAAAGGAGAACTCTATTGTACCTATATATTCTGGAAGCATTTTTTTTCTGCAAAGAAACAGGTGTGGAACTAAAAGCTTAAGAAGAGTAGCACTGTACAACATTACGTTGTACTGTGAAAAGCAGGATAAAACACGTGGAACTCACAGTAGGCTTAAGGAATTAATCTGACACAGATTCCAGTGCTAATAAAGCTGATGGTCCACATCAAGGACAGAAAGCAAAGAAGTTATCTAACCTTCCTGACATCAAAGGTTTCAGTGCCAGAAAACTGCATTTCAAAACCAACAGCAAGGATAGCTGAACAGTCAAAAGGCTTCTATCCACATTACATAGCAGTCCATAAAGTATTAACTTTAGTAGCAAGGAAACAGTATGAACAGCTATGTTAGAAACAATGAAATCATACAAACCCAAGTCGTCTCCTCCACAGAACACCTTGACTAAGCAGAATGCTGCTGAAACAATTCTATATTTAGGGTTTTTTCCCCTTATTATAAGGAAGATACCCTTGCCAGAGAGAATTTGCGAAAAACAAAAAATATCTGAGGTAGTCGGCTAAGTAAAAATGCCTTACAATGAAAACCAATTAGCTCCAATTAAAAAGAGAGGTTTGATCTTGCCAACATCTAAAATGACAATATATCTCTGAATTACCAGCCATATATATAAAGATGATTATTCAATAGCTGCTGCTTGGTAAGTTCCTGAGAAGGATATGTTTCCACTAGTATATGAAATAGGTCAGTCACTATAAAAGAACATTTGATGTTTTGTTTTTTGGGTTTTCTTCTTGTTTTAAAGATTACACTGATGAATGCCATGACAATGATCAGGAACTTACATTACTTGTCTTTAACTTCAAATCAGTTTCCCGGGGTTCAGACTACCAACATTTAATATCTTGAATTTAAAAGTTAGTTAAGAAAAACAAAGTAACAAAATATACTTCAGCTAGCACCTAGAAAGGGTGAACTGCACTAAACAGACAACCTGAACAAAAGGATAGCTCAGAAATCAGCTGGCCTCAACTAGAAAACTAGGGGAACCAACATTTCAAACAGAAAATTTGTGAACCATCAAGTAACACAAAATGAATAGGAAAAGAAAGAAGCCTTGTGATCATCCAGCCTTGATTCTTTTAAAATACAGGCCACAGGATTTTCCTCCTGTACTTAAACACCAGCATAAATCTACCAAGAAATGCCAGCAGTCTCACAAAGTTGTTACAGTCATGAACTATTGTCAACATAAAAAACATCTTTTTAACTGGAATTTGTTTTGGGTAATGGAACTTTTTGTATCTCATTATGCCAGACAGAAAAGTTACATTTTGAATAGATAATGCAGTTGACTGAAATACAAGTAGATTTGCCTCTTACTAAGAAATTTTTTATGGTTTGCATGCAATCTGTTATGAGTCTCATGTCCCAATCCAAAGTCCACATAAGTCATAAGATGATCAGTGGCCTTTCAAAAGAATGACTTGAGCAGCATTTGGAAGTCAAGTTGATCTTTGAGACTTCTGGGAGGAGAAGACAACATAGAGTGTTAATCTGAAGTGGAACCACCATGGAGACATTTCTCAGCTTGATGCTCTTTTTGTTTATATGCTTAAAACTGGGGAAAGCTAAGAAAAAATGGCAACAAAATATATTCAACATTTTAATACAAAGACTTGGTTGAGAGGTTATATTTGTATTTAATATAGGTGAAAGCAAAAGCAAATGGCAGATATTATGGCTTACAAAAAGAAGAAAGCATCCTGACACTATGGCCAGCAGGTTCCTGAGCTCCACCTGGTAAGCAGTATCCAAACAGGGAAGCACTCATAAGGGTACTTCAGCTCTGAACTGCAATTTCAAGTGCAACTGCACTAAGTACCTTTCTAATTGCTAAAACAAGAAAGCTCTGTACTACCTCAATGAAATAGAGCATGACTATTAGGTATAGAAGAAAACTGAGGTGGGTTTTACAGAAATGAGGAGTATATATTTTTCCTTTAGATTATGAGAAGACTTAACTGACTACAACTTACTATTAATGAAAACAGTTTCAAAACAGCAGTAAAGGAAAGTAAAGCTAAGAGTTAGTTACAAAATTTACACTGTGGTTCATAACCATATGAACACAGACTAGCACATTAAAGCTTCAAGTTTCTCCATTCTTTGCAATAGAAACTTCTGAAGTACTATAAATGCATAGGAAATAAACATATTATAAGAATATGTTCAATTATATTCAACATGTGCGATTATAGCCAAACGATAGAGTAAAAGTACTCTTTCAAACTGCCAAGGAGATTAAGGAATGTGATACATACGCATAGAGAAGTTTATATTCTACACACAGCTAAATCTTACTGCATTACACCAAACAAGAATTTCAAAGGAAAAATTGAAGAAAATCTAATGATACCCATCTGATTAACCTACAGATACTCGTTTTGAAAGCCTAAGAATAAAGCCGCCTGGTACAATAAAACGGTTTCATGTTCACCCTGGAAGCATGTGTACCGTTCGATGGCTTCCAGAAAAGATTGGACAGTATTAGAGAAACCTGAACAACAACCTTCATAGCTCAGACCAGCTTCTGAATGTAAGACAGAGGGAAATACACAAATTCAGTTCACTAAAAAATCATCCATTTTATTTGCACACACACTTCAAGCTATTCTGTTATAAAGTCTGCAGCTTCTTTTGCTGCAGCTCAATTTTCTCATCAACTGTTACCAAAGCAAATGCAACATCTTTGCAACATGACTGAATGCCTGATAGTGAATGCTTAATAGCCAAATATTGAAAAAAATGTGTTTTCAGTGAATGCTCTGTACCATATTTCTGTATTTCATCTCATAACCATGTGTGTGAACTTTTTAGCGCTTACTGCAATGCTGTAAAAATCACCAGCTCTTTTCTGTTGATCATTTTCCCATCCAGTTTTTAAGTTAGAACAGCTTTCTACTGACATTGTTAGAAAGAAACTTGCCTAAAGGCTTACATTCAAACTCAGCAAATCATTCAAATGAAGGCAGCAAAGGAAGTGGGAGGGCATGAGATGCGAAGACTGAGGTCATGACAATAGTTTGGTCCAGTACTACTCCCTTTTTCAGATAGTTTTTTTCCTTGCATTTAGGAAATATTTTGTACCTGTGAAGAGAGTTTTTCAAGACTGTGCAAATTAACAGAAGGCAAATTTTATGAATTAAAGAAGCAATTGTTCTTATTGCTGAATATGGTAGAGGTACTACCTTGGTGATAAGCTCAAAATCTGCTGGCAAGCTGTGTTTCATTGATAACATATGGGATATTGCAACATACGAATAGACAGCAGCATAAAAGCAATCCCACTGGTAAAGTAGCCTGGACACGAAGTACACATCAAAGCAAGTTTTATGAAAAGCTCTCTTGAAAGACAAAAGATCAAGTGCTTAGCACTTTGGTGATCACAACCACCTCATCTAAGCCCAGTGAACGGAATACAGAGTTAACTGATAAAACCAGGAGCTATGAGAGCTATAGCAAGACACAATCATACAAGCTTTCAACAGAACTGCAAATGCTGTTATGTCAGTGCCTCAAAGCTTTGCTTTAAAGTTTATGCTCAGTCTAAACGAGTAGACGTAAATATCTATGGACTCCTAATGTCTCTGAAGTGATCTAGTTTGTTGGCAGAAACAGTATATTTTTAGATACAATTTCCTAAGACCGTGCCCAGAGTAGTGCAGTTCACCCCTCTGAACCATACGTTATCTTTGCTGTAACACAATTCCACAGCATTTGAAAAGCTCTTGAATACACACAGTAACTATGTTCTTTAAAAGTCAAGAGGGACTCTAAAAGAATCTGCAAAAAGATCAAGTATAACAGATATCTAACAGGTGTTTTACATTGTATACACTACAATTCTAAACCAGCCAGTCAGACGTTTACTGAGAGAGCATACCAAGCACAGTCATAACTACTTAAACCAGCAATATTCACTGTCAAGCACCAATAAAAAATTACATTTTAATCCTGGGAAGCATGAACAACAGTATGACTAGTTTAAAAAATAAATACATAAACGAAATAAATCATCCTCTCTCTTCCCAATTGCTTTGCTTGTAACAGACTGTAACAAAAGAAACTGTTTTGCTTTTGTACATCTTTGATGCAAGGGAAGTACCCTTCTGGAAGGCAGGGCTGCCACTCTTCTCCATTCTACAGGGTAAAATTGGACTCACGTCTGATCACAAATCACAACAGACTCTTGTGATATCCAAAGACCCTCTGACAAAACCCCTATTTTATTCTCTAACCCTAGTCATTGTTTGGAAGCGCAGAAGTTTGAAAATTTCCTTTTTATCAAGCAAACAATTAAACCAAGTTCTTACTTAACTTCTTTTGCTGAACTCAGTGTAGACGGATGACTGATTTATTCTTCACAAATCCAAAGGTTATGAAAAAACAGTAATTTTGCACCTCAAAATTTGAGGTCTGAGTTTCTGAGATGACACAATCGTTCAAGGAGAGGAACAGAATTTAGTATAATCCATCAAAAGCCAAAATATCAGAAAACACAAAGCAAGAAAGCTGATTGGACCCATCTATCAAACAGGCATAACCATATTTGGAGAATGTATTTTTTGCTACCCAAACTGAAACCAAAAGACACCAGATAACTTCTGAGTACAATCCACTGAGTTCACACTAAATAAGCTGATACTGAGATAGCAAAAAAATGGATTTTTTCCTAAACGTTTTCCTTAAAAAGACAGCAAAATGCAAGGAAAATATTCTGGGAAATAGATTAAAATGGAAACCCTATTGGGGTATAAATGGACTCCTTGACTTCCTAAGATAGTTAGGAAAGCTATCAGTCAGTTTAAAAACTCTTCTTGGTCTTCTTGCCTTGTAGCAAAGCAAGTGGTGAATTTATTAGTATTTTTAATCATTATTACTTTGAAAACTTTCTCCAGTAATTCCAATTACTAAAATACCTGGTATTCGGCTACATTACAAATCTGAGTTTACATATAGGAGAATGAAAAATGATAACTAGCAAAAGAATAAAGCAGTTGACATGACAGAAGTGCTATATTCAGCTGCGGTATGCCACACAAGCCAGGTAAAACCCAAGAAATCATATGAAGAAAACTGCAAGTCTCATGAGAGGTGTCAAAATAGCTGGCTTCTATAATGTTGGAATTCTTGCATTTCGCTCTAAATCATCCAGCATTCACTTAGCTCAGAAAACAGAAACAGACTATAATATAATTCCATTATGGGGACAATTCATTTGAAGAACTAAATGTAGCTTCTCAAAATGATTAGACCCCGTAGAGCAATTAAGCATTTCTTCTTCCAACAGCAGGTTGAGGCAAAAAAAAAGCCCACGTCTGCAAATTGGAAAATTTGAGTAATTAAGTGGAATAGTTCAAAACAGCCTTTCCAGCAGTCAAGATTTAAAACATTTCTATAACACTACACAAGATTTGCATTTCTTCTTAGTTGCTGTATTTTCTAGTCACTCCCTTGCCCTTCAATAACTGAAGTGGGGAGAGAGAAATGGTTACCATAAACCCCCGTTCAGAGAAAGCACCTTTAATGAGAAAAACATTTAAAACTACCATATAAGACACAGTTCTACCTATCCGTTCATAACTGATCAGGTCCCCTGTTACATATTAAAGAAGAAAAAAGAGGCAAATCAAAAGAAGAATGGATAAAGACTGCAACCAAGAAGTTCATAAAGAAATGGGCTGACTATCACAGGATTTGACAAAAATACAGTAAAAGTAGGAAAAGAGCATGAGCAAGATGCAGCAACAAAGCCATGGCACAAAACTGGGAGAAGTCAGCATAAGACGGCATAATATCTGGATTTATTCAGCATGCTACACTCAAAGCAAAAAAAAAAAAGGCAAAACACATTTGGTTTGAACTTGATAGTCATAAAAGAAAGAAACTAAGCTCAGACTAGGGACATTGCTTATTTAGATGATCTCCAACTAAAACAAAGGTGTTTCTGGAAATAGTTCTGATTACTTTCCTTGAATAGCCAGCAGCCCTGTGACAAAGTATGTTTTAGAGAATGTTAAGCAGGTGTATGAGCTCTTATTTCGCATAAGGCAAAGATCCCAAAATCCAGGAGCTGTGGTTATATATAGACCTCTGACATCTCCTTAGAATCCAAGATTCTGATGAATGTTTCACTTAGTGTGATACACACCTTTACAATACTACACATACAGGAATACTTGCCTACAGCAGTACAACACTTCAAAGCAAGATCAAAGCAGCTACATCTGCTTGTGCCATTTTTAGTTTTCCTATTATGCTTCACACAAACAGAAGGGACATTCGCTGGATACCATGAAATAACACTCTAACAGAACACATCCTTTTCTATATTAGTTCCTTAATGATTACCTTCCAATAGCAAAATCAGAACTGTAAAATGTTAATTTATGAGTTATCTTGCTTACTATAGTTTCCTGAGAACCTAGTATTTCACTGACTTTGTCTCCCTTATCATTACTACCTTTTAATACTGTGTATTTCTACCTTTGGTAGAATTTTTCTCCAAAAGAACTGCCTGCCTTTAGAGACATAACACTAACTGGAAAATTAATGGGCAAAGAGCTGCTATAATTGTAGCTCAGTATTTTCCAGTAAAAACACACTTTCTGTCCTTACCATTACCTTATTACAAGTACCTTGTATTAATTATATTCTGTGACTGTAAGGCAGACTAGACATGTAGGAAAAACATTATTCTCAACTACAAGAAACACAATAATTACTCCTCATACAGTCTGCAATTTTAACAGCTTAACAACTCTCCCACATGATATATTCTTGCAGAAGAATGTATTTTTCTTGAATATCCAGCAATTTAAAAATGGGATTTGGATCTATAATCACTTGGTTTAAAATAATTACAAGGTATATATCTTTTTTAAAAGCCTGATTTAATTTAATAAGAAATCACATGGGACATCAGACTACAAAATACTGTTGTAGTACATAATGCTCTGGTATCTCTATGGCAAGAATACTACTGGTATTTATCATCTTACCTTGCCACAAGTACCAAAATGCTCTCACAAATGGAAACTAGTTTTCCATACCATTCACTAGAGTTCATTCCATAAAAGTAACTTCAGAGAATACTAATATTTTTTAACTCTTAGTATTGCAGACACTAATAAGTTTTAAGCAGCAGACCAATACTTGGAATCTGTCCCATGACTTCAACTCAGTACAACTTCCATTTGATCAAGACTATACATATTACATAAACTTACTACTCAAAGTCAGCCATCAATGTTACATATTTGCAAACAGAAAACATGCTTCTATCATGCTTAATAGTTGCTTATTCTTAAACCTATCTACTTTTGATTATGCCTTGGGGTTTTTTTTTCTGAAGATTACTAGTACAATAAACACATTTTTACTACAATAATTTCCTCACAGGAATATTTTGATTTTATCTTTACTATTTTCTCATTTCATGCACATTCTGTAATAATCTATTCCATTAAAAATTTCCTTGCTGATATTTCTTGCCTCATCAAGATCAAAACCTGTAATTAGTCTGTTCCTTTCCAAACTGTGAAATGTCTCATTCTGAATAAAAGAGGAGGAAGATATGCACTATAAGGCATTCCAAATTCTTTTGAAGTGATTCAAGCTGTTTCAATAAATAAAAAGAAATAAGTAAACATAATAAAAAATGTCCAATGAAACCATAAACAGAAAACATTATACCATAATGGACATAAACTACAGATCATTTCTTTGTGCTGTAGCATCTGTATGCATTTTCATTTCCTCTCAGAATGTCTCACAACATAAACTAATATCCTTCAATATAGGATTCTTTAATCTGAAGGGGAAAACGAGAGATACTGACTTCTGGAATTTCCACAAATGTCAAACCAGCACAGAGTGATTGATATTCTGAGCTGGAATTAATTCATGTCATACATCAGTATACTTGCTAATCAGACAACAGTGATTGATTTTTTTATGTAATGAGACATCAACACACAGGTTAAATCTAGCTGGTATGAGAATTAGAACAGGAAGAGAATTTTGGAGTCACCATCATGGGGTCTTAATACTAATTAGGATTTCTCAGCTGTAGTTTTGTTCTAATGTTTAATAAGGTCAAAACCAGCAGTAACACACTTGACATACTAGCAGCCTTCCCGTATGTATGAGACGCTTGTGATGAAGGCTCTAAACAGAGGTGCACAGTAGTAGGATGAAAGACAATGATCATATACTGAAATATGAAAGGTTCTGCCTGGAACGGAGGAAACGTTCTCACCATGAAAACAGCCAAGCAGTGGCACAGGTTGCACAGAGAGGGTGTTATTACCCTTGGAGATTTTCAAGGTCTGACTGGGTATAGCCCTAAAGAACTTGGTCTGATCCCCTAACTGACTCTGATTTTAGCAGAAGGTTGAACTGCAGAGACTTCCTGGAGACCCTTCCAACTTGAATTTTCTGACAACCCTATTATTTTTTGCCATGTACAAAGAAATAGCTTCCTTCTGCTCTTCTGAAGAATGGTGTTCAGGAAATGGCAGTGACTGGCATCAATACTTCTACTGCAGAACCTCTGCAAGAACTTTTTCTTAAAAAACACAGATGTCAAGAAAACGGTTTGGCCTTCTCATTCATGATTTATTCTTATATCAGCAACCACTGATGGTTTCCAGGTTCACTCTAAATTTGACAACAAGTTCTCTGGGCCCTCCCACAAAAAAACCACCTTTCCTTCTGTTATCTCTGAAGTTTTGTTTTGTGTGTGCTCTGAACGCCCCTCAGAAAATTAAATTCCGAGTTCCTATTATGCAGCAGATTCCAGACTTATGTTCTTCCTAGCCTTCTTGCCAATAACACTGAATTCCAGTAATTTAGGCTCAATATTCTCTATTGTTATTTGAAAAAAAGCCATCCTCTCAACCTCCCTATAGAGTTTTTCACCTGATGTAGTAGTACCTGGCAGTTAGAACAAGGCAAAAAGACAGCCTACCTTTCTGCTATCCAAGCACAAGAACAAGAAATAACATCAAACTAGCAGCTGAACAAACAAAACAGGTGCTCTCAGTCACGGCTTCCATCGCTATTTGTGCAAATAAACTACAGACTCTGGAGTAAGGGCACTATTTATAGCTCTAAGCTTAAGTGTCTTGATATTTGGTAGCCCACCAACATACTCAAGAGTTTGTTGTTAATTTCAACATACACACTGAACTGATCTCTCCTGCAATTCTGAAACAATTCAACTTAAGAAACTTATATACATTTATATACAGCTATGGATTTCATGCATGCATGTATTCCTTTCACAACCTACTGGGGTTTTTTTATCTTTTCTTTTTCTTCCTCACTGTACTGTTGACAGCATGTATACATTCACTTTCAACACAACAGACATCTAAAAAGTCTCATGTGGATCTTTAAGTATATTAGATTCTTTAGGACAACATTACATATCAAAGTTAAGCTCATATGAACACCTTAAGTATGCCTACCACCATTCTTTCACCAGAATACTGTATGTTTCAATTTCAAAGCTTATTGTTGTATATTAATTAGACCAGAAAAAAATAAAAAAGCAGTCATAATTACAGGTTTCAGTGCATACTTTCCATGACAGTTCCTCATTTCAGGCCACAACAGAGCCATTGCTTCTGGCAGAGGACTTATTCAGATACTCAGCAAGATAAATCTCACTGATTACGTACTGAAATGATAAAATGTCCCACCTATCTCCTTTCAGTGCAACTCAGTTCATGACTTAAGAATATCACTGAAAATTTTTGCTGTAAGAGGAAATAACACCTTATACATGACTATATTAAGCTTAAAAAATTAAGCTAAAGAAGAAATTGTACTTAGGTTGCTTATCCATGCTGCTTTTCCATCTGAAATAAGAGCTGATAATCTACCAGAGTTTCACAGAAATGCACAACATATAAAAATAATACTATTTACACACTGCCTTCTGGGCCTATATGAAGAATGAGGACACGTGTGGGTAGTCACCCACACAAGACAGTAAACTGTTTATACAAGTTTCATACAGCTGTGTCCTGCCACTCCCAAGCAATTATGAGAATACACTCCTACACTTCGACTTCAGACAGAAATTTCAATTCATACCCATCAAAATGAATGCAAAATTGGCCATGTTATATGGAACAGAGATTAAATGTCAGTATGTTGAAAGGAAGTGATTAGAGCTGAACAACCTGCATTACCACTAAACTTTGAAATGTTGGGCTTTTGCTGGCTTTTGTGTTTTGGAGTTTGGTGGCAAGGGAGCAGGCAAGAGGAAAAAAGTCGTTTTAAAAACAAGGGTATTAGAAAGGCAAGTCACTTATTTTAGTCTTTTTCCTAAGTGGTTAAAAGAACTATGCAGCAGTTCCACAACCCTTTTTTTATATGTACACCTGGGAAGAATACTGAATCCTGTTACTTTCCTCACTGTTACCCTGATGTGGTTTAGACCAGATGTTTAAATGTTACAGTATGTACATTTTCTTCTCTTCTTCCAAGGCAAAAGCAAAATAAGAGGAATATTTGACTTCACTCCACAAGAGACCTATTTAATAGTTTGGCGGTTATGTAAGTAAAGGTAGCTTGGCTAAGTCAATGTTGACGACATACAGAACGACATGATCCTAATGAGTTGGAAAATATTGGCTCTCATGAGATTCAACCAGATGCTACTGCGCTGAGAAAGCTACTGTATTATTGAATTTCATTTTTATGAGGTAAAATTTATTATTCAACCATTAAGGTATCCCACATGAAATCTTGCATAAAATAGTTTTACAGTTACTTTCTGGAAAATAGATTTTATTTTAACTTTAAGACATCATTTACATGAGGGATTCAATGCCTATTTGATCACCTTCAGCAGAGAAATGTAAGGTCTGCAAGCAATTTTCCCAAAAATACCAGATTAATGGAACCGAACTGTCAACAAAATAATGAACTACCTGAACAGGACAAGGAAAAAGTGGTAGCAAGTTCCAGTTTTCCAGAGTAAACTAAAGCCATCTGTGACTGTGTATGTATTTTCTTGGCAGGCTGAAATGGTTAGAAACTGAGTGCTCCAGGTACTTACTAACAAATAATGGAAAAAATACACAGTAAAATTACTCTATAGGATTAATCATGCTCAACCTTTGAAAGATCTTACCTGGTGCCCTTTTCCCAATATTTTGGTAATTTTTACACTTACTTTTTATTTTAAAAATTGTATAATAAAAATTGTAATAATATTAATATCGATACATGCAATAATGTAGAGAGCATATTGTATTTCAAATTCATATTTGTTTCCATATTTACACTGATTGAAATGCAAAATCAGGATGTTTCACAAGCATAAGAACTAACATTATTTAGCTGACATGTAACATGCTGTTGTGCTTGTATACCAAAAGGCTTATAAAATTAAATCAAAACATAGATTTCCAAAGAGTTTCATGTGGCTTGAAGACTGCTTTTGTGCTGTTTTTTTATTTTAGCTGTAATGCATTAAAAAGTTAGTAATGCTTTTTCTTGAACCATGAAAAAGAGCAAAAAGCTGTTTGCAGCTGTTTTACTTTCTGTTTGTTATGCTGCATTTTGTCACTTGTATTCCCATCTATTTTAAGTTTGCTATTCTTTGTGTTCTTGCACAACTATTTCAGGCAGTATCCATCAATCTTGAATGAATAGGTTTTATCATTCAAGTACAAGTAGTAAGTTTAATTGTTTATCTCTTTTTTTAAACTATCTTGCCTTCTAAGAACCCAAAAAAGAACTTTTTGCAAGTAGAAATTTAAATATATGGATTACAAAAGGTGCAATTGCAATGAAGGGAGTTAAGTGCTTTCAGAAACTCCATTAAATTCCATATAACTTACGATTAAAAACCTGCTCTTAGCAGAATTAAATCGTTTCAAGCTAAGACAGACATAATATTTAAACATGTTTATAAAAAATTTCTAGTGTAAAAATCATACATCTTTCTTGACATACTCATTTTGTCTGTCCTCCACAAGTTCTGAGCTCAATCAATCACAGTACTGTACACATCTTTTACTGGAAGTTTTAAGATAAGACACCTTACTAATATGTATGACAAATACAAATTTTAGGTAGTACAGTCACTTCATTTTTACATTCTGTCAGAAACCAAACACACACAACTTGCTTTTGAGATTTCAAATTCCTTTTTTTTTTTTTAGACAGCTTGCCTTTGGGCAAGTTAATTAAAAGATAAATTCTCAGATGATCTAATGAAGACAGCAATCTAGTAACAAACTAGGGAATATTTGACCAAAGTGTCTTTCTCCTAGAAGGAAAAGGTTTCTGAAGAGCAAAAGAAAGAAAGTAGATGGGGGACAGAAGAGTGTTAATCTTCAAGCAATCTTCCCTTTCTGGTATTCCATTAATCTATTACCAAGAAGAATTTGTAGAGGATAGAGCTCAGAGAGGTTGTTTTGAATCCCTAGACCAACTTCAGCTTCAATTACCTTTGAAAGAAGTTTTGGAGCAAGATAGCATTTCTGCTCCAGGTGAAAATTTAGGACAGAACCCCAGATACTAGCAATAAACTCTGTTCATATGTTTGTGGAAACACACAGTGCAAAGCTCCCTTTTTAAACTAGATCCATAGAAGGTCTTTCAGCTGTTACCTAGCAAACAGGTCCCCAAAGGGGCCTTTGTACCTTGTGAGCCTCTCCACAGCAGATGAAAGAAAGGACCAATAGTCATGTGTTCCTCTCTGAGGTTTCCTCCACTCCTGCTACTCATGTGTCTGTACTTGTCTTCCTATTAATTTTTGGGTTTTTTAACTTTTACTGCTTCTCTACAGTAACTCTTTCTACTTTTCTACTTTAACTCTTTCTACCTGCTTCTTCTTGTTTTATCTTTCTCTGCAGCTCTCTTCCCTTTTTATTAGGAGACCCTCATTCTCCTGTTTTTCTTTCTTTTCATTTTTTCTTTTTTCCCTTAATTTATCTGTTCCTCTCCTATAGAGCATCCTAGCCCATATCGTAAGCCTATATTGTAAGTTTCAGTGATAAAGTTTTAAAACTGGAAGAGATGGCTGTGTTGGAAAAAGCATACAACTATGCTTTTAACATAATTCCTGCTTAAAAAAAAATCTTTCCTGAGAGGTTAAAAAGGTTTTGGTATCACTTTTGAGTTCAACTAGTATTGAACTGATGTGTTAAGGAAGCCCAACACTCTCAACAGCACCTGACACAAAGCCCCAACAAAGATATAAAGAGCTCAGCAACAAGTGTTCCAGTCCAATAATACTCTTCAATCACACACAAAAAGTGGCAATACAGTCACACGCAGCTGAGAAAGTAGTAGGCTATATAAACAAATGGCAAACACATTTGAGACTAGCTATATGGAAGGAGCTACCCAGAGAAGAAAAAATTCAAGTCTCAGTATATTTCAAATTTGGTAGAATAGATCTGGGTGGGTAGCTAATAACTAGCCCATTTCTATAAGAAGACGCATTTCATCCACAGGTTATAAAACAAGTATGATGTTGCACTGAGTATCAGAATGCATAAAATCCTGTGATCCTGCCTGTAGCAGGAAGATTTGCTGGAAACCTTGGGATAACAACAGACCACTAAAAATAGAAGGTAAATTACATAAGCCCTTTTTTCTTTTTCCTTTTTGTCAGAATAATTTCATGTGTAGGGAGAGCTTTTTTATTTATTTTTAACAGGGGAAAAAATCTGGATAGAGACACAGCTGTTTGCCCTGCTATAGTTCTAACGAGTTAGAAATATGGTTTTTAGAAGTTTGAAAATGTAAACACAGAAGAACATTTGTGCCACTGTATTAATGAAACACATAGCTTATAATTCCCTGTAACAGCAGAATTTAAGCAATAAATTTCAAGAAAAAGATTCCCTGAAAAATGGATAAAGTGAAGGAAAGGGAATCTTTGAGCATATTGATTTTTCCTGCAAGAACACTACAATTTAATATAAACATAATCAGAAAAAGAAAAGGAAGGCAAGAGCAATAAAAAAGTGTTTATACTTCCATTATTTATACTAAATTAATCAAAGAAGCAATCAATCCACAACACCATGAGGATGGAAAGCTATTTTCTTGAATTATTACTTCTGTGCATAGCCAAAAACAAGTTGTGCTCAGAGGGAAAACACAATACCATCAGAAAAAGGCAATATTTTCCTTGAGATTTTAGGTTACACAAGTAAATCTCACCTGTTCACCCACAAAGATTCTCAGACACACAAGGGCACGAGGAGGAGCCCAAATACCTTATCAAGCTACTGCCAGGCCCAGCACACAAGCCACATAAGGCCACTCTGTATAAGCCCAAAGGAGCACCAGGGCATGCAGTGGCAGGCAAGAACTCAAAACAAGGACTCCCAAGAAACATTCATCAGCTTTTGTTTTACGTTGGAGAAACTAAGTTGAATGTAAATAAAAGTGTTTAACAGATGTGCCATGTTTTCTGGCAAGTTCCTTACTGACTGCATTATCCTCATATTTACTTTGTAAAAAAAAAAAAGGAAAAAAGAAAGAAAAATGACAAAAGAAAAGCTGAAATTTCAACTTCCCTATGCAAATATAGTCAAGTGTTTTTTTCCAGAGGCTTACATGCATACACATTACTGTTAAAGTATGTGGAAGCTGACCCTAATTACAAGGATGACTTTCCACAGGGCATGATACTATATTTTACACAACAGTATTCCAACAAAAGTTTGTAGGCCTACAGAATCAACCCAAAAACTAGGACAAAGGGATTGACAGCAATCATTTCATAGCCTTGAATGCAAAGCTGCCTTCAGTCTAGTTAATGCCAAGCAGAACTACAGAAGTGTAAAATTTACCAGGTGAAACATTAAGCCATGAACAAGAGAAGATCAAAACGAGTGCGTTATATTGTTCATTTACTTTATTTGAAGTACTTAAAATGTGTGCTCCAGATTTCTATTCTGCAAAGATACTGTTAGCAGAGTTGTTTCACAGTCCATTGAACTGACAGACTGAAACACGTTAAATAATAGAATAGGTTAGTTTGAAATCGTGCAAACCCTAAGTGCATCTGAAGTGATCAAACAACTGTATTTCCAGATTTCTCCATGGTGTGGATTGTAAACCTGCTACCTTCACAAGTACCAGGACTTGAAAATAAAATGTCACAATCCCACTCTCAGGTGACCCACACAGAATGAAGGAATGAAGACAAAAGTGACTTTTATGAAAAATGGAAATCCTAAGCACTTTAAACAGTAATTCCAAGGGTTACACAAAAATACAGCAGTTCTTTTGCAACATTAGATCAACACAGATTTAACTTCAATAAACAGGAGAAGTGAAAAATAGAATGTAAAGGGTCAAGAAAAGCAGGGCTGAAATACTTCCAGTGGTCTAATCCACCACTCCGCTTCAAATCACAATTTTCTACACCTAAATCATTCTCCTAACACATTCTCCAAGATTGGCAATGCTGTATATTCCAAAATATCTGTTATTCTTGTTATGGGTTTATTCAGAACAAATAAAAATAATAGCTCTAAATTATTCTAGCCTGCATAGAAATCTAAAAAAAAAAAAAAAAAAAAAAAATTCTGGATGACCTTTATGTACTTGAAAACTCTGGTTTCCTCTGTAAACCTCTGTAAACTGGTCAAAATCCTTAATTTATTCCCAAAATCTATGGGTGTTTCACAAAAAGATGACAGATAACAAGTTTCATTATTTATGTAATCATCACCAACACTTACATATCTTCAGCAATTTCATAACAGTTAAGTAACATTTATGAAATAATGAGAAACATCTGCAGCCCTTCTAAAGAATTCAATGTATGCCATTGATTAATAAAGCCCTTAATAATCCAGTTTCACCTTTAAATGATCCTGAAGTAATAACATTGTACCATATAAGGTAGCAAAAGTGGATGTTTCGGATGAGGGAAGCATGGAAAAATGATCCTGTATGAGAAAATTAAATGCATCCAGAAATTGGTGCCAAGGAGTGAGGCTGGGTGGCTTAGCTTACATCCTGGATTTTAAATATAAGCTATAAATACCCATATACACACAAAAAAACATTCTGTCTGTTAGCCACTATAAGTAAAAACCTGGATTTAAAGGATATAGTTGTGTGCATGCTCACTAGCAGTGCTCTGTATCACAATAAGTATTTAACCAGAAGCATCACATATTTACCTGAAGTTTGGAAAACCTCATTCAGTAAAGCTTCATTTACCACCACTGAACTGACATTCCCAACAGGATGACACCAGCTCTGATAAATAGTTTGAAGCAGAAGGGTTTGAGCTCTAGTTGCTTGAACTGTCAAATTAGGGAGCTCAAAAATGCATTCTGTTAGTGGGACATGAGTTCGCTTGGTCCTGTTTAAAATAATAAAAGAAAAAAAGGAAAATCATTACTTTGGCACATAAAAATAACCATTTTAAAACTCAGTCACAGAATATCAGAGTACAAGAAGTTAGTTTGTAAGGTTGAAACTGTGTGCCTATTAGATTTCATCTTGTAAGAGCTGATTCAACTGACACTGAAATGAAACCTAAACAGTACTTGTTATATGATTTAACTTTATATCTCCCTCAAGAGCATAACAGAAAAAAATCACATATTTTTATCTAATTATCTCTTGGTTTTAAAATATTCAATAAAAGCAATTCCATGTGCTCCCACCAGAAAGAGCTACTAAAAATTGTGCAGATACTAAAAACACAGAAAACATTTGTTCAAAAATTGAACGTTCCGGTTTTTTTTATTTACAAAGCTTACAGTGCATCACTAAATGACATATGGCTAGTGACCCAAAAAACACATAGACAATATTCATACATCCAAATACAAACAAGTCCACATTCCATATTTTGCTGACAGAGCTCATTAAGTGATTCTACTATTTTTCATTGCCCTTTATCTTTCAGCTGGGGAGGAGCAACAGGAGGAGACAGGCATTTGGTAGGGCAAAGTAAAGGACATTTGTTTGGGAAATAAATTCCTCTGTGACAATATAATCCACCATTAACAAGAATGCTTTACAAAAACTATAGCAACATCAGTAATTTAGTTTTTCTTCCTAATATACACACCATTACCTGAAATAAAGCAACAGACTGATTTTCTACATTCAACAAAAACCATAAAGGTTCTTCAGCCATCTCAGTTTGGAGCCTTTTCCTGTAGCATGTTTTCAACATTATCATTCTTGCCCTAATCACCTCCCACTTCATCACTGAAATTTACTTCTTCTGTTATTTAGCATTATTTTCTCTAATGTCCCACATGGCAGGAGGGTTGGAACTAGATGATCTTAAAGGTTGCACCAAACCCTAACCATTCTATGATCCCATGAAATATAATCACTGATGCATATATTAGCTAATTCTCATTTTGACGCATCTCCTCCTTAGAAAATTTTAGGGACATGCTTAAAGCCCCTTAAAAATAAATAGTAGGTTAATGTTCCACTGGAAATCAGAACCTCAAATGAGGCAAAGCTGCTGATGCAGCACACAAAATCCATTGGCCCTGGAAAAAAAGCATGCTTCACCAAAATACTCATGGAATGAAAATGTAAAGACATGAAGATTCTCAATGACTCTTCAGATCAGCAAAACCTTCCAAGGAACTCTCAGAAGCAGCCATAATACACCACATCTCCTATCTAAGTCCAAAAGAAAATGCTAGCAGCTGTATGACCTAACATATGTGAGGTAGTACTAGCAGTAGAGACTCTGCAGGAGGCTCTATGAGTTCAGAAGCAAGCCATTCGTGATGCTCAAATTCTAAAACCTCCAGCAGCATGAAGTGACACAAAATTCTGGTAACAAGGAGCAGACTTCTTGAACATTCTGCATCTGATTGGGAGAGTGGGCCTTCACCAAGACAACTGTGAAGAGGAAAATACTTCATCACTTCTCAGACCCAGGATCACTATGCTCTAGATGAAGCAGCAGAGTAATAAAATATTCTGCTGCTAACACTTTTGGCCCATAAGCTGCAGATGTGACTTTAGGAAGCATGGTTTGGAAATAAGCATTCTGAACATCTGAAGACATCTTTCAACTACTATGTTGACACAGTGGTATAGCTAAAGATAACATCATCACTTTCAGTTTAGACTTGGACATACAAGCATTCACTCTAAGTCCTAAACAGAGCACCTCCCTTAATTCCTTGTCAATACCAGGAAACAGCAAAGTGAAAACCATTTTCTCTGGACCAAGAGGAATTATTAGGCTTAGATACCTAAGGCGTAAACAAATATCCATGCCTAAGACTGTGGTCTAGAACCTTTTAAGGAAAATTGAAAGAAAACAGCACACGTAGACATAACAGAGATCCATTCATTCCAGTTTTGAGGATTATAAATGAAATGTCTCTGCAGGTCACTGTTTCTGCCCACTGCTTATAAAGGGACATTACAATATTCCTTAGCTGTGGATGTCTACACCACAGATCAAAGTGTCAGATAAAGCCCATCCACAATAGCCATTGCTCCTCACTATTTTAATATGAAAATAAAAAGAAAAACTGATTCTTACGAAAGAAGATACTCATGAAAGATTCTCAGAAAACAGATGTAAATACAGACGAAGGACAAAGAACAAACAAAAACAGATGTTGTAACCTTCTGTAATAGTAATCAGTATTCTTCAGAATGAGGTTTTCCAACCTCATAAAGCTGGAAATCAGGATTACCTGTCTCAAAAATACTGAGAACCGGGAGGAAACGAGCAACAAGACTGCCTCTGATTTGCAACTCATTTGAAGCTAATGACACAATTATACTGCCAGCTTCAAATGCCATTTGCAGAAAAAAACATGGATGAAGGAAAAACATTTCATGTTTATATGGGAGAACTCAACCTTGCGTCTGGTAGTAGAAATTTCTTTCATATGAACAAATACCATGCCCCACAACACCCCCACAAAAAGACCGGTCTACTGTTTGAATAAATCTGTCTTTGAAGTTTGAACCTACCTATAGGTACAGCCTTTATTGCTAGAAAAATCAAACCTCATTAGAGGCCTTTGAAGAAGAGACCTTGTATTAAGCCTTGTTTGGTTGGTTTGTTTGGATTTTGTTTGTTTTAACAGGAGTCACGGATATCAAACAGCAAGCTAGAACAAAGAAGTTACATATGCTTGTTTGGGGAACTGTGCATCTCCCACCTGCCTCACCTGCTGACAGAAAGGTACAGATCTTTCTGGAGTACATGACCAGACCACATTCCAGGCTCTTTTTCAGCTTCAGCACAGCATGACACCATGACACCAAAAGGGTAGGAAATATCTGTACAAAACTCCTGAAGCTCTTCCTGTTTCAGTTTGAACATACTGCAAACCTTTCCTGACAATGTTCCTCTCACAAGAAGTACAAATCATAGAAAAGAATGCATCCGAACACATTTGAAATTAGCTGGTGTAAAAAAATCCATCTAAAAAGATGCATTTTTTCTAAACATCAGAAAATTAGCTATTCTGAAAATTAGAACTACTTTAAGGAGAGATGAAACAAAAGCTGAAAATAATACCAGTATTAAGTCAGGCAAATAGAGACAGACCACCTGGTTTAAAAAAAAACCCAAAAAAACAAAACAAAACAAAAAAAAAAAAGAAAGAAAGAAACACCGCAACCAACCAACCAACCAACAAAAACCACCACCACAACCACAAAACCACACCACTAAAGAAAAACACTTTGACTCAGACACCCAAAAGGAATAAAGAGCCTGGAGCATATTCTGACCATTTCTACCACACAAATGCACAAGAGGACACATGATCACTGTCATGTGGATACAATTAGAGAAAACATGCATCCCATTTCAGCTCTTCAGATACACAAAAAATGCTCTGTGCAAATCTACACATATGCCTGTAGCCACTCAAAGAACAGCTCTGAGTTCTGTGAAAAGAACAGGTGGAGATTACAGTTCTGCAACATCTTCTGATGTTCATTTCACGTTAGAATTTAAACTTGTTTTCCTAAAATTTCCTAGAGTTTAAAGCCAAGCTCAGTAATTTAGCAATTTAAGAAAAATAAGTGTGCATGAGTAAAGGAGTATAAAAGGCAATTCTGTACTTAGGAAGACCTACTCCTGTGAAACAAAATGGTATACATAATAATTTATTTTAAAGCTTAAGATTAGACAGACGGCATAACCCACTTCTTTTACACAGAACTGAAGCTGGAAAACTAGATATGCATGTTACAAAAACTTTTGCAGGCAAAAAGAAATGTAATGCATAGTGACATCAGAATGCTTCCTGGTTTTTTTTTTAAGCCAATTATTGTAATCCTTTATTATTTATCTCATTACAAAAGTGCAGTTACGTTTTTCCTTTCTGGTATTTTTTCCTTTTGTTATCCTTTCACACAACACGTTCTCTATTTCCCCCCTCTTATTTCTGAATACTGTTTTGCAGGATGAAAACTGAGTATTTCGGAACAAAGTGTCTGAATATTTCAAAAGATGTGTGTCCTAATGTAAAATTGGGAAGGAACAAAGGTAGAAAACATTTTTCAGCAAACTTCAGAATGAACATGACTCTGCAATAAGTCCATCTAAACACATTTTTATTAAAAAATTAATGTATTTCAGAGGGAAACTGAAGAGCTGTGACAATCACAGCATATAATACAGCAGTGCAAAAGATTTGGCTTTAAAAGTCTGACTATTCGACTAATACACATTACAGCTACTGTACTGACCTATGCTACATTCAAAACTTAAAAGTTTCACATAAAACGGTCCCTTAGGAGTAGTAACAGCATATGAATTTTTTTTAACAATATGCAAATTCTACACATACTGTACTGTAAAAATCCCATAGGAATAAAGACTTCTGGTCCTTTTCAGATAAGTTTGGAGGAATGGGAAGTTGAAAATAAATCCTTTTTTATAGGAAAAAGCATCAAGGCAGGGGAAGCATTGTACCATGTGTGCAGCAAATGTTGCTTAAAGGAAATTTTAACTAGACCCGGCTAATGATGAAAGTATAATTATAATTCAGGATTTATTATAATAGTTTTGAAACACAAATAATGCATTTAAAAGATCTTAAAATGTAAGTTTGCCATCAACCTGCACCTGTTAATACGGAAAATACATCATTAATAAGGTATTGAGCTATATTTAACCAAGTTTTATGACCCAAGAGATACATTTAAGTAGTAAGTGAAAATACAAGTACAAATAATTTTTTTCAGTAAACCAAGTCAGATCTGTGGTTCTATAATATATCATTAAATTTGCATTAAACAACTTCAAATCAAAACTCTTCACCATATTAAAAAAGTTGTGGCACATAGTTTGGGTCTAAAACTACTGCTTAAATTGCATTTTAGAACTGCAACAACAATAGGAATAATTATTTCTCAAGTCTTTACACTCAAGAGTTAAGATGCAGTTCTGAACATATGTTCATTTAACTGAACAGGTTAAAAAACTACCAATTCAAACACTCTTCTCTAGGGGAAAATAAATCCTAATGTAACTAGCAGGATAGGCTACTCATTAAAGCTGAACTTGGACAAGTTCCAGAATAAATTTAAGGAAATATGAACAAGCAAGTCTTGCTGTGTAGTGGCATGGAGTGAAAATGAATCTGTCCTAATTAAATGATTTTTAAATACACTTTGGCTGTACTCAGTTTGCTGACAAACTGTAATACAGACTTGCTGAAATATTTGAATAAATCTAGGATACCATTAAAGAAAATAGTTTTCTTTGCTGTTTTTGAATGAAAACATGAATTGGTCCTTATTATACAGCATGCATAGGCACCCATATAACCAATCCACATAGGTTCACAGGCCTGTTATGAAATATTTTCAGTTTGTAGACTTTAGGAACAGCAACTCATTCTTGTAAAATCAACACCTCTGAGTGATTGAAAGAATATAGCGGCGAACAGCTGGGTCCAGAGGTTTATACAGAGTCCCTAACTGCAAAGCTGGAACCTGCAAAATGCTTGAAAAAATTTGATTTTTGTTATTACTCATATCCTGTACAGTAAAATACTATTAGTTCATTTTTTCCAAAATAACAAAGCCAGTAACCTGCTACTAGAATCTAGCAATTGTGCCTTAGAAAAACCTGAATGTAATTTGAATGCCCAAATAATTTCAGTCAGCATTTGCATACTTTCCCTCTTAGGCAAGCAGAAAGTGTATGCTGGTTTTATAAGACATGAGCAAAGGCTTCATCTACATACCTACAACAAATCTGTATTTCTACTTATTTTGATGTTTCATATCAACTTAAAAAATAAAAGAAAAGTTTTGATCCTTTTCCTTAACATTTAAGTAACTACTATTATTGCAAAGGAAACAATGTCTAGATACTTAATGACAAATATCAAACCTCTGAAGGGAATATGTAGGAAGGGAAATGGAACTATTATTGTTTGAAATGGCAAACTGAAGTCTCTGCTATTCACAAAAAAACCCAAACATATCACATGTCCACATATACTAACACAATTTTCAGCCTTCAGAAAGTGACATAAAATTATTCATGCTAGTAGACCAAGTTAGTTACCACAAAAAAAAAAAACCCAAACAATTAAACTTGCTTTAGAACACTTCATTCCAAAAATGTCTCCAAGACTGATGTCTTCAAAACTTCTGCTCCTCTATAGACTTCACTAAAGGCTGCCTGGTATCTTACATCATCTCTTACATGAAGAATTTTCAGGAGCTGCAGCTGCCTTGGCCTCTTATTTGTAGGAAACACTGTAAATCATACAATTTATTACAAGGGAGAAAACAACAAACTTAAAGGTTCACCAATTTTTTTTTTTTTCCGTAAAGCAAAACATTAACTTGGTATTGCTGAAAATTTTACATATGGGATTAGAAGAGAAGAATTGTATCATTTTAAAACAGACTTCTGTATAGATTTTTTTAATACCAGTTCTGAAATATAAATTGTCAGTGATGAAAAAACTTCTGCAAAGTGTTCAGTCATATGCAAACTTCAATAAAATCTCCACAGATTTCTTTGAAACAATTGTGAAAACAAAACAATACAGGCAGAGTACAAACTTTTAATATGACTTAGAAAATGAACAGAGGCTATCCATTCTCAATTCTCAGTACAGTGTGTGTTTTAATGGAACAGTAAAATTCAGCTTTATACAGTGAAGCAAAAATGAATGCATATTGCAAGAAAAAAAATCATAATATCAAAATAGATCTGAAAGGAAGAAACCTTGAAAAAAAAAATCTTTTTTAATGGAAGAATGCACAACTCTGGACATGTTAGAAGCTCTAAATGTGGGTTGTTTTTAAAATCATTTAATTAATTTTGTCCCACCTGGACATTAAAGTTATGACCATTAAAAATTATGATTGCTACATGCAAATAATAATACTGGTTTGTGAAGCAGCAAGAAGTGAGAAACAGTGACCTGTATTGTAACCTGCTATGAGACACCATGAGAAGAAAGTGTGCAAGAAAAAAACAAACACCTGGAATGTGAAGGTAAGAAAGTTCTAATTTCCCCCAACATGATTTGAGCTGTACTAAGCATCAGATGAGTCTTTTTACCCATGGATTAAAAGTTTCAGAAAGCAGGCAAGAAAGCAGTCTATGATCACTTCTAGCTAGGTCATTGCCTATGTGCCTCAAAATGCAACAGATCTGAGCTAAAAATCTGTTGACACCAACAAGGGATTGGGGGTTTTCAGTCTTATTTTTGGACACATGACAGACTAAGGTGGCTGCTGAAATTGCAATGCAGGAACATGTTAAACCTGCAGCTGCATTAGAGAAACATATTTAGGATGTTTAGATCAAATTCAGCGTACTGACTCATCAATGGGACAGACGCTAGGGATCTGAACTGCCATCACATTGCAAGTGGATGTCAGTGACTAATTGCTATTTCTTTCTTTGCAAAAAACTCTTTTTCTAAGCACTAGTTAACACGTGTCTCCAGAAATAATCATTAAAGTGATACAAGCAATCTATGAAAGAATAAAATTACAAGTTCCCTGCTCTGAGGAGATAACAAGCAGACCCCAGTCTTCGTTATGTACTTAAGTTGTTCAATGTGTGTAAACCATATATATGGTTAGAGAACTGCATCTTCAGAACTCCACAAGATGTGGGGTGGAGATCTGAAACAAAAAGGGATAAGAAACTTTCCCCATGGAATGCCCTCAATGAGAATTCAGGACTTTTTTAATAACTTACACTCTAAACATCCAGTCTTTCTTGACTTCTCCAAGGAGGCCTAACTTTTTTACTTGGATCTAGGAATCCTCCTGTTTTTGATGGTGGGTATTAGTGAGAACATAGCTCCATTATGTTCCACAAGATCCAAATATAAAGACCATGAGAAAAATCAGTATTGATTACAGTGGCCAATAATCAAAATGTATTATAGGCAAAAAAAAAGCCAGAATCAAGTCTGGAAAGAAGCAGGGACTTTCAATAGGGAATTACTGACTTAATAAAGACAGTACAAAGGGAATCAATCATGAAAAGCAGAGAACTTTTACACCTACGTTTTAATTGTGTCTTGTATCTTTTGATTAAAAAGAGATCCGACATGAAAAAGCAGCAATGCCAAACTAAATGCTATCCATCATCATTTATCTTGTAGGTAAATGTTAGTTGCAGGTGGGGGACAAGAAGGAAACAGCTGAAACTTGCTGATGCTGTAACTAAACAGCTGCAGATGACCAAAATCACCAGAGGTGACCAGGTAAAAGTCGCCAGTGGCCATAAACCTCCAAACCACAAAGATCTGTGTTAATTAAAACAAAGCAAGCATTACTCTTTTTTATAGCTTTTATAAATCCAGTACCATTGCTTTGGATACTACAGTGTATCCAATCTCAGGAGCCACCGGGGTGGTTCCTTCCCACAGTGCAGCCTGCTTTACTGCCTAGGGAAGTAACCCCATCCTCTCCCTTTCCCTCTCCGCCTACCCCCTTCACACAATCCCAGAAGCAGCAGAAACAGCCATTAAATCAATCCTCTAAATCTGCCACACAGAACCATTTGGTTGCCATTAGGAGGTAAAACAGGGAGCCAGAAGGACTCAAACGTGCTGGTACTCAGTGAAGAAAACTGCACTGACAAACCCAGTTCAAAGGTCTTCTTGGGAACTAACAGAGTTTCAAATTCCTTGCTAAAGATTTAAGAGCTGAACACAACCCCAACTTCAAGTAAACACTAACAACTGATCTCAGAAAAAAAATTTCTCCAAAAAGCTAAGTGGGTTATGATTTGGGGGCTTCTGTGAATTTCTTCTACTAAAAAGTTTTGCATGCTGTTTGTTTTCTTCCATAAACAGAAAAAATATTTTGGTGGAAAAAAATGAGAGGAAAAAAGGTTACTTGAAATTCTGGCAAATTTTTTATAGCTAGTCAGAGCAGTAAGAAGGTGCATGTCTGCATTAGTGAAACAAAATTATTTTAACAAAATTATTACCCTAAATGGAGATGTCACAAACAAAATACACAAGACTAAAAGAAACAAAGCTGTACTTCTGTATCTGAATTCTGTCAAATCCAGAAAGGTAAATCACAATGGCTGGGGTTGGAAGAGAGATCCTTTAAATCCAACCACACTGCTAAACAAAAGGACTTAACTCTGTGGCTTACAGTACCTCAAAAGCCAATTCCACTATCCTTTAAGAGAGAAGTTACAGCACCAAAAAGACGTTGCTGGAAACAGGGAAACATGTTTTGTTTTTTTGATTACCAGAAAAGCTTTTAATATAACAAAGAATGGATCAAGGGTGTCTTCAACAGCAAGGACATGAATGGACAAGGTTCACATGTACACACTGCCTAACTGCAGAAAAGAGTATAAAGACTTTAAAATTATTATTTTGTGGCCTCATTAAGTACCAACCTCAAAAGAATTTTAACGGCTACCAAAAGCTATTTAAAGCAAAACATCAATCTCAGTAAATGCATAATACTTTATACTTCAAAGAGTACAATTATTGTTAAATCCAAATTTACCATCTTTAAGTACTGACTCCAGCATTACTTTACACCATTCATTCCTCAAAAATAATACAACCTTTGAAGCGGATTCTATGGACATAGTTTTCCTGTGTTCAGTTTTGGTTTATTCACTGTGTCTCATAACATCTATTTAATTAATTAAAAACTCCACAAGCCCTAGTGAGTCTTTAAGACCATCAAAATCATCACATACACACATAATGAAAAGATACTGTCAGTAAAACACATTGAAAAGATATATTCTTGTATTATATCCCTGCACAGCCACATCCAACATGTATGCAAAATCAAAGTTATACAAGTACTTTGAGAGCAACAGACTAAGTCAGTGACATTACAGAAATCCCACTTATATTTGCTCATTTGAAATACAAAAGTCAGATTCTTAATTCTGTCATTCTCCATGGATATTTCTTTATTATCAAATAAATACTCTAATCATGTTCACCAAATATTTCCTTCTGTTCAATTGTTCATTTTGGAATCAGTCATTAAACTCAAAGAAAAAAATAGTTAAACATCAAAGAAAATAATCATATTGGCTTTTGTTTAAAAGAACATACACGTTATAATGGGAAAAAAAAATCTGATCAATTGAAAAACAAATCCACAATTTTTATACTGGTGTCTGAACTAACATAATCCTTTCCATTTCTTCCATTGATATCAGAAGTATCTGCAACAGGTGTAACGATTTCCAAATCTGATAAACAGGTTTTATTCTCACAGTTTACTGTTTAATAGCTTCATATCCCACCTGAGCCTGACTTGACGTGTTCTCTTTTTTGTTATTTTTTCAAATGGCCCTCTAACATTCTCATCCAAAACATGCCATGCTAAAAAAATCTAGTTCAGAAACTGGGAGCTGGTGTCCCTTAAAAGATTAAAACATAATGAAAACCAGAGAATATTTACCAAACATACAGGCCCAAATGGAGATCGAGATGTTTATATGCATTCAGTACTGTACCTCAGTACTCATTCAATACTATTCCTCAGCATGTACACCTGACAGGTTACTTTAACTTCCTTTAAAAGGCATTGCTAAAGAAATAGCAATAAAAAATAAAAACCTATAAACAACTAAGTTAGAAGTGCTTGAGGAAAAACACTGAGAATGCATAGTGTTTGTGTGTAAGGAAACAAACACTTAGCTTAGAACCAAAGAGATCCTGATCTATGAGAAGGACTATACCTGTAGAAAAAAAAAAGCACCTCTGGGTCGCAGAGGGAGCAAGCATGAGGAGAATACAGCAAACAAATGATACTGGATAGAGGACAGTATGTTTCTTCCACCTAGAGATGAACACAGGTGCAGTAAAGATGCTCAGGTATTATGGACAGCTGAACGTCCACATGAGCCTTTATATTTGGGTTATTTGAGTCAAGATAAATACAGCTTTTTTTAAATAAAATGTTTTCAGTCACCATTTATCATGGTCATCAGCTTCAACTGAGAGTCACATTAACATGCTTGTAAGAGTAGGTGCATAATTTAAGACTCTGGTTTCTGGTACCTCACTTCAGGTGGAAGTGATGCCTACCACTTGAGAGTGAAGCTGTGTACAGTCAAAAAAGGATATGCTATAGCCTGGCCAGTAACATGACAATGCTCCATGAGCATAATGCAAAAATCAGCATTTTATATAGCTTAATCAGTAAGTATATGGTTTATTCAAGAAGCCCTTAAACACACAGCTTTGGTAAGGTGCATTATTTCATAAACAAGGTGTATAATCCAATATAGTTACCTGTAGAATTATTTTAAGTCCTAATGAATGAAAGGCCATTTTTTTTCCTCAAGTTATTCTATTTAATGACTACAAGTTCTCAAAACAGTGCTTTGAATCCTATCAACTCCCATGGCATTACCTTGAAAAGAAGATGCAAAGAAGAACTGGTGAAATGTGAGAGAGCAACTGCAACACTAAAGTACAGTTCTTCAGAATTCTGTGTCATAACCAGCATTTGAATGGGGCTGGCTAGCAGAATGACACCACAATAGGTTTCAGGGTGCATGTTTCAAGCATCCTTGTTTGCCAGCTATTGAGGCTGAGTGCCAGCTCCAGTAATGGTCTGTGCTGTGCATACTGCTGACCTGTTTGCTTGCTCTCTGCCAGCCTCAGGCCAGGGCAGCTGGCACTTTCTCAAACAGTCCTGAAGGGCCCAAGCATGTCAGAAGCTGTCCTCAGCCTGAAGCCCCACCATACGTCCTTCCTAGACCTAATTTTATTTTTTCCCACCTTTTGGGACTGGAAGGGAAAGCTACAAGTAGGTATGAGTATATGAACTGGGACATGAGAAAACACCAAGCCCCAGGGTCACAGATGGGTTTCTAGCAATGTGTTATTTAGCAGTAGAGATGCCAACTAGAGACTGTATTTCTCTTCATAATTCACAGATACACTTAGAGGTGGAAAAAAAAGACCCCAAACTGCAGATAAAATTCTTGAGAAACAAAGGACAAACTTTGTGTGAAGAACTGCATCTTTCTAGCCAGAGTCTACATGGATAAAGCATCACAGCAGAGAATATCACTGAAAATCCTAACCAGATCATTTTATACAGATAGTGTTACCGCTAAGAGAAAGAGAATTTCTAAATACATCCAGTACAAAAGGAATATACATTAGGGATTCCATTTTTGTTTAGGTTCTATGCTATGTAACAGCATTTCAGCTTTAAGGCTGGGTTTTTAATACCTTTCACCAGTCTCTAACCAAAATGCAGTTTCAACCCTGACAATCCTGCACATCTTGAAATATCGCTTGCTTGTTTCTAGTAAATGCCAGCAAATCCTGATGGCAACAGTTACAAAAACCAGGATTAACTATTCACCATGTGCAATCACTTTCCCTGAACAGATATTAGTTAATAAGCTTAATTTACTTTCACTGACAAGACTTGACAATTAATTAGTCTAAATAACTACACTGGAAACATTCCCAATGACTACCCTTTAGTGTCAGCTCTGCTGAATTTCCTCCTCATTGACAATACTGAACAATACAACTGCTTCCAATTTACATTGATTAAAAGTGCACTTTTAACAGATTTGCTGAATGCTGCCTGCCACATCTGCTAAGAACAGTAACATTTGATCTGGACTTGATTTTTTAAAAAAAATTAAACTAGAGGTTTGCAACTGAAGTTAATTTGTTGTTACACTAATCAAGCTGCAAGTCATGTATTCAGAATGCAAAACCCCTACTGTTCCAAGTGCTTTTCTTGGTAACCAACAACAGCTCCTTCCAGAACAGTGCAGTTGCAAAATACCCCAAAAGGTTCTTGTTGAAACTTAAAATGTTAATATCACTGCAGATCAGAAATGTTCCACAAAAGTTCTTTAAATAACTTCATCCTTATAAACAAACATGACCTCCTTGAACTTTTATAAAGCAAGATATGTCAATGAAAATCAATGAAAAGGCCTTCTGTTAAAGCTGTTAAATCAGCCCACATTACTGTTCATAATATGCTATACAACATTGACATAACTACTCCTCAAACACTAAGACGCACAGTAAATCAAACTTCTGAAAGTGCCACTCACTGCTCACCTAATGTCCTACCAAAACCAGCTAACAATAAACTATTTTAAAAATCTGATTTAGCATTATGTTCTTTGATGCGTTTTCTAGGCAATAGCAGAGAAGTAGACAATGCTGAAGCAATCCAGCACACTCCTTAGACTGACGGTTCACACATGAGGCACACAACCACCTCTGCAGAACCCAAGAGAACAACTGCTGTGCTCTGCTTTCGCACAGCCCCTATCATTGGCGAATCTCAACAGTTCAAACAGGTTTTAACACGTGCTGGATCCAGAACTGGCACAATGCTGAGGTGGCTGAAACTCTCCTGTCCCACACACTGAATGCATCTGTTCAGACATTCAACCCCAGTTCTTCTCTGTTTTGAAGAATACCCCAAATTTTCATCTGGCAGTTAAATACAATTACTGACATAACTAATAGTCACAACCAAATTCTACAAAATGAGTTTCATGTGTTTTCAACCTGTTTCTGCTTCTGACCCAAGAAATGAGCATGCCCCTCAACTGCCCATGTGAAATGCAATCCACACCCAATCTAAATTGACATTACTCTTGATCTACTGTGACTAGCCAAGAAAACAGGCTGCCAAAATCAAGACCTAAGTGTCAATTTATTGGAAAACTTCTTAGATTTATGATCTAATGCTCACAGTTTGTGGATATCTGGCTCTTTGTTACCTGCCAGTAGGATCTGCTTGCCTCTTACTAGGACAATTGCACTCAATGACATGACAGTTACATCTCGTGACTCTCAAAAAGCTCATAAATCTACTGTGGTTTCTAGTTCTTAGCAGCTTACTCCACTGGACATACCCTGCAAAGATGTTTTAATCACAAAAGTAGCAAAAACAGGCAGTTCACCTGATCCCCCATTATACACTTTTAATCCTCTCTTTGGTGAGCAGCAAATCCTAAAATCTCCATCATCACAGTAGTACCTTGTTGGTAAAGGCCATGTCAGCAGAACCTAATTCCCTTGCTAAATAACTTCTTACTGTGTAAGAAGCCAGATATCCATCTACCACCCTGCTTGTGGATCAACATGAATTGCTGTCATCCTTGTCAGTTCATGGGGATACCATTAAATGCACACAGTATTTACAAGATGACCCCTAAAGCAGACACGAGCAGGTACACATCCTGACTAGGACCTATAATGACCTTACTCAATTGTGTAAGGAGTCTAACAACGAATTCTATTAATAAGAATACAATTGTATGGAATACCAGGTACATGGCTTCTATTAAGAGAGGGATGTTCACCTTGTAAGGGGACACATGATGAAAGAAAATAGAAGTAAAGCTATATAAAAATACAAACACCTTCACAATAGCAAAAGTTTGAGCAAAAGTTTATACAGTAGTAATGAGGGAGTTAGAATCCTCAGGTTTTGTAATATTATTAAAGCTAGAAAATAAAAGAGAAATTAAATTGTGTGTACAAAGCAACCATTTCACAACTACACAGGGACAAAATCAAAATAAAACTACGGAAGCGAGATAAGAAAACAAAATGCTTTTCTTCAGGTTGGTGGCAAAGTATATTTCTCAAAATCTTTGCATAATAGTTAGCCAAAAGGCAGTTATAACCTTTTGTGCCAATCTACTCTAAATGTAGCAGATTCTAAGGATACAGTAAATGTTTACAGTTAAATCTGTGTTATAATATTAAGAGCAGCTATGCTATACAAATGTTCTTAAGAATTCATAAAAAGAGCCTACAGAAAATACACATATTTATTCCATGTGAAGAGCACTGCATCTAAATTTCTGAAGTGATCTTTCAGAACTGTAAGTGCACATATTAACAAAATAACTATGTCAGGTCTATAATTCACAGCTTACACAAGTAAAACAAGTGACAGATCTCTGGGCAGTTGAGGTGCCCAGCATATGATACATGTGACTGCCTTTAACTCCAGAGCAAATTTTAAACTTTTTCCAGCTTTTGTCAATAATGATTAGCACTTCAGTAAAAACACTAAAGAAATGAAATTACAATGCCAACACAAATCAAATCTCCTGTTACCAAAAATCCTTCTTCACCAGAAAGATGAAGCTTGACAGAGATTAGCACACTGAATATATTTAAGCTAAAATTTATTTCTTAAGGCAGTCTGCAGAGAATAGCTCAAAAGAAAGAATTTCTGCAAAGATTCCATCTATTCAGTTTCTCAAAGACTGTTTTTTGTTTACCAATAATTACCAAGATCTAATTGCAAGTTTCTATTCAGGATTTTTTGTTCTGATAGAGTAAAAATTCAAGAACAACCAATTAAATGTTCTGTACTCCCTAATAATACAAGTGCAGACCATGAGGTCCTAGATAATAATTTACCCAGCAGGCCCTCAACCTCTTTATAAAAGGTTAATTCACACACTCAAACTTAACATGACTAGCTATTAGTCAACTCTGTACTGGTGCTACCTTGAAGGCAGCAAACCAGCAGCTATTGCTCTAGTCTCCAAATAATGAACAGGGGACTCACTATCAAGAAAACAGACCTCTTGAAAGTAGACGACAGGACCAAGAAGCTGAATAGAAAGGAATCAGGGATAATAATGTCATTCTCATTTATAACCTTATTCTACTAGAGCTCAGAGTCTCAAAATCTGTCACAGGTAGAGACAGTAAGTGAAAAACTCCCTACAGATCTGATAAAGAAAAACAAAAACAAGAGTCTGGAACACTTGTTTAGAGAAGACAGGTTAAGAACAGCAATGAAGTAACGCACATAACTAGACTGATACCTAGCTGAAAATATACAGAGGACACTTCACTATCAATCAGATACCAGAAAAATAAAAGGAAGGCTATTAAGAATCTATATTGTGTAATGTTAATTTAGCATTTGTCAGAAGTACAATGAAGTGGTATTTTATACGTGATAGAGGGTTATAACACTGAAGTGTCTCACACCAGATTACCTCCTCTGTTACCACAGACACTGTAGCCAAAAGATAAAAGAAAATCAGCTAATTCCTCTCAAGATTTCTGTTTGGCAATAAACATTCTTGTCATTCACTCTAGGCTTTTAACCATATTCTGCTAATTCTCAGTTGGTTTTAGACATCCTCCTGAAAGCTCTGAAAGCTGCTTTACAATCTGGCATGCAACACTACATAAAGCAGTTGTAAAATATTGACATTAACATTGTATTTTGCATCTTGTTACGCTTGACAAAAACAAAAGACCAGATGGTTTGTACTTTCCAATAAAAACAGATTAGCTATGCAATTTAAAAGATGTCCAAGACTTAGTTACTAGTGAGTCTGAGCGCATTTCTTTTATATGAAGAAAGTGTATCAACTGAAATTAAAAGAGACATCAATCTAATAGGTAAACAAAACAGCAATTTATGGCTATTTATGGTTATTTATTGGAATTCACTGGGCTGATGTTGCTGAAATTTTATCTGTTAAAACATCCTGCCAATATCAAATCAACTAGTTTTAAAAAAATTAATATTACTACAGTATTTTATACCCTGTATATAACAGTAATTTTGAGATTATTATACTGAAACTAGAAAAGAAACCTATTCTACTGATTTATGTCAGAAATAAAGTTGAGATTTTCACTGCTAACTCAAAACATACTACCTAAGGGATTCCATAACAGTTCATAAAATGTCTTTGTTTTTAAAAGGTATGGTCTGTGGTATGTATTTTCTACGAAGAAATAGAAGAACACATGTAGCATCAGATGTGTGTACTTTAAGAAACTGTGGAATGTGAAATCCACAAATCCAAATAAAGCAGGTGGTATAATTTGGGAGGGAGGACTGAATTTAAGTTTAATGACATTACCAGGTTATCCTACCAGACTAATTCTCACTCACTGCATGACTTCAATGAAGCTCTCAGTCCTCATGCTGATTTCGATTTAGTTGAAGTGCTATTTGATGTGTTTCATCTGGAGTTTTATTCACTTCAAACTACACTTCATTTACCCAGGCTGCTGCTGTACTCATTTGTTTTTCTACTTTATTACTCACAAATTGGTGTTGCTTAGTTTAGATAAATTGTTGGAATAAATTCATTTTATAAAGTTTTTTATTTAATTAATAAATAAATAAGTCATAGAAAGAGATCACATCACAGGAAAAGAGTGAGAAAACTATCAAAGCACACTAGACCACAGTATTACAGTAAGTGTTGGTCTAACAATATCTCCTAATAAATGCCAATAGATGGTTTGCTGTTCTAAGGCAGGACCATTCCCTTGCCTCCACTCCCCAAAACTATAGGTCTTTCCAGTGGGGCATGCATGGTAGTACAATGCATTTTCAAAAGAAAGAGACAAAGAATAAAAAGAGGCAAATTGCATGAGAGAATCCAAGAATGCACAAGACAGAGAATGCAAGGGCAAGACCAGGAACACGAGACAGAGTGTGAGGGCAGGTGTGAAACAGTGCACGAGGAAAAGCACAAGAAACCAAGTGTGAGCGAGCAAGAGACAGAGCACAGCGAGCACAAGCACGCGCAGAAGAGCACAAACACACTCATGAGAAAGCAGCAGCACTTGAATACCATTAACTTGTCAGATGACAGATGTCTTTAAAAATTAATCTCTAAAATAATTTTTTTGATTTTGCACAACTGCGCCTGGGGTTTACAATATAGTAAAGAAATCTAAGTTTGCCATTCAACACTAATTTATTCTTACAGTTCGCTAACCAGGATTACTAACCAGAGCTTAGTGTTAAATGTCAGAAAATGAAAGGAAAGGTTGTCAATTGTAAAGTCCTGAAGTACTCTGATTAGTGCTGATTATAGGGTATCCTGGAAACATTTATTTTTTATGTTACAACACAATGTTACAACACAACAGCAATTAATTTGAAGTCGTTAATACTTTTGTAAACTATTGATAGAAAATATGACAAAGTCAGTTAGGCTGCTACCACCTGGTGGTGTGCTGATAATGTTAAAACCTATTTACATTTAACATGGTATCACAGCTTGTGAGAGAAAAATTAGTATATTCTTTACATGACACTAAGAATAATCATAGATGTAGACTTTTTTTGTATAATCCATTAAGGTTTCACAAACAAATGTATCTTAAAATTAGCTATACAACACAATGTTTGAAGCCAAAGTATTTAACCAGCAACATGCTTTTTTATTAATTTGTCACTTTATGTAAAATTTTTTTGCATGTACTTAGTCATAAAGTAATGTTACAGACAGCTACTGCTCAAAATGAGGGATAAAGAAAACTAATACCTTGTCCCAAGTATTGCCAAAATGCATTTTCCTGAAAATAGTTTTTATAAATGTAACCTATTAATATAAACTATTACACACTGACATTTATGATCACAAGATTTGAACTGTAGAGATAAATTTAAACACTGAATTTCCATGGCATTTAAGGCTAAAAAAAATTATATAGCACATTTCATAATAAAGTACAGAACTGTTTTCAGAAGAAAAATATTTCTATTTAACATCTGAACTACTACAAACAGTTTAAATATCTCATCACAGTGTTGAAACACTTCCAACTGTAATAAGAAACAAAGGAAAGTGTAGTAGAAACGCTGTGGGTTTGGGTTATTTGGGGGGTTTACCCCCAGATTGTTGTTTTTTATTTGGTTGAGTTTAAAAAAGAAAAAGCTGACCTATTCAGTTAAAAAAAAAATCAAGCTTGCCATCAGTATGTAACTTCAGCTTTTGTATCAGCTCAAGAAAGAATGGTAACTGGTTCCAGAAACCTACAAGGTCTAGAAGAAAGCCATTTACCACAGGGCTTCTGTATCACAGAAATGCAGAGTTGGAAGGGACCCACAAGGGTCATTGACCTTAAGTGACTGGCCCATACAGGGACTGAACCAGTGACCTTGGCATTATTACCACCATGCTCCAGTTCTCTCAGCCAAACAAGGGTCTACAGTGTTTATTGACAGATATCCTTACAAAGAAACCCATGAATAGCAGAATATGATAGAGGAGACAGAGAAGTTTACAGATATATGAAGCTTGGCATTTTTAAATCACTCATAAAAAATGCAAATGTAATTGTGCACATGACTTAAACACACTGTACAGGCTTAATGCTCACCAATATTTGTGGAACTTGATCAGCTTGCCATAAACAGCAGTACTGAATGAGGGGATAACCGGAACAGGGATGCAGTATAGTCCTTTACTGTCCAAAGAAGTCAGTGCTGCTTGAAAACCAAATATCTGGAACAAATTCAATTGGTCAAATGGTATACTATCACATGATTAGATTACTTTCAAGATATTTTATAACATAATATATGTATTTATAAATATACTCAGTAAATATTAAATAAATTGCGTATTATTTTTAGATAATTCATTTTCCCCAAACATAAATACAGCTACAAAAAAATCTACCTCAAATAATGCCCTAGAAATGCATGTAAAAATATTTTCTTTGCTCAAAAAGTGTTAACTACAGTCTGTTGAATTTTAAAAAATGCTGAATTACAATTTTTCAATTCAAATACTTCAGTCTATATCCTTTAAACTTGCAGATTACATGCTGCCTTTCATATGAAGTAAAATCACTTTGAGTAATTATAACAACACTGGTACAAAAGAGTGGTATTTAAGGAAATCAGAAGGTTCCCTTCAAAGCTTTTTTTCATAGTAAGAGCCTGCCTAAAGAAAGATTCACCACAAAAATTCTTTATGATATTTCCCTGTTCAGTATGGCAAACAAACTGATGTAGAGTTGCTTTTTAACATGCTCTACCATCCTTCACAAGAACAGGACACTTCAGCCACTATTAAAGCTGGCAAATAAACCCTTTAAAACTCAAAGCTGATGTCCAACTTTTGCTACTAAAAAGTTTTCTGAAGAGAAAAAAAATCCTCTCAAACTGAAAAACATACAGATGGCTTGCAGTACTGCAATTCCCATCACTTAAAATGTGACAGAAGGTAAACATGTCACCCAGAATACTGAAAGCTTGCCATGCAATTCTGGAACAGTTTCTTGGATGTAGATCATAAAGATTTAAATAATTAAATTTTTACTAAAAATATCAGCATGGAAGTGAAGAGATAACTGGGAAATTGTGAAAAATTAACAGTAGTAGTAGTAAATATTTATGTTTTAGTAGCACCCAAAAGGTTTCACACTGCCTAAACACATCCTGAAAGGCTGGAAAGGCCTGCTTTAAAACTCCTCCTCAGAGCAGATGGTAACTGAACCATCTCAAAATAGTTTTCCATACCATAGGCTTCCCTCAGCCTCACAGTAAGAGATCCTCTCATATAATGCATCTTTAATTGAGAACATTCAGAGATCTGTCCTCTTATAATGAAAAACAATTAAGTTCTTTGTTAGCAGTTTTTGCTTGCATATCTTCACTATGGTGCTTTTGCTCTATCAATACTACTAGTGATGGTTTTTCCGCTAACATCCCATCAAGTTTGTAAGTGTGTTTTACAGCAATATACGGATCATAAGAGCATTCTATCAGATGAGGAAAAAGGTTTCTTTCTGAATTATTTTAATTCAGTCTTGTCACGAGAACCTTGGGGCTTCAGTTTGCAGTTTCCTCACATGAAGCTCTCTGTGCGTATTACAAAACACTTGGCTCAAGTCAGAAGCAGCAATCCCAAACAACAACATTCTGTGAAATGTGTTTACTCTATGGCCTTTTAGATTAGCTGAAAACATTCTTACAGGAAACCTGCTAACACTTAGGATTAACTATACGTACACAATCTTTTTTCAGCACACTGCAGTAAGAAACACATCTCAGGCCCTCATTTACCTTCAGATAGCAGTGTGAGTAACAGTAGTGAAGCAGGTTGTCGGATGGCTGGCCAAGGCTGCTGACCACGTGCACCAGTTGTTCAGCATACATCGGCACTGAGTGCTCCAGGTTAACCTTATCCACCAAAATTCGGATGGAAGGTAAAGGCCGCAGGGGCTGGAAACTTGCAGCATTTAGCAATCCACTTAAGTTCTAGGGCGGGGGGGGAAAAAATCATGTAATAATTATATTACAGATGTATTACAGATATATTATTTATCATATCTGTATGTTCTTACCTAAACATGCAAGAGAATCTACATGTAATAAAGTATTTACCGATACCATGGCATTATACTATGAATCCTCAAATCTTCTCAAAATATTTTCTTTGAAGTTTAAAATAATCAACTTTTTATCTGGAATTGTCTTGGGTGCAGGTGTCCAGGTGCTGGTAGTCAGGGGTAGCCTCTGTGAGGGGACACCAGGGGCTGTCCCAGGCCAGGTTCAGCCCATTCCAGCTAGTGCTGCAGGAGCCCCTCCACAAGGCACAGCTGAGCTCCTCAGCCAAACTGGGGCCACCTCTGTGCAGACAGATTTTAGAATGGGCAAAAATGTCACACAGGCTGAAAAGACTTGGAGAAGAAGTGAGAAGCAGCGATATGAAAAGCAAGGGCAGAGAAGGAGGGGAGGCAGTGGTGCTCCAGGCACCAGAGCACAGAGTCTCTTCCAGCCCATGAAAGAGACAACACAAAAGCAGACATCCACACTGCAGCCCACGGAGGCCCCCATGCTTGAGCAGGTGGATATGCCCTGAAGGGTATTGCACCCTTGAGGAGAGCCCATGCTGGAGCAGATTCTCCCTCAAGGACTGAAGCCTGGAGGAAGGACTTGCAGTAAGGCAGAACAGTGCAAGAATGAGGTAGTGCCAGAGATCAGCTTTACAGACTGACCCCCATCTTCCATTCTCCATCCCCCTCTGTTGTGGGATGGGAGGTAGAAGAGTCAGGGAATGACAGAGTGAAATTGAGTCTGAAGGAAAAAGAGGGATAGGGGATATGTATTATTTGAATTCTTAGCAATAAGTTAAATTATTTGCACCAAGACAAGCTTGTTTTGCTCATACTAGTAATTGGTAAGTGATCTCCCCCTCTACCTGACCAGTCCCATTCTTCTCCCCCATTCTGCTGAGGAAGGGGAGTGAGAATAGCTGGTAATCATCTGCCAGCTGGCCGATGCCAAGTCAAAATATTTCATCCTATAAAATATTTGTTTACCTTTTTATCACTCCAAAGCACTGTCACCATAATAATCTCATGCTGATCTAGCCTTTACACTGTCATCTGTTATGTATTCACAGTTATGCCAGGTATCTCAGCAAAAGAAGATGCCTTTCCATAGAAAATAAATACCACAATTTTAGACATCAAAGTCTATTTTTATGGTATCCATTAAAATGGAGTACTGCATCCAGCACAGGTTGGACATGGGCATACCAGAATGAGTTTGTTGGAAACAAAGTGGTTATGGGGTTAGAGCACATGAGCTCTGTCTCAGGAGAAACAGAGACAACTGAAGTCATTTGGCCTGGAGAAGGCCAGAGAAGGATCCTACTGCTGTCTACTGCGACATACTGGGAGGGTACAGAGAAGAGAGAGACAGAAGAGGTGCTAATTCAGTGCTTGACAGAACAACCCCTGGAACATCCTGCTCTTGCTTTGACCAGGACATTGAACTCCTGCAGAACACCTCCAAACATCTCTTCCAATCCAAATTACACTACAAATCTAAAAATTTTATTAAATATGCATCAAAATAGGACAATAAGTTGATGTATGTACAATTTTCAATCTAAAATTCAAAATCATTATTTTAAATAAGGTTGGCTTCATTCAAGAAATGTAAATTGAGACTCCAAGTAATGAGTACACCAACCAAAAAGTTCACTGGAATTCAACTTCTTTGCCTCAAACCTACAACAAACATGGGACTGTTCTCCCATTATAAAGATACCATCTGCCCATGCCCATAAGGTGAAAAGCACCACCACCCATTGCACTACTCAGTGCAATGTATTAGAAAGTGCTAAAAAGGAAAAAGCCTTTCTGAGCAACCTGTTCCAGTGCTTCACCACCCTCTGAATAATGGATTTCTTCTTAACATCTAAACTAAGTCTGATCTCCTTTAGTTTAAAACCATTGTCCCTTGTTCTGTCATTATCTACCTGTACAAAATTCCCTCTCCCTCCTTTTTAGAAGCCCCCTTCAGGTACTGAAAGGCCACAGTGAGGTCTCCTCGAAGCATTTTCTTCTTCAGGATGAGCTATCACAGCTCTCTCAGCCTATTAGATGAAATATTGGACAAAAATTCCTAGAAATTTAACTCAAGACTTGATGGGGTTTTCTCTTCTTCCCACTCCTTCCTTATGCATAAAACACTTTCCAGCCTTCGGCATGAGAGATAAACCTACTGCAAGTCTTCACTACAAGCCACAGATTTATCCCTACAGTACCTCAGCTTTGTGCATTGAAGAAGGTGACCTATAAGAACAAAACCAGTATAGGATTCTTCAGCTGGCATTATACTACGCATATCCAAAAGATAAAACTAACAAAGGCTGTTAGGAAATTTCTGTTTCTCTGAGCTAGTCATTCAGCAGTTCAATGCCCAAGTCCTGCTGACATCCTGTCTGGAACTAGCACAGAGCTGGCTGTTAACATCTATGCAGTCTCTATCAAGCCTATGTATTAAAAGATTTCACACTTTACCAAGCTTGTACCTCCACAACAGGTACTCTTCTGATCAAAAGATCAGATCAACTGCTTTTTCATTTGCTTGATGCTTTAAAATCTTTTTTATTCATAAGTATTTTTCCTATCCTTACACAAGACCTTCACTTTCCAAGTCTAACTAGTCAGACAGCACTCCTTTTAGGTATCTGAATTTAAGGCTCGCGGGCACCAAACTACTCCAGGACTCAGTGATACCTCCAGCACATGGAATAATAGGCCAGTAAGAAAATGCATATATATATATGTACATATATATATATATATATATAATAGCACATACTGATATAAGGAACTGAATTATTATCTGTGCATACATACCTTCTCACCCATGATTATGGGCAGCAAGTGGTCTAGTAAATTGAATTCTGCCACAGGGATTATAATTGTACACTTAAGAACAGTGAACGTTGTAAGTCTAGTGGGAATGTATTCTTCCAGTGATGCTATTTCTTCTGAGCTTGGCATAGTTCTATTTCCATCCATAATATCTACAATAAATCAAGATTACATATGTTTCACTAAAATATATAAAGTCGATGTTTTAGAAATGCCTAGGGACTAGCAAAAAGGGCAAAGCTCCCCCCACCCCTTCATAGTTAATAATGTTATTCCACACTGGTTCTACCTAAGGCTAAATGCAATACTAACTGGATTTTCTCTACCTGAAATCTGTATTGCTCTCAGAAACCCATCTTAACAGTTTACCATAACTTGTTTCCATGCATTTTCATCCTGTATGACTATTATTGTGAACTAATAAACACCAATATGAATACTTTCTTCTCTAAGACTCCAAAATTAAGCTAGAGTAGACAATGAAATAAGCCATTCTTACTCAACATGAGGCTTATGACTAAAACAAAGGGCTTTCAAAGTGTCTGAAATTATCTCAAAAGTATATCCAACACTGATGGGGATATTGTTACTAATTTATCTTTATTTTACATTTTGCTCTTTGGACTCAAAATCCCCAAGAGGTTTGGAGTTTTAACTATTTGAAAGCTGCACCTTCAAGAGCACTAAACGGAGTCTGGTTTAATTAGTATATTTGTGTATATGCAATAGGAGCAAACCTGGCTTAGTTTTGCTGTATGGTTCATACTCATGTTCCAGAGCACAAACTATCATTTTCATTATCCGGTGTACTGCGCTGCTATCCAGTCTAAGATTGAGTGGACCCACAATGAGGCTTTTTGTCGACATCTCCTGAACATTTCCCAAATCTTCACTCTTTACTGAAGAAAGGTCTTGCTGATTCCCAGAAACTACAAGAAGTTTTATAAAAAGTTACACAAAACAATTGGACATAATAACATTTTTTATCAGCTACTTCTGTTTCAAATTCTGTGATCAAAGACTCATAAACATACAGAAAAATATAACAATGCAAATATAATACATGAATATACAATGACTGGTTTAACAGGTTTTAACAAAATTATTCCTGGTAAATGCAGAGCAAACAGGACAAATTTCTGCCTTGCTTCCAAGCACAATACAACTTAGGAACTCTTCCATGAACTTCCTGTTTCTCAAATTTGGGACTCTTTGGAGGTGTCTATACTTCTATGGCAACTTAACCCCACATGTCAGTGACAGCCGCGGTGTTCAAAACTTGCTACAGCTTGTCACCAAGATATCCATCCCTAATAATCAAGGAAAAGGTGTGGTGCAAAGACACATGACAGATCTGGGCCCTTGAAAGGTGAGCTGCCTTGACAAGGTTAGAAGAACCAGACTGCCAACTAAGATAAACCTTTCCTTCCATTCACATTTACCACCATTCACTGATGTACAGGCAGCAAGAAAGAAAATTTCTTATATCATTATGTCTCAGACTGGTTTTTTTTAAGAGCCAACGGAGATAAACAAGTAGTTTAGTAAAGTAGGGTAATAAGGTAGACCAAAATCACACATTCACTGTATCCAGGCTACTCATCAGCTACCAAACAGCATGACTACTTCTCTAAACATACTTCACGGAAATTCTTCAGTTAAATCATGCAGATTTCAGAAGCTCAAGCTTTCCTGTCACATATGACTTGTAAAAATATACCCCCATCCCTCTAACATACTTAGTTTGCAGAACTTCACTCTGATTTTTTTTCCTAATAGATCACTTTGAAAGTGTCTTCATTGCTTTGACACAAGCACTAAACATTAAATGTCTTGCTGACCATTACATAAATGAACAGTCTGACAAAATAAACATCAAGATTAAATGGATTCTGAGACTACAGAAGGGCAATGGAGCTGGTGAAGGGCCTGGAGCACAACACTTATGACGAGCAACTGAGGGTGCTGGGGTTGTTTAGCCTGGAGCAAAGGAGCTCAGGGAAGACATTATTGCTCACTACATCTACCTGGAAGGAGGGTGTAGCAGGGACAGGAGGTCAGTCTCTTCTCCCATGTAAGAAGTTACAGGATGGGAGGCCTCAAGTTGTACCAGGGGCAGTTTAGATTGGATATTGGGAAAAATTTCTTTACTGAAATTGGCTACAGGCATTGGCACAAGCTGTCAAGGGAAGCATTGTAACCACCATCCCTGGAAGTGTACAAAAAATATAAGAAAGTGGCACTTGGGGACACAGTTTAGTGGTGAACATGGCAGTGCTGGATTAACAGTTGGACCCAATGACTTAAGAGTTCTTTTCAACCTTAACAATTCTATGATTTCTGGTTGCCCAAGAGGAATCCAGTCTTTTGTCTCTCTCCTTTACTGAACTCTTTTCACTGCACTCATTCAAAACAGTCTTTATATTGAGGGAAGTTGAACTTGGGGGAAAAGGAAGCAAGGACAGGGGTTTATTTCCCTTATGTTTAAATCATACTCCATAAAACACTGTTGCTTCTAAGCACTGGTGAGGAAAAAGGTCCTCAAATAAACAGACTATGCCAAATTTGATGCACAGCTGGCCTAATGCTCTGCAGGTCTTTAGAGGCTTATACACTCAGCAGAAGAATTAACTTTATCCTTAAAAGCTCAACACAAGTTGATGGTGAGAGCATTTATAGCCTCTGCTTCCCTTGGTTTGTCATTTTTCTGAGAAGAAAAAGAACAATAAAAGAAAGATAAAAGGACAGAAGGACACTACCTTATAAAGCCTATTGAAATCTTCAGCTGGAACTGAGTTACAACCTTTTGAATAAATCCTGGAAAAGATTTTTTTAAGACCCAGCACACAGACTTCTGCATTTATTTTATAGGCAGTTAACATACATACTTTTATCCTTCCAATTCTACATGGTATTCAGATCAGATGAACACTACCAAAAGGTGTAAAAAACTGTAACATCACATAAAAAATAATAAGTCCAAAAATAATAAAGCCAGAAGTAGTAACAGCCTACCTTTTTAAAGAAGAAAAACCAGACTTGTTTGTATATATTGTATGTATGTGAACAGGATATCTAAGTGTCAGAATTTATACAAACCAATTTCTGGAACAGCTCCATATAATTCCAACTAAGAGAATGGGACACAAAATCTATTGGTTCTACAGAAGTAGGTGATCACAGGTGACTTGAAACTTCATGAATGCATAAAGACAGACAATTTTCAACCACTGAGTTTTCAAGCTCTCTGGAAATCACATGTCTACTTCTAACCGACAAAAAATATCAAAATGAGTGCTGCATCATAAACTTGCCAGCAAAGCAGAGCGGTACACATTACAAACAAAAGGTAACTTCAACAGCATGCCCTGCTAGGTCTGTAGGTCATGCAAATCAGTGGTCAGGGAACTGACAGGCTACGTAATGTTTCGGGTAAATTGTTCTGCACTGAAATACGAAGCAAAAAGCCAGAAAAATAAAGGAAGGGGAAGACAGACAGAATTTCAAAATAAGACTACTGTGCATGACTATCTTGCTTTCATTCAAAATACTGAAATTGATTAATGCACTTCTGTAAGTGACAGATGAAATTCCTAAGGGTTAATGTTATCCAGGAGGCACTTGTGGTTTAATCAGTAATCCTATGCTTCAGGAAAGGTTAAAGGTGCAAAGAATGTGTCAAACCAAAATTGCCTTGGCAGATAAAAATCTTACAATCACAGTAACTGCCTCCTATGACTTAAGTTGGGTTAGGTTTTTTGTGGTATGTGGTGTGCACTAATTGTAACTAAAAACAGTTATACCAAAATATATAGTAAAATGCAAACTTTCATATAAACAACACATTAAAAATACAGCAGATATATACTGTTTTCAAAATCTTAACGTATTTATACCTTCATCTTAAATAAGTATTTTACACCGATTTATTTATATTCCATTTAACAACTATGCATTTAGCCCACAATATGGAAAAATTAGCTAGAAAATTACTAGCAGAAAGCATCACATTTGCTTTTCTGAGGAACAAAACTACTTGAAAATTTAAGATTTTAAGTTCTTGGCTCTAGAGAAACAACAACCATTTAAACTATTTAAAAATTAATTATTCTGTTCTTTTACGCAGCCAGGTTGCTGAAACTAAAGGAGTAATACTGAAAAAAAAGACTTGATAGGAAACCAAGATACATTTTGTGAGGTATTTTCCTAGTGTCTGATGGAGCAAATAGAAGCCAAGGCTCTGAGAAAGCATTCTGGAAGAAAAAAAAGGAGAAGCTAAGGAGGGAAAAATGTTGTCAAAAAATATGAGTAGCCTGGCACTGAGTAAAAGAAAAAAGTCCTTCCAAGTTCAGTAATTTCTGAAAAGGGTTAATTAAAAGTCAGGAAAAGATATAATCATAACATTCCTTATGCATTCAGAGAAACAAGAGAAAATACTCCACAAAATCAATTTTTCTTCATATTGCACATAGTCTGTGCATATTTTAATTTCTATACTAAGATTCAAAGAGGAGGTAAGGCTTACCTGAGGTTTTCAACTTCTCTACATAGGAGTTCAATGTGCAATTAAACATTATATCATTACTAAAACTAGAAGATGTCTGCAGTAGACATCTTCTAAATTGTACATTTTCAGAGCTTCACTCCACACTCATGGTACAGAGGAAAGCCTCAGTCAGGAAAGAACTGTTAAATTTCCTGGCGTATGCCTCTACTGCTGAAGGCAACAGCATCATTTACTTATTTTTCTAAGTTTCTCACAATCCATCCTCTCAGGAAACTGGAAGGTTCTTTCCTACTACTTTTAGACTTAATGTCCACCAAGTCAAGAAAAGACAACTGAACATCAGGAGTTGTGATTTCTCTTACACAGAAATAGAAACACAAAAAACCAAAATCCAGATGAATTGGACTATGAAGCAAGGACAGATAAATGTTCAGTCACAAAATAGCAAGAAGTTCCCAACAGATATCCAGAGAAGTAGTATTCACAATAATAAATACACAGATAGGGAAGAAGGTATTATTAATTTGACAATAAAACTGCAGAGCAGCAGCTGTAGATGACAGCCTTCTGAGGAGTGAGGGGGAAATTATATCACAATTAATGCTAAGAATATGTTTAAAAATATAAACACACTACTTGCTGATAGATCAACTCCTTTGTCCCAGCTTTTGTGACACTGCAAAACTAGATATACTTACTGCATTAAAATCACTTCTCAGACTTAGAAAAGAATTGATAGGAATCTCAAAAATCATTTAGAATTGGCTAGTATCTATGTGCACATGGTTTAGGCTAATACTTGCTCATCAAATTGTTTAGATACATCTATTTAAAGACAACTCTTCACACTATCTTGCATCCTTGAGTTTTTCTTCATAGAAGAAAAACAATAGTCCTTTTCATCTTCTGTGCCAAGTATATAATCAACCTCATTCTTCAACCAGTTTCTTAAAAGATTTTTTTTTACATGCAAAGTCAATAACTTTAAAAAAAAAAAAAAGACATTACACTTCATGAACTCCACCACTACAAAAGAATTACTTTCAGTTTAGCAACTGGCTATAAAAAATATCATTATGATTACTTATGCAGGAAAAGAAAAATAAAAAAGGAAGAATACCAACAATCAACAGCTAACCTAAACAACTAACCTCTGAAAGACATCAATGAAGATGAAAGCATTTTAATGATGGTCCCGATGGTAAATCTAAGGTAAGTTAGAGGACAGCTGGTCAAGGACCATCTGGGCATTAAAAGTCTTTGTTTCTATTATTTATCAGGGTAAACAAAGGAAAAAAAAGGTACCTTTGCCACTGGTGCTTTCCATTGTGTACAAGTAATCCATGTAGAAAGCCCCAAACCTTTGCATTCCAGCTATCTCTGTGTATGTCTCCTACCAACAAAGCAAAGCAAACAAAGAAAATGTTGTATAAGGTAAGAATCTTGAGACTACCAACTGATAGACCGGTATTAGAGAGATATATTCATGTTTGGATTTGTGCATCAACACAGGGAAAGGCTTATCAAAGCAAAGGACAGAGGTCATCCCAAAGAATTCACCCTTCTGATAGGTAATGTAACTTCCATTTGAGGCCACACAAATGCACATCCATAATTCCTGTGGACATGCTGACCAATTCATCAATAACATCTAGTCAATTAGTACCTTTAATGAAGTAAATATTCTTCATTTGACCTCTTACATGCAACACATCAACCTAATTAAATACACTGAAAACTTCAGCTCATTCAGTTTGGCATTGTTATTCAAGGAATATTGTGGTTTTATCTTTCAGCAGCAGGAAACTTATCAAGACTTTATGCCAACATTGGGATACATAATACAATTCATTAGCAGCAAATTTGTTTCCTCTCTTGCCAAAAATATAGGCAAATTGTAAAAGCATTGAACACAGACCAAACCCAGAGCAAAGCTTAAAACTAAAACAAACTATAGGAAAAGTCTGAATTTAAGTACTTGTGATTTTACTAATTTCATTTTCTCATGTGATTCTTCAGGGTTACACTTCATCAATAGTACTAAAAAGGTGAAAATAGTAAAATACAAATTAAAAGGAAATTAGATACATTCCAAATTGTAAATGGCTTATCTGTACAATAAACAGCACAGACCTCCACCTATGAACACACCTGGAAAAGACCACCTTGGTCATTGCAACCAGTCTTTAATAATTGCAGACAACCAGGGAATTAAGTTTTACTGCACAATTTACAACAACAGAGACTAGAGGTGACTGAAAATTTCTTTCCACAAAAGGCAGAATTAGCAAAATTTTCTCTAAGTAGACAAATACAGGACACAAACAATAGAATTAACACTGTCCAAATCTGCCAGCACTTCTTAGTTTGAAGACCATAGACTACTTACTGTTTGGGTTTAAAATATGTGCTGGTAAAGCTTGACTTTTTGGTAGTATTCTCTCATGTGTCTCTTTTCCTCTTAAAATGTTCTGTGGTTACTGCTTTTGGAAACTATGACATTAATTCAGTTTTTGGGGCAGGAGGGGAGTTTGAGGTTTCTTCTGGACATGTTTTTTCAGTTTGGCTCTTTCTTTGGCACGGTTTTTGTGGGTGTCTTTTTTTTAACACAAACAGATTTACTTTTTTTTTTTTGGTCAGCTACAAAGTAAGATTCAGCTAAATGTGAAAAAGTAAAGAGAATTCAGTCCTCTAACAGTACACAGATCTAAACAATTATAAGAAATCCATTAGAAAGCATTGGAAATTATTCTGTAAGAAAAGTGTCATTCTCTGACCTTATGATGAGCTGCATCCAATATGAATTCTGCACGAATACTATTATTTTCTGGACTTCTATAATCAAATAGTGAATTGGTAAGGTATGTCATTCCTTTTGCACTCAAATTTTCTCCACAGTTAAAGAAGCATGCCTCCTTCATGAGGCAGTAGAAAGTGAGGCAGGAGAGGAAAAAAAATATACAGTCAAGTTAACAGAGCAATTTCAATTCTGTCATAACACACAAATAACACACAGAGTGGCATCCCTCAAGAGCATATTCCATTATGAATGAAGATAAAACAATGAAATTAACTTTATTTGTTAAGGCTAAGCTCCTGTCCACTCCTTCCCCATTTTCAAATCAATAAAAATGGCCTGAGCTAATGAATATTATACAACTCATGATACAGAACATACCAGTTGCATTTTAACAGCAAATAACCTCAGATCATTGTTGCTCCAAATCCTGCCCCAACCTCTTCAGTATACACAAACTGCATACTCCATTTCTGGCTGAACAATCCTTTCAGATGCTGCATCCATCCCCTCCAAGACAATCAGTTTTTTCCATGTATGACCTCACTGCTGCATTATCATTCTTTATTCATCTAGATTTTAACACGTCTTCTCCCAGACTTCCATCCTTCTGAAATCAATACAACTTTCCTAACGAGTTATTAATCCAAGTTATTTAGGAGATTTATTTTTTCCAACTATCTATTCTCAATCACAGGCAGAGCCAGAACCTTTATGAAAGGCACAATCCCACAACCATAGCAGTACACAGATGACAGGCAAGTAAAATCACCACCACTGTCACAAAGCATGGATTAGACCAGAGAGTGGCAGAAAAATGAGTAAGAATAAAACTGCAAATGTCCCTTATTAACTAGCCTAAAGGAAATTAGCTCAGTTAGTCAGAGCATAGTGCTAATAATGCCACAGTTGCGGGTTCAATCCCTGTATGGGCTATTCACTTCAGAGCTGGACTTGATGTTCTTTCTGGGTCCATTGCAACCCAGAATATTCTATGATTCTGTGAAATTCTCTTGCTTAGCCACCCACCTCAGTCTAAAAAAAAAAAAAAATCAATTCTCTCACAATTTTATACCTGACAATGTCAGTTTCCACAGACAAAGTGGCTGTCTACCCTCACATGCCCAACCACATCTCCCTTGTCCTTAACAAGGCCAGCATAGCATTTTTCCAGTTGGCTCACCCTTGCTTCCCCACCCCTTCTTTCTGGAAAAGCCTATATGTATCCATTGCAGCACACCAGTCATGTAGTGTGTCCCACTGCATCCCTGAAATCCCAACAATGTCATACTCAGCAGCTGTGTAAGGATATTTTCTTGTTTTCTGCACTGCATACAGAAACAACTGAGATGCATGCCGACCCATGACGCTCTCACAGGGCAAAGGTAAGAAGCTGCCCCATCATACCTATCACAGTACAGTATATGATTTCCCACATTAGGAGATATTTGACATAAATATAGGCACTTGGTATTTTCTTTCACATTCTTAATTTTTCTCTTTAAAATACTTTCCAAGACTTCACAGGGCACTAGCACCAAGTTAACAGGTCTCTTCTTGGCTGCATTATTTGTTTTTATTTAAACATAGATAATAGTTGCTGTTCCCCAATACTCTTCTATCTACAGGGCACTATTCTTTTGACAGTTCAACTAAAAATCATCATTATTGAATTCAGAATTTCATGCAACACTTCATTAAATATTTTTAAAGTAGTTCATAAGGATACCTGATTTTGTGTTAGGCAACTGAAGATTTGCATCTATTTAAAATACAAAAATTAATACTGTCTCACTCCTTCACGTCATACTGCTCTCAATCTTACTGAAAAGTGAGGTAAGACACTCATTCAGTATTTGTACCACATGTCTATTATCTTCAGCATGCAATGTTCACATTTTTTCCCTTCCAATCTTCTATTGATTTAAGTACTTGCAAAGATTTTCAAATGTATTTTAATTTGTTATACAAAATCAAAGTATGCCAACAAAGGCAACAATGGGTTATTGTCCAAAAAGAAAAAATAAGTCTTATGTTCTGCCTCTTCTCAGTCTGAGGTATTTCTCTTTTCAACTCTAAGGAATGGACATTGAGTTCTAGATCACAGTAACATCCAAAAATCACAATTGGTAACATCAGTCTTTTCCATTTTTACTATGAAATATTTTAATAAAGGATAACAGGATTGCTTTTTCAGCAAATCAACTGATATTTCAACATACTCACTTCATCACTCCGATTCATATTCTCTTCAAAATCTTTAATTCCCATAATTCCTTTAAGGCACATAGCTTGGCAACCAACAAAACCAATTTGGCAATCAAAAAAAAGTTCACCTTTCATAAGGACCTAGTGAGAAAAAAACAAAATGTGATAAATATTAAGACTTCTACTCCACAAGAAATAGAGAAGATGGACAAAAATGAAGCAAAATATGCTTAGTTTATAAATTTACAGGGCACTTGAAAGGAAGGGATTATTAGTGTTTAACCACTACAGTATCGAAGTTTAGAGAGTTAATATCTACATGATTATTACAATAAAGACATCCAGTATGACAGAATATGAAAAGTCAGCAACACAATAATTAAAAAATATTTTATTGGAAACTATTTGGTATATTACTTATAATGTATCAAAAAAGCCCTGTCAATGGAAAATTACCTCAACTGTTGTTCCTTCTTGTTCCCAGCATATAACTTCTTTGGATTTTACTTTCTGAGGGCTGTAATAACTACTTTCAGATTGCATTTCAGTGAGCTACAGAACAACAGGATAAACACCTTATAAAAGTCAATATTATTATTAAACAGCAGTACTGTCATTAAAACACAGAACTGATAAAGACAAAGTAAACTATGGGCAAAAAAATATTAACTGTCAGGAAACAGGTGCAATTAAACAGCTGAAACACATTATCCATATTGGAATGTCTCATATTCAACTTCTGGTGGAAATATGCTATAACAGAATGTTTAAAATCCACTATAGTATTTTTAGTTTGCTTATCTAAAGAGAAACTATGTGAAAAGATGAAACAGATACACAGCTGCATTATTAATATCAAATGAGCTTATAAACTGCTGTAAAAATCCATTAATACTTTATTCATTATTCCCAGAAAGTAATTAAATATGGTAATATTACAGACACATTTTGATTACAACCATACTCCTTTTTGTTTCATGTCAATGCAATTGAGAGCAACATGCATTTACATTTCTTGCATGATTTTCATGAAAAAATTCAAAATGGGAAAACACACACAGGTTAAAAAGCACTTAACCTACAGCTAAGAAAAACAAGAAAAGAGGAACGCAATATTAAATATATTATATTTGGCATGATAAAATACAAGTTAGTTTATGTTGAACAGCTTAAATACTTCAAATGCTAATTTTTATAAAGGAATATTTACACACTTTTATTTTCAAGACTGGATACACGGATGCTGTTTCAATTTAAAATTTTGTAACTCAAATGTCCAAGAAAATTGGATTAAAAAGAATCACTGATCACCCTTCACCTGTGTGCAATTATTGTAGAGGAAAAGCAATTAATTGATTAAAAGAACTCAGAAATTACAAGAATAGTTTTCACCATTATTAGAAAACGGTACATTTAATTTGGCATAATTTTTAGCTGGAATGATACCAACTATTCAAAATGTTAATGCAGAAACTTGACCTTATTTTTTAACCAAAAGATGAACCACAAATTAATTCCATACATTCTTTGCATGCAAGCAGAACAATGAATTCTGTTTTCCTTCTGTCACCATATTAGCATCATACATCACATTTAAAATTTATAGAATGCAAACTGTTACATTTTAAGTAGTTTTTAATCACTTCCTAATATAAAATGTGTGAACTTGCAAATGAAGCATTAGGAAAGCTCTCTCTAGCAAAACACATGTTCAAAAAAGAAGTTCATATTATTTTTAAGGAGTTTTCTTGCATGAGGAACGAGAGCACAAAATTACTACTGTATGACAGTGCAAAAGAAGATGCTGAGCCATGATAAATGAGAAATTCGAGTTTTAACGGCTTGTTCACATTTCAAGTGGTTTCCCAAGGATACAATAAATGGAGGGGGAAAAAACATTCCATTATTTATTTTTAGCCTCTTTTAATGAAGGCTGAAGCAGATTGACACAAAAGAACATGACTGAATGCTTGAATGCTGCTGATATCCTCAAATTTTGCAACCAAATTTTTCAGGAGGCTGAAGCTTAAAACATCAACCTCCCCACAGGATGTCTACAGCTTCCAAAGTCACTTGTCTTACCCTTTCTAACAGTTGCTGAGCAGCTAAATGCCATTCTACACCACCAAAAAAAAATTGCTGAATTAGGCATAAAGCCCCATACAACACTCTTGTGCACAGATGTCAAGCCAAACAGGCAAGAAAGGGACAGGGAGCTCCTGATGGTATCAGGTATATAATCAGGCACATAGTTTTTGTATGAGAGTTATGAAAGTATTGCAGTTCATCTGAAAGGCTCAAAGTCATAAAAATAACCCTAAATTACTCTGTGGCAAAGTTCTGACCTTGATTTAATACATGCTTAATTGTAAAGCCAAGAGGCACTTTGTGTAGTTATGCACATAAAATTCCTTGCATACAATTTGACACATGTTAAAAGTATTCTGCTAATTCAGTACCTTAATTTTTAATTTCTGTCAGTACATCTCAATATCTTATTCACTCTCCATATTCCCTTCTGGAAGCTTACAAAATATTAGAGAGAAGGCCAGCAACAATTTTCAGCTTTGCTTAGAGGTAATACTTAAATCCTTCTCTACATACACAGTTTATAGCTCAGACTATATGCACTATTTATCTTTTTTTCTTCAATGCAATTTCAACCTATAGAAAAAAAATTCAACATTATCAAGTTAAATTCATATTTTCACACACAACATCCAAAAAAAGAGTAGTCACTAAAAACTCCTCAAATCCTACTTCTACGAAACTATAAACTAAAATTTTTATTTAAAAAATACCTACTTGTATAAACATTAGATGGATAGAATACTGCAATAAACATTTATAGAAAGCCTTTAGGCTTTTTCTCCCATCAAAAAATATTAAGAACTGTTAAGTAAATTAAGCGGTTTACTTGAAATATTACAAAGTTCACACTCAAATTCTAGCTTAAATAACAAAACCGACTCACATTGCCATTATCAGTCGAGTATAATGGAAGAGGAACTTTCAGCATTCACATTTCTTGTTACTCATTAATATAATACTCCCATCATAACACCAACAATATTTGTCTTGAATCAAACAATATACAAACACTCAGAAAATCTTTATGCACTTCTTCAACAAGTCAAATGAATCCTTTATAACACAGAGAAATATTTACCTTAAAAGTCACTGTTGCCTTGGTACAGTAAAATCCAACTGAAATAATAGGATCCTTGAGGGACTGAGATTTCTGCTGTTCTGCTGTTCCATCATCAATTCCACTAGAATCATTCTCTTCATCATCATAACTCACAATAGCAGGAACAAAAGACCAAGCCCAAGAAACCCATCCTTGCTGCTGGTCATCATCTTGGTGTAAATAAGGATCTTGACTAGTATACTGTGCAGGATATTGCATTACTAAGCTTGCTTCATCATCTGTGCCTTTTAAAACAAAAACCTAGTTAAATTTCAGATAAACCATATTTGAAAATTTATTTATTAAACTCAAATTTATGGTATGTGAAATTTATCTCAGACAGTATTCCACATAGCATTCACTGGTACTTGGCTTATAATCATAGAAAGTGAGTAGAAATTTTAAAATACTGAATATGAGTTTTCAAACACTTCTTTGATTCATTAACATTGTCCTCCAAAACATATTAAGGGTCTTAACATTTTCCTCCAAAAAATATTAAGGGTCTTTGCCATAGTTCTAATATAACACATCTGCAGTGAGACCAGAATTTGCCATCTATACCACAAGCTTTCAAGGCTTCTTCCATTAAAAACCTTCTAAAGCTGCAAAATTAAACCTTACTAAATAATGATATATTATGATCTTGTAGTTTCCAATTTTAAAATAAAATTTAAAAGTACTTCAGTTGCAACAGCCTAATGCAAAAAAACGTAAATACAGCACAGATATAAAACTTAAGGTTGCAGTCCTCCTTCGTTTAAAACTAAGCTTTTCAAATATTCTAAGATACAAATTTATCTATGCTCAAAAAAAGTTGGTATCCATCTGTGAGATAAAGTCAAAATGTTGGTCTTCTGTGAAAATTATTAGAGATAGCACACAGAGCAAAACAAGAACTTCCCCCAGAGACTCAAGTCTAAGACTCATGATCCAAACAGGTAGGTAAAACTGCATGTACAAAGAGCACAAAAAGCTTTTATCTGGTTTCATCACCACTCTTATGGGACACACGAGGGCTATTAAATACTTCAGAATTACTACAGGCAGTACAGGATGCAGTACTGTTCCTGTAGGTGAAGGATATGTTTAATGAATCATTCAACTGAGAACAGAAATAGGCATATTCAATTTCTATTTACCTATTTTTAAACTCAGAGATCCCATTCTTACAAGTTTTAGACCTTTTTAGTCTAATTAGTCTTTAGCCTTTTACTCTATTTATACTTGCATACTGGAAGAAAAAGTAATAAAAAACACTCATGAGAATTCTCTGTACATGCTTAAGAGGCAAGGACACCTCCTCCCACAAAGGCAATGCAAGTTTCCTTTCTGCTCTCTTCACAGAAGTCTCAGGGATCAGATTTCAATCCAAACATAAATATTGAAACACAGCAAATACAGAAGAGGTGCATGTAAAATCTTGGAAAAAGCCAAGAGGAAGAACTGTCAGCTATAGAAGGAAAAAAACTGATAAGGAGCATGATTCAAGTAGTTAGCACAGACTGGTGTTGGCAAGCACAAAAGAAATGGTGGAAGGTCTGGCAAAAACTGAAAAAAAGGCGCACGTGTAGACCCTGGGCCATCCATAACATTTGGTCTACATGGCCATAAAATTCAGCCATCATTTAGCGTACTCCTCTCAGCAGTACACAGAGACAACACCAAAATATGCCAAGTAATAGTTTGGATTATATTTTTTAATATTTTGGAAACCATTAAAATCAGCACCATTTTAGCCTGGCTCCTCTATCTATGTACTGTGAGACAGAAAATTGAAGAGGGAGATGTATCTATTTTCTATCACTAAATTAAAACTACTACAGCCACTATATAACCACCAAACTTCAGAGGAAATGCCTACCAGCCTCATAAGCAACACTCAACATCCTCTAAACACTTCAAATATAAATACAATGTAAATTCCTTTATAACAAGGAGTATATGAAGGGGAGTATGTACTTGGGAAACATAAAATCTCTTTGCTTTGAATTAACTACACTAACCACTTCATCACCTGCAAACATATAGGATAGTGAACCATAATGACAAAAACCCTATTTCACATACATGAGTTTGTTAAAGGACAAAATGTTACTCTGCATCAGGATTCTATAGCCACTCTTTCTAGCCATCCACAGCGAGTTCACATTGGAACAATCCTGATCCATAACGCAGGGCAGTGATTCCAGTTAACAAATATATTTCATATATATTACAAGATTGCAGTGTGACTGCATCTCATTGTTTGCATGTTCAAATCAAGTTCGATCTTCAGAAATTTACTTTCTTTTGAAGGATTTGAGGTATTTATCTGTAATAAGAGTCTGGGAACTGGTATCTCTCAACATAAATCTGGAATTAACCCAGTAGAAAATTACCCTCTTGGTATTTATTTATTTGTTTATTTATTCCTCTGTCTGCATTAGTTTTCAGCCAGGCACAGGTGATCCAGCTTAGCCTGTGGCTACATGAATACAAGTACTGGCACTAGAGGAAGAAGGAAGAAATGCATCACTATCCCTGCTGGCAATAGCACGAATTTTCATCTCATTGAATCAGCCATGAAACTTCATGAGCGAAATTTAGTACATACTTCAAGGACAGAACTGTAGATGTTCATTCTTGTATCACTAAATAATATAGATGATTTCCTCATTCAGAATTTGACTGCTATAAACTGAAGAAGGCACTGCAAACTGACAAGTAAGACACTGGAAACAAGCATAAATGGAGTGACCATTTAGCCTCTGCGTAGCAAAATATTTTGCAGTAAAGATAGAAATGGGCTTCTAAAACTGCTTCTACATCTCTGGCTTGGCCATCCAACAATTGCCATCTGTCTTGTGCTCCGAAGGAGATAGTTCTGTCAAATACATATGCTCATATAATCAAGTACAATGATCATGTTAGAGCACAGCATAGCTGAACAAAAATTGCATAGGAAATTACAGATTTCTTCTTTTGCAACCTTACTCTAATCACCGACCCCTCTGAAAAATCTTGTGTACAACAGCGTGAAGTTACATTATATTATTTCTTTTTTAGATGGCTGTTTTATGGAAAGCTAGGAAGTAATATTCACATTTGTTCAAAAGAATGCAAATGGGATTGATCAACAGCAATTGCAATTCAATCTTCCTGAAGGTATACATTAAAAATAAGGATGATGGGATGGATTACCGAAGATTTTACACATATTTGGATGTAAGAATCTCAAATTTAATTCTAGATGCAAAAGAGACTGAATACTTGTAGACAGATGCCTTTTAACATTAACCTTTGCTTAAACTGTATTTGTTTCACCACTAATTTCACACCTTAACCAAAAGAAGCCAAGTAAAACCCGCTTGGCTCTGCTGACTTCTGTCCTCTTCCACAATTAAAGCTTCATTCCAGTTTTCTCATTACTCAGTTACTCTGTCTCTAATCCTTATATCTTTTTATCTGAAACTCATTGCTTACCCATCCCAGCTATTCTCATACTGACTCATACAATTTTTCTATTCTTCCTGCATCTTTCCTATATTCAAATGGCCTTAGTTGCCTTATTGACTCCAGGAATGCAGGTATGAAATTCATAAACTCTAAATACAGTGTAATCCTCTACAGCATGAATATTTAGCCAAATCTAGGGGAAATTTCATGCCAACAAAAGAAAGATATTCATGATACAAAGACAACCCTCTGTCTGAAAGCAGTGCTTCAGAGAAAACTCCTTCACACTTACTCCTGTAAATAGTACAAAACATTGGTTAGATGTAATGTTATTAAAACACACACTAATCATTTTTCTAAAACCTGTATGCTTTCTAAGTCTCAGCAGAATATTAAGCCAATATTTCCAGAATATTAATTACTTCTAATCATAAGTCTTGTGTAATGAACTTCTCCTTTCTTGCAATGCAGAGTTTCTAGTGCAGAAAACCAAGCTTTAGAGAAAACAAGAGAACTATTTACAGATATCTTATTTGTTTGCTCAGTTCCACAGAGCAGTAACATTACAGAGAATTCTACATCTGACATAAGAGTGAAACAGTTATCTGTGCCAACCAACAGTGAAGGCTGTATTTTGGAAAAAAAAAATTCCACTCCTTTCATTTATCAATCATGTATCTATTTCTCTGAAACCAGAGATGACAGTAACACAGAATAAAATAAGAAAAAATTATAGTCTTCTAATGCAAAATAAAATGGTGTATTTCTTAAACAGAACAAAATTAATTAATAGTTTACATAAAGCTTTAAACTGCTGAAATATTATAAACTTAAGGCTAGCTTATGAGAGCTGTGTCACCTTCAAATGAAATTCCAAGAATTTTCTAGATATTGTCACGCTCTTGGGTGGTGAGATAAATCTCCCTATTTCCCCAGATTCAAATCCAATCTTGGAAAGATAACCAAAACTTCTGTCTTGAGGAGATTAAAATTAAAATAAAAATCTCTAAATAAATCCACAAAATCACAGAATATGCTGAGTTGGAAGGGACCCACAAAGATCATAGAGTCCAACTCCAGGCCCTGCACAGAATCACCCCAAGAGTCACCCCATGTGCCTGGGAAGCAGGAGACGGGAAACAATCACAAAGGTAAAGAAAATTCACCCCTCATCACTGCAATGCTCCTGAAAAGATCCTGTTGCAGCAAGTTACCATGAAAGATCATGTAGAAGAGGGAATACATGTTATATGAAAATAAAAAGCAGTTGAGACCAGACAGTGTAAAAGGACAAAACTATGGAAACAGTGTAAAGTAATACTTTGCTGTTTCGAAACAAGTTCTGATATATCTATTCTCAATCACCATTTTCAAAGAAATTAAAAAGCACACTGGCTTTTCTCTTATTTAGCTCAAATGTGGCTGCTGCCAGTTTCAAACTTGCTTATGAAAAGGTGCCTTGTTGTATGGTGTATTGACAGATAAATCCAAAGTACTCTACTGTGTCACAACTCCTAAAATGGTCTTCTTAGACCATATTTAACATCAGTTTAGTTAAGACCATCAGAATTCTTTATGGAACATAACATCAAAGACATTAAAGCATTGCATACTTACCCAGCACAATGAACTGCCTCTAACAACTGCAGACTGATGAGATACTTGGCAAGAACTAGACTTGGATATTTACATTCACAAAAAGCAAAGAAACACATGTTTTTAACATTTCTTCTTACAAATTAAAAGCTGTATTTACCTGTGATATTTCCCAAAATATCTTTCGTGTGGCAAATCAAATCTTCACTTTCCCCATCTTTGAAGTTCCCTATTTCTCCATAATAAAGAGCAATCCCAAGTTGCATTATACGTATAAACATAGGAAGCTGCTGATCAGAGATTGAAAGTTTCAAACTTTCAACTAATGTGTGAATCTATAATATGAAAAGAGAACAAAAGCAAATAATAACAAAGCTCTGTCATCAGTAAAGCCCACTTTTAAACCATACAACTCCATATTCATCTGCTATGGGCATTCTATTTCCAAAAACGAGATTTGCAATACAACAGAAGGCAAAGGGCTGCAAACAATGAAAACATTCACTCTTTGGGAGGTCACACAAGAGATCTTCAGTTGAAAAGTCAAGTGTAACATGTTTACACATACAGAAACACTTTTGTATTTGTTTTTTAAAGTTGATGCTGACAAAATTTCTCACATATAAGTGATGTAAGAGCATCTGATTAAACTTTTCTTTTCATTATGGAGTTTCTTTAAAATCTCTGCATGCTAAAGAAACTCTAGATATACTGTTTTAATATACAAAATCCTTCATTTTGATTCTTTCCCACTCCAAACTTTGTTCCAAGTGGCCAAGTAATGAGGGGAAGAATTAATTCCAACTGAAGTGCAGAAAACTATCCTCTGAATATTCCATTTCAAACATGCAGTTAACATGCTTTTCACTAAATGAAAGAAAGTTTTGCAAAGTCTGTAATTATTGGGATGAAAACTTATCCTTCTTTAAAATTTTAGCTGTAAAACAGCTATTTTGTGTATGAGCTTATTCTATAAAGACAAAGCCAAACAAGGTAAGAAAGCTACCTTTCATTAAATAAGAGCTGCATAAAATAAAATTATTGTAACAAAATTACTGTCTAACATTAGGCATACTTTTAACTCCAGTAAATAAACTATGTGCAACATAACCAAAACCAAAATCAAAATATAAACTAAAAAAAGAAGTTAAAACATCTTGGAACAAACTAATATGTGCCTTAAAATAGGGCAGAGGCAAAAAATGGCCAACAAAGATGGCCAGAGAAGTTTATAGTCCATCATAGTGCATTTTAGCATGAGTTTTCTTTTAGTCCAGTATCCACTAAAAATTGTAAGCAATAAAATAACAATCATCATTTTTTACAACTATATAATTTTAAAATATATGGAAGACTGTCAGCATTTACATTGAAGTGTGCTGTCAGACACTTGTAATTTGGCCACAAACTTTTGCTCTCCAAACTTAGCATATAGGATGAGCTAGTACAGATTACTTCTCCAAAATTAACAGAACTCTTTGGCTACTTAAGAATAAGGCTTTTTAACATTAGGATTTACTGTGTATATGCAGCAGACTGTCACCACAGAACCTAAGCCTGTAACTGGTAAGCTAAAGACAGTCATATGAAGAATCCTTATTATCACTGGAGTTCATATACATTGTGAAGTTAAGACACAATGTTAAAAGTCCTAGTATCATTGAATACACAGCTCCTTGTTTATAAAACTCAAAATAGGCAAACTTCCAAAATTGCTACCTATTCTGAACAAAGAAGGGGGAGGAAAAGCTTTTCTTTCTAGTATGAAGAAAGAAAAAGAAGCTTCTGCAAACATGCATACCACCAGGCATTTGTGTGCAGCATTTTGTGACTATTCTTAGCCGGATAAATCCTCATATGGTCATTGCCATATCCACAAATCCTGAAATTTGCTCAAAGTAACCAAATGCTTACAGTTCCCACACAGTAAAGTAACCAAAGGCATACAGGGCACTTGACAAACTGGACACGTTGAACTCCCAGCCTCAAGTTGACAGCAGCCTAGGGCTGCATGAATCGTATCATGAACTGAGTGACACTTTTAATTATATTCTTGAGAAATGCCCTTCAAAACTTACCTCAACATTTACCATTTTGCAGTGCATACGCATGGAGATTACTTTTTATTAACACTGTCTGCATCTTAATTTAAAAAACACCTCCCAGCTGATTAGATGGGCACCACTGGTTTCTTTGAGAGCAGGGAGGAAGAAAGACAAACCTTACATGCATGACTACTCAGAGCAGAAAAAAACAGTGTAAGGTAGTTTAATCTCTCCACCAACTCAGTACTTGGTTTCTGCACTGCAAAATGTAAAGATGTCACCTAGTGTCAGATGTCTGTAAATAATATTTAATATTGCACCCCTGCTCACTAGGAGATGAGTTTGGCTTGCTAATCCATCTCACATGGTTCACTGCAAGTGCTAATACACTGAAGTTTCTTGTTATTCATGAGAGTTGGAGCTACATTTGAAACAATAACTTAAGGCAAAAAAAATCCTTTGCATCTTATTGCAGACACCCTCAAGTATACTACTGGGGTTTTTTAACAGATTATCTGCAGACTCTTTCCTCCCTTACAATTTCTTGGAGTTTCTTTAAACTCCAAGAAAAAATGAAAATATTAGAGAGCATAACTTCCTTAATTACGTGCTGTTTCTGTACATAAACTAATTGCACCATATGATCAAAACACAATTGAAAAATTTCTTTAGCTAAACACAACAACATAAACGTTTCGTTTTACTTAAAATTTTAAAGGATATTTTGAAAAGCCTCAAAACTTCAAAAGTGAGTAGCAAAAAAAATTATTTTGGATACCTACTTTAATAATTGATGGCATTTTGGAGTTGAGGTTATCGTAAGTAAAATGCAGACGAGTCCTGAAGGAACATTTGTACAGCAGAGGTTCCTGGTAAAATTCAATTTTACCACTAGCATTTCTCTTATCAAGACATACTGTGCAGTCAGAAAAGTTGATCATCTTCCTCAGTACCAGATCAGTGGCTTTTAAAAGAAGTGTATAGGTCAAAAAAATATATTGCATAAGAAAAGTAAGTCATGCGTACAGGTTCTTAACTAGAAGAAAGCAATAAAAGGTAGTTTTTTGGTATTGATATTTAAATCAGCAGCAAAGTACTTGCTTATGTAACTAAAGAGAAGCATTTCCTGTGTCTGACTTTTTCTGCTGAATGCACAGGAAGTGAGGACAAATTTGTTACACCCAATTAAAATTTTCACCCTGTTTGCTGTACCTTAGCTCTTTTTATAAAAGAAGAGTACTGTTTCATGTGGAAGCATACAATAAATATCATTCTCATTATTCTTCCAGAAACAATTTTGCATATTATCCCCCAAAGTTTTCTTTTGAACCTTCCAAAAGAAACGAGCTATAATAGTGATCTGTCGCGGGTTGGGTTTGTAACCGGGCGGAAACACCAATTTAGTGTGGTGGTTTGGTCTAAAATACTCATTACTGTTTATCTGCTGTGAGATAAGAATTAGGAGAAATGCAAAGCAGGCACCAAACTTGAAAGAATATAAAGAAGTTTATTAACAGACCTAAAAGAAGGGAAAAAAAAAAATTATACCACCTTCAGAAATCTCCTCCTCCCCCCACCTTCCTCCCTTCTCCCACTGACAATGTAAAAAGACAACCCTTAAGATGTTCAGTCTGTTTACCACTTCCATAATAACCTTGTTCAGTCCATTTAGAAAGAGAAGTCTCTTCTTGCTCATGCTATGAAAACATTATCACAACGAGACAGCCGCCCACTTCCAAATCTTGTTCAGTCCATTGGAAGAGGAGTCTCTCTGCTCGCCATGTGAGTCCCTTCCCCTGACTTGCAGCTTTTCCCACAACTGCTTTCGAGGGTCCACTCTTGAAGTTTTTTGGGGTACAATTTTAAGGTTGAGCCGTTCAGAAACGAAAACAGAGGCCCTTCTCCTTCCCTGGGAGCAAAGGGTCTTCATCTGGTCCATCTCTAGGGACTGAGGTTTTCTCCTTTCCCGTTTGGAGCAAAAGTCCTCATCTGGTCCATCTCTCCCTGTCCAAACTTCTCATGAAATTACAGCTGCGTCAGCATCTGCCTATCTCAGTGCAGGTGCTTTTGCTTACGAGTTGAACGCTCCACCCCCCATATCTTCATGAAATTACAACAGGATACTCTGATACATCATAGCTTCACAACAGAATTTCAGCTTTAAGCATCTCCTCTCTCTCTTCCCTCAGGTTTTCAGCTCTTCACAGCACTAAAAGGGTTAATCTCACCTCGGCCTTGCAGTTTTGCAGCTGGAATGTTGAATTTTCCTTATCGCAGTGGAGAGGGGGGAGAGCCGAGCCGCTCCGGCTGCCCACGGCAAGGCAGTGGGGGGGGTTCCATGGCTGGAACAGGTCCATGGCTCCAGGATGGCCGTGGCCCGGCCCGGCCTGGCCCGAGCAGGGGCTGGGCCCACTGGCCCCCACTTGGGGCCCACAGCCACCTGTCCCAGGACCAGAAATGAGAGAGAGCTTGGGGGAGGGAGTTTGCCTATTCTTAAATGTGGATCACAGAGGTGGTCACAACTTTAAGTGGCTTAGAGAATTGTCCATATTCAAACTGGCCAGCTGACAGGTTCTATCAGTTCCCAGAGGAAGCTGTAAGCACCCCTTAGCAAGGACATCCCTTCCGGGACTATGCTTGCTAACCTATGACATGATCTTAACAGGAAATATATTCTGTGATTTTGTCATATTAGTTTGTAATTATTTTAGCCAGAACAAAAAAAAATAGGTTCAGGAAAACATTAACTGAATTCCCCACTCTACCTGAAATCTTCTGTGTGATCTTAGCACAGTTACTGTGCCCTAGTTCCACCTCCATCCAATGTCAGCAAGAGCACCTAGACTTAGAGGTGAACGTTGGCAATTCAAGGACTGAAACATTCAAATACTGAAGACCAAGATAAAGAGTCAGAAGCTGGGGGCTTTTTCCCCTGAACATGGGAAGTGAAAAGGACCAGACTTGCAATTGGTATGCTGTGCTCACTATAGTGCAGCACATTTTACTGCCTCTCTTGTCAGCCTGTTTAGACTTTTAAGATCATCACAAACAAGTGCAATGGAATTCCTTAATGTGCTACTGCTCATTCACAAAAATTGCCTAAGCACTCACTGCCAGCAGCAAGCATAAATTCAAATATCATCACAGGATGGCAAGTGTGGGCAGAGGACTACAAACCATCTTGTATGATGCATGTATGTAAGAGCAGTGGAACATTATTATCCTTGATCATACAAGGATGCAGTAAGAATCAATCTATATTATTACAATGGGCTCATCAGAATTAAGGTAAGGACAAGAAAAAAAGAGTACAAATCAAAACAGGCAGAAATTGTCTTACTTCTCATAAAAAGAGCCATTTTATGAGACTTCTAAATTTCTGTATGAATTTAAGAGTGCCTCCACA